>NC_138772.1:132224871-132452371 GCF_965119305.1 Pelophylax lessonae
AGTACAGAATTCGGCCGACAGACAGCAGATTTGCAAAACTGGGCATGCTCAGAAAAGAAAAAACACAGGGAAAGTTAACCATCACATGACATCACTTCTGCAGTCGGCGGACAAAATTCGTGTGCAGTCTTTTGCACTTTTCAGCGGACACGACAGCCCGGGGACAAAAGACGGCCGATCGGTCGGCCGACGATCGGTACGTATGTACGGGGCTTAACAAATGCAGGAAATCCGAAATTGGATGAAAGGTTTAGCACTGGGAAACACGTTTTGAAAGATAAAAAGTGCATTTTATATACAACTATATAGATCAGACCAAAATGAGGGACAAATGAGGAGGAAAGAGGGACGGAGGGACGTTGTTCCAAATGTAGGACAGTCCCTTGAAATCAGAGACAGTTGGGAGGTATGATTAACCACATGCCGACCAGCCGCCGGCAAGTTCCTGCGAAATGACTTACCCGTACGTTGATTCGCGGGAGCGATTGTGGGGGCACGCCCATTTACCAGCGGAGAAGATGATCTGCAGGGCCAGCGGCCGTGATTGCCGCTGGGCACCTGTGATCTCTCACCGTGGAGACAGAACGGCGGTCTGATGTTGAAAACACAGCAGACCATTGTTGGGTCAGCAATCAACACAGGTCTCCTGTGTTCCTCCTATTTAGGAACACAGGTTCCTGTGTTGATTCCATAAGCCCCCCCCACAGTTAGAAAACACCCCCTAGGCATACATTTAACCCTTTGATTACCCCTGGTGTTAACCCGTTCCCTGCCAGTGTCATTAGTACAGTAACAGTGCATATTTTTAGCACTGATTTTCTGTAGTAATGTCACTTGTCCTCCCAAAAGTGTCAAAAATGTCAGTTAGGTGTCTGACCTTTCCGATGCAATGTCGCAGTTTCGCTAAAAATCGCTGATCGCCATCATTACTAGTAAAAAAAATAAATAAAAGGACCAAAAATATGTAGCAGACTAAAAATTGAAAACTGGCCTAAAATGATGAAAACAATTTGATTTTTACATTTTTTTTATTGGGAATGTTATATAGCAGAAAGTGAATATATATATATATATATATATATATATATATACAGTGGATACGGAAAGTATTCAGACCCCCTTAAATTTTTCACTCTTTGTTATATTGCAGCCATTTGCTAAAATCATTTAAGTTCATTCTTCTCCCTCATGAATGTACACATAGCACCCCATACTGACAGAAAAACACAGAATTGTTGACATTGTTGCAGATTTATTAAAAAAGAAAAACTGAAATATCACATGGTCCTAAGTATTCAGACCCTTTGCTCAGTATTTAGTAGAAGCCCCCTTTTGATCTAATACAGCCAGGAGTCTTTTTGGGAAAGATGCAACAAGTCTTTCACACCTGGATTTGGGGATCCTCTGCCATTCCTCCTTGCAGATCCTCTCCAGTTCTGTCAGGTTGGATGGTAAACGTTGGTGGACAGCCATTTTTAGGTCTCTCCAGAGATGCTCAATTGGGTTTAAGTCATGGCTCTGGCTGGGCCATTCAAGAACAGTCACGGAGTTGTTGTGAAGCCACTCCTTCGTTATTTTAGCTGTGTGCTTAGGGTCATTGTCTTGTTGGAAGGTAAACCTTCGGCCCAGTCTGAGGTCCAGAGCACTCTGGAGAAGGTTTTTGTCCAGGATATCCCTGTACTTGGCCGCATTCATCTTTCCCTCGATTGCAACCAGTCGTCCTGTCCCTGCAGCTGAAAAACACCCCCACAGCATGATGCTGCCACCACCATGCTTCACTGTTGGGACTGTATTGGACAGGTGATGAGCAGTGCCTGGTTTTCTCCACACATACCGCTTAGAATTAAGGCCAAAAAGTTCTATTTTGGTCTCATCAGACCAGAGAATCTTATTTCTCACCATCTTGGAGTCCTTCAGGTGTTTTTTTTAGCAAACTCCATGCGGGCTTTCATGTGTCTTACACTGAGGAGAGGCTTCCGTCGGGCCACTCTGCCATAAAGCCCCGACTGGTGGAGGGCTGCAGTGATGGTTGACTTTCTACAACTTTCTCCCATCTCCTGACTGCATCTCTGGAGCTCAGCCACAGTGATCTTTGGGTTCTTCTTTACCTCTCTCACCAAGGCTCTTCTCCCCCGATAGCTCAGTTTGGCCGGACGGCCAGCTCTAGGAAGGGTTCTGGTCGTCCCAAACGTCTTCCATTTGAGGATTATGGAGGCCACTGTGCTCTTAGGAACCTTAAGTGCAGAAGAAATCTTTTTGTAACCTTGGCCAGATCTGTGCCTTGCCACAATTCTGTCTCTGAGCTCTTCAGGCAGTTCCTTTGACCTCATGATTCTCATTTGCTCTGACATGCATTGTGATCTGGAAGGTCTTATATAGACAGGTGTGTGGCTTTCCTAATCAAGTCCAATCAGTATAATCAAACACAGCTGGACTCAAATGAAGGTGTAGAACAATCTCAAGGATGATCAGAAGAAATGGAAAGCACCTGAGTTAAATATATGAGTGTCACAGCAAAGGGTCTGAATACTTAGGACCATGTGATATTTCAGTTTTTCTTTTTTAATAAATCTGCAACAATTCTGTGTTTTTCTGTCAGTATGGGGTGCTATGTGTATATTCATGAGGAAGAAGAATGAACTTAAATGATTTTAGCAAATGGCTGCAATATAACAAAGAGTGAAAAATGTAAGGGGGTCTGAATACTTTCCGTACCCACTGTATATATATATATATATATATGTATATATATATATATATTTTTTTTTTTTTTTTTTTCTTTTTCCAGAATTGTTGCTTTTTTTTTGTTTATAAAAATAAAAATCGAACCACCAGAAGAAAGCTCTATTTGTGGGAAAAAAAGGACATCAATTTTATTTGGGTACAGCATCGCACAACCGTGCAATTGTCCGTTAAAGTAATGCAGCGCCAAATCGCAAAGCATGGCCTGGTCATTAAGTGGCAAAACCTTCCGATCCAGAAGTGTTTAAAGGGGACATCATCAGTCAGTGAGTTTAGCCCTAATTAGGGTCGTGGAGCAGATAAGTAATAAAACAGGTGTGTATTATCCAGCGCTCCCTAACCTAATGTGTCCCTCAATTCTAACTTGTGTCTAGCTGCAACCAAATAATTGTGTTCCTAATAATTGTGTGCAGCCAACATTTTTGATTTTACATCATTGCAGCACCTTCTTGGGTTTTGGATGGGCACTGATTGTGGATCCTTTTTTTTGTACACATTTACAGCATTTTGTGGGTGTGATTGTTTAAGTGAACTCTTCTTATATATGTAGTATATTCTTTTTTTATATGTGTAATTTTATAGAATAACCAATGTTGTATATTTAATTGCGATAATATATCACAAATATGATAATTCAATTTGCACTTATTATATATGTTTTATTTTTATTATCATGTAGCAATTGTTTTGCATATTGCTAATCACATAATAGTAAAGTTTATTCACTCATATGTAAAGAGGAAAGGATCACTGGATTCATTGCTACTCCCGACCAGCCCAGGTGAATAAACGATAGAGTGGTCTCAGCCTACATTTCACCATCAAACCATACATCCTGATGCATTTCGCCCGCCCACTGGACCTCAGTCATAAGGTCTATGACTAAGTCCCAGTAGCCCAGTGGAGCGAAATGCATCAGTTTGAATGGTTTGGTGGAGACGAGTAGGCAGAGGCCTATGGTTTATTTACTGGGCTGCTTGGGGGTAGCAGTGATCCTTTCCTCTGTACATTTACTAACCCCCCTGGTTTGGTGTTAGGACAAGCCTGCAACCCATGTTCTGAGACACAGGGATGTGTTTTCACCTCAACTTTGAGCGGTGCCAAAAGCAATCAAAAAGGTTGCAGTGAGTTTATTCACTCATACATTTATTTGTTTATATGTGTCTGTACAGCTTCTAGGGTTTGTATTACTGGGTTAGGAGCGCAGACAATTTATTATCAATAATTTTTCTAGACTTCACATTTTATGACGAAAAAAATAACTCGTGTTGATTTAGAGTACCTAAAAAATACAGATAGCCTGTGGTGCAGGTAAACCTGTTTAGATTCCATAAAGTTCATATTAACAAATATAGCCAGGTGCTTGGCTAAGAATTGAGTGTGAGAGAAACACTGGCTGTAGCTACTGCCCTGTGGTGCTGAACTGGTTAATAGCTATATCAGCAAGAGGAGGGGGCTGCTGAGCAGGAAGAGATTAATAGACTGAGTCAGGCAGCAAAGCACTGTGGGAACTGTAGTCCAGAGGAGAGAGACTCTACTGTAATCAAGAACTTATGAACTGCATTTCCCAGCGGGAGATTGCTAGGAGGAAGAGAAGGAGCTGCATTTTCTTGGGCTCTACATGGCATAGCTTCCTCTTGCCGTCATGAGGTCTAGGGAGTGTGCACATCACTGTCCAGTGTGCACCGCCACTGCTGCATAATGGTGGCCTAAGCAGGATCTGTAGTGCTGAGTCCAGATGTGCCGACAGCCATCATTCAACCGAAAAAAACTGGTGGTATGTACTAGGCTTTAGAGTCGAGGCACAGAACAGATAACCCAAATTACCAAGCGACTCCTTCGGGGGTAGCGCTACACAAACATAATACATTTTTGTAGTCCTCTAACTGGCAAACATGTTTCCTTTCTCTTTCTGAATAATGCACAATTTAAAACAAGGTCAGTATAGTGTTCCATTTTCTACAGTACAGCCAGAAATCAAAGGTGATGGTATTCTTTATCCTAGCTTTAATGAACAGTGAAAAAACACATCAAAGCCTTTGTGCATTGGGCAATTTGGATTGTAACCTTTGTGCACACTTTGCTGATTCATCAATGTTTTGTGTGTGAGGTCAAGAAACTTGTTTCCAAGGAAATCATGTTTGATCAAAAGTGCTGACGCTGTCTACTGCACCTGCATGATTGAATTCAAATAAACACTGTTCTTCCCAAAACCAAAGCCCAACACAAAGATCCTGTGTTTTGTTCCCCCAAACCAATAGTTTGTATGTTCTCAAAGCAGCAAATGGGTATGGTACAATTTGCACTTATTTTTCGCATTTTACTTGTAAGCAGGTGGATATTACATGTATATGTTTGATTAAAAAGGTGGTATTGTTTTCAGTTAGAATCTATGGTTATGTTTCTGTATTAGAATATTGCACTGTTTAGTTATATTTGCCCTGCTAAGTTGGTACTCCCTGTGAGGTAAGGGTTAACACTAGACATGTGCACACTGGAAAATTTTGTTTCATTCGTTTCCAGATCCATTCGTTAATTGAAGAATTCATTTTCGGATGCATTTGTTTATGGACCTATTCATTTTTGGAATTTGTTTAATATATCTTAATATATTTAATATATTTGGCATTCATTTTGATTCCTCGCTGTCAGCAGAATGTAAACAAAACAAGTACCAGTTAAAAAATGTTAATAAAAAACAGCGTGGGTCTCCCCCTCCTCCAATCCATACCAGGTCCTTTGGGTCTAGTATGGATTTTGAGGGGAACCCCATGCCAATATTTAAAAAAAAGCTGCATGGGGTGCCCCCTAAAATCTATACCAGACCTTTAGGTCTGATATGGATTTTAAGGGGAACCCCATGCCAAAATATTTAAAAAATGGCGTGGGGGTCCCCTCCAAAATCCATACAGACCCTTAGCTAGGCATGCACCCAGCAGGCCATGAAAGGGGGGGGGGGGATAAGCGATCACCTCCCTTCTGAACCATACCAGGCCACATGTAAACAAAACAAGTACCAGTTAAAACATTTTAATAAAAAAACAGCGTGGGTCTCCCCCTCCTCCAATCCATACCAGGTCCTTTGGGTCTAGTATGGATTTTGAGGGGAACCCCATGCCAATATTTAAAAAAAAGCTGCATGGGGTTCCCCCTAAAATCTATACCAGACCTTTAGGTCTGATATGGATTTTAAGGGGAACCCCACACCAAAATATTAAAAAAATGGCGTGGAGGTCCCCTCCAAAATCCATACAGACCCTTATCTAGACATGCACCCAGCAGGCCATGAAAGGGGGGGAGATAAGTGAGCACCCCCCTCCTGAACCATACCAAGCCACATGCCCCCAACATGGGGGGTGCTTCGCGGAGGCTGCTCCCCAAAACACCTTGTCTCCATGTTGATGAGAACAAGGGCTTCTTCCCTACATCCTTTCTCCACCCTATCCAAAATTAAAAAAAGGTTTTGCCTAGAAATATACTTTAAATAATTATATAGCTATATGCATGCATATGCATATAGAAACATCTTCAGGTCTTCAGCTTCCTAAATTACTGAGCTGAGAAAGGTTGTCAGTCTTTCACAGAATGTGTTGGAGAAGGTCAGCTGATCCAGGCGAAAATTTTCTGTAGCAGGATTTGAAATGAAACCTGTTGATATGAAAGTAACATGTATTCTCTTTTCTGTTTCTGCATGATATGGGGTGCATACTTACAGAGCCGGCCCTACCATTGGTCCCGCAGGGTCCATTGGACCCAGGCAGCACTTTAAGAGGGGCGGCAGAGGCTGTGCTTTTTTATATCGGTTCCCTCAATGAAATGTTTGTTACCGACATCCCTTTTACTGAAAAATCCAGAGGCTATAGCTGTTCCGCATCTCCACTGCCTCCTCAGCCAATGGAAACAGTGTACCCGCCCTCTTCCCCAGCACGCCTTATTTGACTTTAGAGCAGGAGATGGAGGAGTATACACAGCCTGCAGTGTGGGATGGGCTGCAGCCTCATAGAAGAAGGTGAGCTGGGGAAGCTAAACTAAATGTATTCCTGTCAGTGCTTACTCTGGTGAGCAGGAGGAGGGGAGGCTGTGTTTCCTCCAGCAGGGCTCCTCCTGTCTCTGAGGCTGTTAGATCAATTTTCTGTGTGAGGAGCAGTGCACTGCTTCTGGTGGAAGGACATGCTCTAAACTTCTCCCCCAATCTCTGCTACACCTCCCTACTCATTACCTGCCCTCCTCCTCCTCTTCTGCATTACCACATCCAATGTCTGTGAGCTGCTGAAGCACTACAAGTACCAGCATGCCAGAAGATGGGGGCAGGAGCAGTGTGTTTAGTCAGGCTGATGGGAAGTGCTGGTGTGTACTGTGTGTATGTGTACTGTGTGTGTGTATACTGTCTGTATGTATACTGTGTGTATGTATATTGTGTGTGTATATATACTGTGTGTATGTATACTGTACATATATACTGTGTATGTGTATACTGTGTGTGTGTGTGTGTGTGTGTGTATGTATACTGTGTGTGTATATATACTGTGTATGTGTATACTGTGCATGTGTATGTATACTGTGTATATGTGTACATACTGTATGTGTGTGTATACTATATGTATACCATGTGTGTGTGTATACTTTGTGTGTATATAGTGTGTGTGTACTGTATGCATACTGTGTGTGTATACTGTGTGTGTATACTGTGCATGTGTATGTACTGTATACTGTGTATGTGTGTATATACTGTATGTATACCGTGTGTATGTGTGTATACTGTGTGTTTATAGCGTGTGTGTGTGTATTGTATGTATACTGTATGTGTGCGTATATACTGTGTGTGTATATATGGTATGTGTATACTGTATGTGTGTTTATGCTATGTGCATGTGTGTGTGTGTATACTGTGTCTTTATACTGTATGTATATGTGTGTGTGTGTGTATATACTGTGTGTGTACTGTATGTCTACTGTATGTGTGTGTGTGTGTATATACTGTGTGTAAACTGTATGTATACTGTATGTGTGTGTCTTTATACTGTATGTATACTGTGTGTGTGTGTGTATACTGTGTGTGTACTGTATGTCTACTGTGTGTGTGTGTATATATATATATTGTGTGTGTATATAGTGTATGTACAGTATATACTGTGTGTGTGTGTATACTGCGTGTGTGTGTGTGTATACTGTATGTATACCGTGTGTGTGTGTGTGTGTGTATACTGTGTGTGTGTGTGTGTATACTGTATGTATACCGTGTGTGTGTGTGTATACTGTGTGTGTGTGTGTGTTCCATGTGTCCCCACTGCTGCCCAAAAGTTGATCTAACAATTAACTTCTGTTGAACAGACATGTTGGAAAAGGCGCTCAATCAGCGGCTGTTTTGCCAACAGCGAGGAGAAAAATCCACTTGTTGCCATTTAGAGGCAGCTGAATGGTGCACTGCTGAGCTCGGCTTTGGATCAGACAGCAGGTCTGGGTGCGTGCCTGTGCAGTGACACCATGGCACACATCAAGCATGGTTTTTATTCACAAGCCCCATTGCCTGATCTGAGGCCAACCACCGCAGTTCACTATTCTGCTGGCTCCACGATTGGACATGCGTAGTTCAGAGGCTGCAAAAAGTGGATTTTTTTTTTTTAAAAAGCCTTTTCCTGCCAGCTGCCTACCACACCAAGCACTAAGGTGAAAAGGTGTGTGTAAGGGAACACAGATGGAAGGTGTCACTCTAGGGGCTCTGCCGTAGGGTGCACCCTGGCTGGACTGTCTGCAGGTCACAGGTGATTCCTGGTCCGGACACCCTGTCCTCTCCTTCCCAGGGGGAGACTGCATGCGGCTATGGAGATCGCTGGGCTGTATGGGGGATTGATTGTAAATTCTAAAGTTTTTAAATGTCATACTCAGGTCATGTGTGGGGGTCTAGTGGGGCTCCCTATTATACTGGGTTGATAGAAGGCTGGTTCACACCAGCACAGGGTCGTGCAGCTAAGGGGCACTGTATGCACGTTACTTATGCAGCAGGTGAACACACTGGCCAAGCCACTGGCGAGAATGAGCACCCACCAGTACCCCCCATAGCAAGCGG
Source organism: Pelophylax lessonae (assembly GCF_965119305.1). NCBI lineage: Eukaryota > Metazoa > Chordata > Amphibia > Anura > Ranidae > Pelophylax > Pelophylax lessonae. Next base: position 132,233,681 of record NC_138772.1, read on the forward strand.
CTTGCTATGGGGGGCACTGGTCAATGGGGAGGAGCCAGAAGCTCTCCTTCTCAATGGGGGGACCTGAGAAGGAGAGGATTGGGTCTGCTCTGTGCAAAACCATTGCACCATTGAATTACATTTTTAAGGTTACAACCACTTAAGGCTCTCTGTCATCCTGCATTTAGATACAAGCACACTGTGCAAGTACAAAGTGTGCCTGTATCTTCCATGGTCAGGTTAAAACCATGCCCTCCGGCCATCCCTCCTCTATCGATTGCCAGCGACTTCACTGGACTTTGCTGGGGAAAGGGGGAAGTGATACAATGGTGCCAAGTATGATTGATTTCATTACCTTGAAAACGCTGACGGCCAGTGGCATTACTTCCCTTCCTGCAATGACGTCTGCCCCACTCTCTAAACTCTGACCTGCAGATCTATGAATCACAGGTCTGTGGTCACGTATCCTGCACATTTACAGCCTAACAAAGAGCTACAGGCAAGCTTTTTTTAAAAAATGTAACAAATCATTTTTCAAAAGTATACTAGCATCTATTCAAAATTTTATTAATAATTAACTTCACAACTACTTTAAGGGTTAGGTTAAGAATTAATTTTAGGCGTTCAATTAAATCAGAACTATGGCTTCCCATTAAAATAGCACATGCACCTACAGTTTTCTCTTAGACCCCCTGCAAAGTCCCACAACTACCTGTTAATCCTGCCAGTGAAGTCCACCTAATGATGCTTCCTGTGATGATGTGACAATGATGCTGCATTGCTGCTCATTTTAGAGCAAAGTTACTACTCTCTTGCAGCTTAGACTACAGTGAGATGGGAAAAAATGTTGCACAGAGCATTGATATCAGTATTGTCATTGCTGATTCACAAGCCTCAGGGGTCAGCAACCTTTTCCACATTAAGTGTCAATAATAAATAATATATTGTATAATATATTATGTATTATAATATAATAGTATATAGAGGGGGATTAACCGCGCTTAAAGAAAATAATTTTGAACAGCAGCAACTTCAAGTGTGACCACACCCTGTAGAATATTTGTAAATTAAGTTGCGCTAAGTATGATAAATGGAGATGTAAAGTCCATAAAGTCCCAATAATAAATGATGATGACAAAATCCTAGATGTAATCCTGGACCAGACTCCCTTAAGGGTATAGGCTTACCAGATTCAGGTAAGAGAAAAGCAGATGCTCTATGAATCTTGTCACCTTGATAGAAGATCCAGACCCACGTGAGCGGTAGACTCAATGGTCATTGGATCATGAAAGAAATGTAAAATACGCAATAGCGTAAAACCCAACAACTAGATATATATCACCACTGTGACTTGAGGAAATCGTGTGTATAAATTAGACCACCACCAAAGATCTTAGACGACAATAATATATGTGCCAAAGTGAAAAACAATGATGAAAGGTAGGTGTAGAACCATCACCAGCTAGATGAGCCTCTTACCATGTGAACGAAATCAAAGTGTGTAAAAATCAGATTCCAATGAGACACCAAGATTCAGTACCGAAAAGGAACCAGTAGGGGTCGCCTCTTACCAGATCTTTAGATCAACCACGCTTGTATGATAATAAATGGTTGGGGGTCCGACAATAGACTCGAGCAACTGATCCTCAGATGTTCCCAATGTTCACCATTCAAAAAGAGAGAGAGAGGCTCCCATAGCGTAAAACAGTAAAATTTATTCCAAAAATAAAAGCAAGAACACTCACAGAAACCAGGATGGAATGAGCAATTGTATGCAGCCGCCGGCCGAACGGCTTCGCTCGCCCGCACTCTCAGGTCGCGATCGGATGACGTCAGTACGCCGTGCCCTGACGACGTTTCGTCACAGATGACGTTTTCAAAGGTGCGGACGGCGTACTGACGCCATCTATTTATGCGGAGAGGTAAGCAGAGACCGGAAGCGAACGAGCACCGCTCCGCCATCTTGGATGGGGGAAACCAAGAACGGGACGGAAACTCATTCAATATCCGGAGATTGATACCTAAAAACTATGTATGAAAACAACATTGAAAGTTTCACATAGCCCGCAAATTAGTTATACTGAACAAATGCTAGTTAACATAATCAAATGTCGAATGATATACATAAATAACCACATAAATGGATCGAGTGTGCCGCCATCTAGAGGTTATGGATAAGTATTACCAAATTAAACATCATGGTCACAATATAGTCACAATATCACAATATAGTCCCAATAGGACAGCACCCTATTTAACCCTCACGATATTATAAGGTTATGGAGGGAAAAATTATTGATATTGGTGAGATTTCATCTTAAGTCCATTTTTAAGTACAGTAAAACTCAAACATCTGTTGGTTAAAAAACCAAATCTGTATGACTATCAATTGGATAAACCAGAAATGTGTAGGGCAATCAAGATCCCTCAAATATTAACACTTACATGCTAATTACATAAATTTGGTACTGTTCTCTGACTGTAACATTAAAATAAATTATAATATAATGTAAATAGTAGCACTCTCAGATCTCAGATCAGCCCCAATCCATGGACCTTCAGACCTGAGAGCAGCCCCAATGAATTCACTATCAAACCTAAGATCAGCCCCCAATTCCTGTACCTTCAGACCTCAGATCAGCCTCAATCCATGTACCTTCAGACCTCAGATCAGCCTCAATCCATGTACCTTCAGACCTCAGAGCAGCCCCAATTAATTCACTATCAAACCTAAGATCAGCCCCCAATTCCTGTACCTTCAGACTTCAGATCAGCCCCAATCCACGTACCTTCAGACCTCAGAGCAGCCCCAATTAATTCACTATCAAACCTAAGATCAGCCCCAATTCCTGTACCTTCAGCCCACAGATCAGCCCCAATCCATGTACCTTCAGACCTGAGAGCAGCCCCAATGAATTCACTATCAAACCTAAGATCAGCCCCAATTCCTGTACCTTCAGACCTCAGAGCAGCCCCAATGAATTCACTATCAAACCTAAGATCAGCCCCAATTCCTGTACCTTCAGACCTCAGATCAGCCCCAATCCATGTACCTTCAGAACTGAGAGCAGCCCCAATGAATTCACTATCAAGCCTAAGATCAGCCCCAATTCCTGTACCTTCAGAGCTCAGATCAGCCCCAATTAATTCACTATCAAACCTAAGATCAGCCCCAATTCCTGTACCTTCAGACCTCAGATCAGCCTCAATCCATTTACCTTCAGACCTGAGAGCAGCCCCAATGAATTCACTATCAAACCTAAGATCAGCCCCAAATCCTGTATCTTCAGACCTCAGATCAGCCCCAATCCATGTACCTTCAGACCTGAGAGCAGCCCCAATGAATTCACTATCAAACCTAAGATCAGCCCCAAATCCTGTATCTTCAGACCTCAGATCAGCCCCAATCCATGTACCTTCAGACCTGAGAGCAGCCCCAATGAATTCACTATCAAACCTAAGATCAGCCCCAAATCCTGTACCTTCAGACCTCAGATCAGCCTCAACCCATGTACCTTCAGACCTGAGAGCAGCCCCAATGAATTCACTATCAAACCTAAGATCAGCCCCAATTCCTGTACCTTCAGACCTCAGATCAGCCTCAATCCATTTACCTTCAGACCTGAGAGCAGCCCCAATGAATTCACTATCAAACCTAAGATCAGCCCCAATTCCTGTACCTTCAGACCTCAGATCAGCCTCAACCCATGTACCTTCAGACCTGAGAGCAGCCCCAATGAATTCACTATCAAACCTAAGATCAGCCCCAATTCCTGTACCTTCAGACCTCAGATCAGCCTCAATCCATTTACCTTCAGACCTGAGAGCAGCCCCAATGAATTCACTATCAAACCTAAGATCAGCCCCAATTCCTGTACCTTCAGACCTCAGATCAGCCTCAACCCATGTACCTTCAGACCTGAGAGCAGCCCCAATGAATTCACTATCAAACCTAAGATCAGCCCCAATTCCTGTACCTTCAGACCTCAGATCAGCCCCAATTCCTGTACCTTCAGACCTCAGATCAGCCTCAATCCATGTACCTTCAGACCTGAGAGCAGCCCCAATGAATTCACTATCAAACCTAAGATCAGCCCCAATTCCTGTACCTTCAGACCTCAGATCAGCCTCAACCCATGTACCTTCAGACCTGAGAGCAGCCCCAATGAATTCACTATCAAACCTAAGATCAGCCCCAATTCCTGTACCTTCAGACCTCAGATCAGCCCCAATTCCTGTACCTTCAGACCTCAGATCAGCCTCAATCCATGTACCTTCAGACCTGAGAGCAGCCCCAATGAATTCACTATCAAACCTAAGATCAGCCCCAATTCCTGTACCTTCAGACCTCAGATCAGCCTCAATCCATGTACCTTCAGACCTGAGAGCAGCCCCAATGAATTCACTATCAAACCTAAGATCAGCCCCAATTCCTGTACCTTCAGACCTCAGATCAGCCCCAATTCCTGTACCTTCAGACCTCAGATCAGCCTCAATCCATGTACCTTCAGACCTGAGAGCAGCCCCAATGAATTCACTATCAAACCTAAGATCAGCCCCAATTCCTGTACCTTCAGACCTCAGAGCAAATCTAATTCACACACCTTCTGATCTCAGATTAGCCACAAATCCCACACCTTCAGAAACATAGGGGTTTTACATGCAAACCTGCTGCAGCTGGTGGTTTCACTTAAAGAAGGACGAGGGTAAACTGGCAGACTTCCGCACATCATACACCAATGTACACAGCTGCCGGTGGGCCTACAATGGTACAGGAAGCTAGGAGGAGTTCTACCACGTGAACGTCACTGGCATCAGGGAGGTGGCAGAAGGGCAGGCCAGACTTTGTAACTGACAGACTAGTGGCACTTCTAGATGACAATGAAAAAAAAATGAGACTTGCCAATTGGCTGCTGACTCCAACTGTAGCCTGACTGCAACATCAGCATTTCCTCTGTTGCTAAACCCCTCCCACTGTGAGCTGCAGTGCCTGGTTGAGAGCACATGTGAGACACAAGTGATGAAGAATTTGGCTCAGTTAGAAGGCAAAGGAAGGATTATGTTTACATTATGAGGCTTTTGAATCACATAGTAACTAGATTTGGTACTAGTTTAGACTGTCATACGGGGGTCTTTAGTTTTACTTAAGTTGAGGTTGGGTATTAGGTTTTAAGTTAGGAAAAATTTTATGGGTTAAGTAAAACAAGACTTTGGTTAAACTAAAAAATACCATTTGTGATGTAGTTTTCCTGTACCAGTAAGATTGGGCTTTCTGTTTTTCTAAATAGTCCACTCTAAATAGGAACACATTGTAAATTCATGTTGATCCAACCAGTAAAACCATTGAATAGTCACTTTTTTTGATAAATTGATAATGCTCTTTTTCTTCAGAAAAATTACTGCAGTGTTGTTACCCTTGCTGTTGCTGTAGCTGCATTTATGTTGGCAAGTAAATAGTCACACCTAGCGTGAGCCCCCGTTCACATTGACGCGATTTGACAGGTCAAATCGTATGACAAATCGCATCCTATTGCCGGCAATGGCACCGTCCCAATTGGTGCCATGCCGACTTTGCAGCGCCACACCGATTTCCAAAAGTAGATCCTGCACTACCTTTGGCAACTTTGGGGGCGACTTCAATAGACATCTGTGCATGAACCCGCTCTGATGTCTTTTAAGTCACCCCCAAAGTCAGATTGAAATGTGGCTTTTTGATATTGTGCGAGTTCAGGTGAAGTCGCTTGATTTCAAAGCCACGTTCAATGTGAACGAGGGCTCAGTTCTTTAGATTGACTGCACATTGCTCCATCTGCAGGAGCTTAGAAAAGTGCTATAAAACCCTGCTATGTACCTCTCATCCCATATTATCATTATATTATTATTATACAGGATTTATATAGCGCCAACAGTTTGCGCAGTGCTTTACAACATGAGGGCAGACATTACAGTTACAATACAATTCAATACAGGAGGAATCAGAGGGCCCTGCTCGTTAGAGCTTACAATCTAGGAGATCTAGGACTATCTAGCAAATTGTATGAGAAGTCCGGCTTCCCAGATGCATTTTAATGCATTTACCAATAAAGAAACTGGTGGAGGTAAGAGGGGAAGAAAATTGAGGATTTAAATAGACTTTAACCACTTGCTGACCGGCCGCCGGCTTTTTACTGCGTGACTGGAAAACACGTGATTTCGGCGGCGAGCGCACGCCACCTTAGCTGCGCTCCTGCTTTTTTTAGACACAGCAGGGGGCGGGCCATGGGAGGAGATGCCGCCTTCCTCCCACGATCTTCCGGGAAATGGAGAGAAGACCTTCTCTCAGACAGGCAGGGACAGATCAGCAGTTTGAAGCTGCATCTGTCTGTGCCTGTCACAGACCCCCCCCCCCCCCCACACACACACACACACAGTCAGTTAGCACACAGGCATACATTTAACCCCTTGGATCACCCCCAGTATTAACCCCTCCCCTGCCAGCGTCATTTATACAGTAACAGTGCACATTATTTAGCACTGATTACTGTATTAATGTCACTGGTCCCCATAAAGTGTCAAAAATGTCAATTTGGGGTCCGAGCTGTCTGCCGCAATGGCGCAGTTCTGCTAAAAATCGCAGCTCGCTGCCATTACTAATAAAAAATAAAATAAATGAATAAAGAGTCCAAAAATCTATCCTGTAGTTTGTAAACACTATAACTTTTGCGCAAACCAATTAAAATACGCTTTTTGGAATTTTTTTTACCAAAAATATGTAGCAGAATACAAATTGGCCTAAACTGATTAAAAAAAATTAATTTTTTAATATTTTTTTATTGGGAATGTTTTTTAGCAGAAAGTAAAAAATATGGCGTTTTTTTCAAAATTATCGCTCTTTTTTTGTTTATAGCGCAAAATCTACAAACCGCAGAGGTGGTAAAATACCACCAAAAGAAAGCTCTATTTGTGGGAAAAAAAGAACATCAATTTTATTTGGGTACAGCGTTGCATGCCTGCGCAATTTTCCGTTAAGTGTGCTTTCTAACTATTTGGGGGATGGGCTTGCTGAATGAACACAGAGACTTGTGTTCCTAAATAAGAGGAACACAGTATCCTTGTGTTCATTACTGACAGAACAGCAGTCTGCTGTGTTTACAACGGCAGATCGCCGTTATGTCTCCAGGAGGAGCGATCACAGGGGTTCCCGGGGGACATTGTGGCCACCGGACCCTCTGATTGACTCCACCTGTAGCCAATTGGTGCGTGCATATGCCCCAACTAGCGATCCTGCGAAACGACGTACAGGTACGTTGCTTTGCGGGACAGAGCTGACCTGCTGCCGTATAAGTACGGCGGCTGGTCGGCAAGTGGTAATATTGATGGCACTTAGCTATCGTTTGCAAGGAGGATTTGCCATATCCCCCTAGCATTTTCAAAAAGATTCACCCATCACTAGTCACTAGTAGCATACAAGCTAATAGAGAAGTTCCAATAACAAACAAGATGCATGTCACATTTTCTTTGTTAAACAAGATTCTCCTTCTGCTGCATTACACATGAGTGGAATCGTCTATGGAAAAAAATTTTTATAAAATACAGACTAAGGAATGCCCAGCAAATACTCTCTATGAAAATTGTTCAATGAATCCTTTATAAATTAACCCCTAAGTGCTTAGTGAATGTCGAGCATTGGGGCTTATTCACACTATGAGAAATTTATTTTCTGCCCTTGAAAATCGCAGAACTCTGAAAAGGCACACAGAAAACTATTGTTTTCTTTATGCATTGTTCACTCTGCTAGGCATTTTCAATAAAAAATAAAAAAAAAGAAGGGAGCCATTCTTAGCATGTAACGTGTCCACTGAAAATAATATGCTGCAATGTTGGCAAAATGTGAAATAGTACCAAAAAAATTTGGTAAAGGTGCAAAACGTAAACTTTGCACCTATAAATTATGCATAATTTTAGTGCACTCCTAGGTAAAACATCTCCTAGTAAAAAAAAAAAATATTTACAAGAGATATGTGCAATTGACATAAAAAGATATTGATTATATGTTCACCTTGAGTTTTCATAGTCAATAACACTCATGAGTCACCAGAAAGATCACATGATTAACTGTTCATAGGATTAACGAAAGAGCCAAGTTGCAAGCATGAACCCTTTGCTTGAAAAAGGTTCTATTATATTTTATGAAAGAGAAGGGGAAATATGAAAAGTCTACTGCTCAAAAAAGGTAGTGCACCTATAAAACAGTAAATCAAATGGGTTTTATTATTTAATTCTGGACATGCAAATAGTACATTAATAACTTTCTTAATTAGATTCCGCCTATAAGGCCGTCTCTTCAGACATTTTTCAGGTTGCTTTTCGACCAAGGTAAATTAAAACATCAATTTTATTGATGCTTTAGGAATGACAGCAAACAGGTGATTGATACCTGAAGGCCAAACCCTGCATTATCATCATCATTTAGGTTTACAGCCACAGGCTCCCTGTGCTAAATTAATCGGTGCCAAATTGAAATAAAACTTGGTAAAATGTTCCTTATGACTGTACAAGATGCTCACACGACAGAGATTTGCCTTATCGAGAAAGTGAGCATGCAGCTAATAAATAAAGATAAATATCCACCATATTTGGACCTTTCTAGTTTCTCTGGCCCAGAAGCAACTGCACTTTCAGCACTCTACACTTACTGTGTTACTCCCTGCGGTACAACAGTTGTATGTGATTTCATTTCATGTCTGCCTTTGGGAAGTATCATGAGGCCTGGTGTACAAAGGGCAGTTGCTGACTTCCTTGCTGACTTCTATGATAGCCCTGCAGTTTGCCTGTAGGCAGGTGCAGTCTACTTTCTCCACTGCAGGTGGAGAGGAAGTCAGGAGGAACCTGGTTCCTCTATGGTTTCCTGGTTCACTGGGGAAGCTATCCCATTGGATGCTGCCACCCCATGTGACTCTAGCGACCATCTTGGATCAGGCAAAGCCTTTTTAAGGCCCTGGCTCCTAGGTTTGGCTCACATTTTGGGAGTTGGTAGAGTACCCTGCCTGGTAGGAACAGAACTAGCGTCTGGGAAAGGTTCCTGACAAGAAGATAAATTATAGGGCCGTAACTTCTCTGGACATCTCCCTGCTTGGGCACAAGAGGGCCAGGCCACATTCTACCCCTCTCTGCAGGCGCTGTCAGTTCAGCTGAATCCTGCTCTCTCTATACACTGATTGAATTGTAAGTGTTTCTAGGTGGACTGCCTTCCCAGCAGGTTATCTGTGAACTGTCTGTGCTTTTTTTCAGTGCAAGTTATTTTATTTAGACTGAGTGTATTTTTGCTGCGCACCAGGCTGCACCCCACCTAAATGCCATATAATGGCCGCTGACAGTAATGCTAAAATTGAAATCCCATGTACATGCTACTACCTACATTGGAAATCTTGATAGCTACCAAAACAAGAAAGCGCCTAGTGCAGCAGGTGGTTGAACATTACAGAAAGGTCATGACATTTTCTCCATGGTTCTTCTATGGTTCAATAGGCAGAACTGGGACATCTAGAAAATCAGTTGAACGAGTAAAGCCTCGTACACACGATCAGATTATCGAACGATCTGTCGTCCGTTTTTTGTGGCATGCTAGTCTCATGTTGAAAGTGAAGAGGTTATTTTCATACGAAAATCCTCGTATGACAGAATTCAACTTCAGAAGTGATGTCATGTGTTGTATTGTTTTGTATGCGTTCTTTCATTTCTGAGCATGCCTAGTCTGGCTCTTACGATTTTTTTGGTCGAAAACTGTACTAATTAAACGAAAATCGGACGTTGTGTTGATGTACAATAAAAATTTTATAGCCTGCACATCCAGTTTTTGTCATCCGAAAATCCGTAATCGGCTGTTGAAAGCACTATACTAACGATCCGAAAATCGGCAGATCGTTCGTCTGACAAAATTTTCCTTCCGATTTTCATATCCTGTGTACGGGCCTTAATTCATCAAATTAAAACCAATCACCAAAATCTCATATAAGCTTTGCCAAAAAAAAAAAAAAATGTGAAAATACTATTTTATATTTAAAAAAAAAAAGGAAAATGTTTGTGATGCTTTAACCCAGGGGTGTCAAACTCAATTTAATTGTGGGCCACATCAGCATTATAGTTGCCCTCAAAGGGCCGGTTATATCGGTGAGATTAGCTGTCCAGCGCACCCCATGCCCCCTTACATGAGAAGTCAAGATCCCCCCACCATAAAAAGTCAAGAGTTACCCACCCTTTTTTACATCACAATGCACCCCCTACCTCTTGCTGCTGTCAGGAAGAAGATGTGGGTGGATCTGGGAAGAAGACAGTGCAGGGTCTGGAGGAGAACCAGAGGAGGTCTGCAGTCAGCTTGCAGAGTCTGTTGAATGCTAAGACCAGGGGAGGCAGAGGCAAGTTGGTGTTGCAGCTGCACAGAGAGGTGCGGGATCTGTAGGAAGAGTTCTGCCCTCTTCTCTGCTGTGGACTGCAGAGAAGGGGGGGCAAAGACAAGCCTTTCTGCAGCTGCACAGAGGAGTGAAGGATCTGGCAAAGTAGTTCTGTCCTCTCTGCTGTGGAATATTGAGACAAGGTGGGAGCAGAGACAAGGGGGGTGCCGCAGCTGCAGGAGAGGTGCGAGGGCCACATGAAATGGCCAGGGGGGGGGGCACATTCGGCCCACGGGCCTTGTTTGACACCTGTGCTTTAACCATTGACATAACCAAGCGCTGGTTTCCTGGAGAAAGTAATGGTTTTAAAGGCAAGCAGTTTAAAATAAATGCTTTGTTTTTGTTGCGTGTTTTTTACTTTTCAACTATAACGTCTTTCTTACATTATTACCCACATGTTTTTGAAAAAAATAGTCTGTGTGGCAGCACACATTAAGTTGAAAGGAAAATATATTATTATATATTTGAACTGAATAATATCACAGCAGGCTTTGCTTGTGTTTGCATTCACTGAGCTGAAGCCCACTTTTATCATAAGCTGCACAGGGCTACACAGTCACCTTGTAAATGAATGATCAATTGTATCAATATAACAGATTGTCATATTGCTCAGGTACATGAAGGCGCTTCAAATGATATTATTGTTATCTGTGTTCATGTGGCAGTGGTTACAATAAGCCTTAAAAGCAATGCTGCCATAAAAGCAAGTTTTTCTTTGTCCAAATTGGAAACAAATTGATCTGAATAGCAGAGGAAGCTTGTAGTTTTCATATTCTTTGTCACTTTTCATGTTGAGTGTTCAGCAAATAGCTGACCTACCTAGCCTGAGTGGAGATAACGTGATTTTGCATTCACAAGCATGTTAGGGATAGCCAAGTTGTGAACAGCAAAACAGTACATCTTTAGAACTTTCTTTTTTATGTTTCCTTGAAATATAATCTGAAACTACTTGAATATATTATATATGGAAAGAATATTATATTCTGCTGTACTGATTGTTTAAGCTTTTTCTCAGCAGTTTGGTGATTTGAATGAAAAGACATAAGAGGTTTCACAAGCATACATTTTAAATCAATTCAATTAAAGTAGAACTAAAGGGAATTTTTTCTTTATTTTTTATAGAGTAAGAGAGGATTTTAATCCCTGTTATTTACGGTATTTATTTTTTGCCATCTGTGCCCCATTGGGGAGATTTGCCATCACTTCCTGTCCCATAACCAAAACAGGAAGGGAGAGGAAATACCTCCAAAGTGATGGAATCATGGGGTGTCACCAGGAACAGCAGGACTAGTGTCCCCATTGGACGTTTTGCCTTCTATTGCTGTTATGATGACAACTCAAAATGTAGGATGGTCTTTCAATTTCACTCTCAGTCTCAGTGATAACAGTAAACAGGACAAATGGAGAAGGTGTATCTCCCTGAGTGCCAGTTCACATTATTGCGGATGCGCTGATCGCATGTAATTCGGAGCGCACTGCTCCTTCATAACATGCGATCTCCTGTGCGGATGCGAGTTCAGCCATACACTTTGTATGGTTGAATTTGCAGCGCATCCGCAGCAAACGCGCACATGAGGCATTTTTTGAGCCGCCTCAGAATCGGATCGCACAGTGGTTCACACTTGTGCGATCAGATTCTGTGCGTACTTGCAGACCGCACTGCGATATGCGATCAAACTGGGGGTGTCGTTAACATTTAATTGACACCCCCTGCGTATCGCATATGGCAGTGTGAACTGCCAGAGGTGCGAATGCGATGCGGGATCACGCTGCATATTCGCAGCGTTCCCGCATCGCACAAATGTGAACCGAGCCTCATAGAAGCACAGGCAACAATAAAAAAAAAAACTGACAGGTGTTCTGTGTCCTCTCCACTCCATCCATAATTATGAAAAAAAAAAAAAAGCTTTGCTTTTATTTATAGTTTAATGGGTTAGTTTACAAGAATTGGCAGTTATGTTTTAGGTGGAGAGTAGTAGTGCCAACTCACTAAGCACTTAGGTCTTTTAAAGCTGAATTCCATTTTTCTAGAACTGATTGGAATGATCAGTACCAACATATATCATATCACTGTACCATGTTGCTCTGTTGTCTGCAGATCCCCTGATAATCAGGGTTTAGTTGTGGCTTTGTACCATGTGACACTCTGTATATCCTGCTGATAGACTCTGTCCCTTTCACAGCCACTTCCTGCAGCATCTAGAGCCTATACCACTCCCCTTTGGGACTCTGCAAATAATGTAACTTGCTGCACAGCTCTGATGGTAGGTGGGATTGAAAACATCCTAATAAGCAATCAATCCTGCCCAGTTACACCTACAGGAAGAGTCCAAACCTCAGAGGTCCCGTCTCACAGATCACAGCATTATCAAAGAAGGAAAGCTCTTCATACACAGCCTGTTCTGAAAGCAACTGTGCTGCTGTTGGGCAGGATGGAATCAATCACAATTAGTACTAAGTCCTGCCCAGTTAAATATGCCGACCAGTGTGAACTGGGAGAAACCCTCCCTTTGGATCCCGCCCTGCTCTCTGTAAAGCAGGGGTAGGCAAAGAGGTGGAAATCTACATGAACAACATGGGAGAAGTCAAAGATCATCAGGCACAGTGTTGCCTCCTCAAACATGATTTAAACTTCTAATTGCTGTACCACTGTGCGCAATCGCATGCATTGCATGGCAATCATGGGTTTAAATCGCGGGTTTAAATCAGGTGATGAGGAGTCAACATATCGCCTCCTCACCACCTATCAAACACACTCGGATCGCTTTTCAGTAAGTCATTATTTGTTGTCATACTGCAGGACAGGAATGACACAGGAGAGGGTATAACACATTTACACCTTTCACCACCCTGATGAGGGCCCAGAAACACCCACAGTAACCCTAGGACTCACCTACGTCAACTCCCACAGCTGCTACAAGAGGAAGGAAGGAAACAGGAGGAGTGACATCACAGACACAGAAACCTGCTGTATACAGCTAAAAGAGGTAAGGTACACATAAACTGACAGTGTAAATGTGATTAATATAAATGCACAATGCATCTGTTTTTTTTTTTGGGAGGAAAAGCTAGAGTTCTTCTTTAAGGATTCCAATATTCCTAGCTCCTCTCTCCTGTAGAGTCCAGGTGAGGTCATCTTGGTATAGACAATGTACAGTATTTTTCATTTTTTTCAGCTCCTGGAAACCTGAGAATTCTCTTTTGCAACGGGCCTGCACCAGCACTGAAAGGGTTACCTGCTAATTTAGTCTAGGGGGTTCAAAAAGCACTTTAACTCATGTGATCCTCCAGCAGATGGTACTTCCTTATGCTCTGGTGATGGGCTGTCCCTCAGCAGATGGTATGGAGCACCTGTTGCCACCTTTATTGTGCATGCTCTAGGTTCAGTTATGATCCAAGCCATTCATTTCCACCTCTTTCCCTTCTAGTCAGCCCACATGACTATTGTTTAATAGTTTGGGGCATATACACAGTGTGGATTGAAAAGCCCCTCCTTCCCTCCTCCATGCTGAACTGTTGCTATTCACTAGGAAGGCAGGATGCAGCTGCTGTCAGAACAAATTTAATCCAATTGTCAATCATCTTAAACTCCATTTTCAGCATGGTAAAGCAGTAAAATACCAATCAAACACTTTAAAGTAATGAATTATATTAAGCTTAGAAACACGTTTGTGATATTTACTACTTTGTTCTTCTGTCTATTCCAATCAGCGTTGTGCAGACATGGGATGCTTGTGCAGACGTCCTTTGGATAAAGTATAGAACGTATGTTCAGGGCTGCTGTTAGAAATCACAGGGCCCCATACTGCCTACCTGCCGGGGCCCCCTCTTCCCAGCCGAAGGTGACAGAGGACATAGATTTATCAGTCCTTTTCTTTGCAGCTTCAGCAGCACAGATGAATGAACAGGAAATGCTCTGAGGCTTCCTGCCCATTCACAAACTCAAGCATAATAAATACAGTTTACTATGCTTCAGGATGAATGGAGACAACAGTGATTGGTACCAACTGCTCAATGTGTTCATTCAGAAAAGGAAGGGCCAGTAAATTACATATTTACCGGTCCACTCACCTACTTTGTATTCTAAAAAAAAACATCCCCCATTGTGCCCTCAGTAGCTGCTGACAGGAGAGCAGCAGAGGGAATCCAGAAGTGCTGCAGGGGAAAGGGGCAAACAGGGGGCCCAGACAGCAGACTACCTGGCAGGGCCCCCCCCCCCAAGAAAATATTAAAGATATATTTAACTAAAGTTACAACAACATCACTATTAGCAGACACAAATACAACATAACTCACATAATTCCTGCTAAATCAAAAAGAAAATGAGATGAACAAAATATACAGGCTGGGCATTTGGAGCTCCAGGATCAGAGAGACAGAGGGAGAGAAACAAAGTTACAGATAAACTCAGGAGCAGAGATAACATTAGAGCCAGTGCTGGGAGGGGGGCCCACACAAGGGAGGGGGATTAGTGAGGGACGACTATCTCTTTCTCAGCAGATAAAAGCTGATAGCAGGGAGAGGGACAGATCAGATTCAGGCGCTGGAGGAAGATTTCTGTATTTGTTGTCCATCACTAATCCCCCTCTCTGTGTGGGCCCCCCCCCTGTGTGCTCGGGCCCCCTACAAGAGGGCTGGTGGTCCCCCCCTATCAGCGGCCCTGGGCATATGTGCTAGGACCAATCCCCCTGCAGTGCGGGCCAGAGGGAGAAAGAGGACAAGAAGCTGGCAGCACTGCAGGGGAAGGCAGAAGAGGATAGGAGGCTGGAATAAGACAGCCGGCCCTCCTCTCTCAGCAAGTGCCTTGGCCCTCCTTTTGAACTGATGGTGCCCGGGCCCAGTACAGAAATGCTGGCTGTACTGTCTTATCAGCGGCCCTGCATACATTATCAGATAAGGAGAGGATCCTCCAACAGATCTTTCCCTGCAGACAGGAATGAGCAAGGAAAGATCACAGGATCGCTGGACAGGAAATACAATACAAGGTACTCAGAGGCTTTTATTTTACAAAATAGAACCAGGGGCATTATCTATCTGCAATATTAGAACAATAATTTAGGCAACCAACCCATGTCTATTTAACAGCACTTTATAGTAAATCTAAGGCTACATTCACACCTGAGCGTAGCGTTTTCGTGCGTTTTTTACAGCGATTTTACTGCAATTTTTAGGCTGCATTCACACTTGAGCGTAGCGTTTTACAGCGTTTTTTACCGCGATTTTTGCCACGATTTTTCCCGCAATTTTCAGGCGTTTTTGTCAGGTGTTTTTGGAGGCAGGCATTGACATCTATCAAAAACGCTGGTAATCAGTCCAAAAAGAAGCTCATGTACTTTTTTCAACTACAGGCGTTTTGCAAAATGCTCAGATGTGAACAGGGGCCATATAAATGAATGGGGTTTTACTTGTTGGGCGTTTTGGAACGTTTTTTTGGAGCGTTTTTGGAGCTGAAAAACACTCAAAAATGCCCAGGTGTGAATGGAGCCTTACCGTGATTTACAGGCATTTTTACAGGCGTTTTTTGTGCAGGCGTTTTTAGATTGAATAGAGACCAATGGAAAACGCCTGTAATCTGCCCAAAAAGAAGCTCATGTACTTTTTTGAGCGTTGGGCGTTTTGCTCACAGCGTCAAAACGCTCAGATGTGAACAGGGGCCATTGAAATGAATAGGATTTGTCTTGTTGGGCGTTTTGAGAGCTGATCCTAGAGCAGAAAAACTCCCCAAAAACGCCCCAAAACGCCTAGATGTGAACGGAGCCTAAGTTTATTGAAAAACATTTTTTACATACAGAATATTAATACAGAAGTGGTACTTGCGTACCGGCAAAGACAAATAAAACAAACAAAAAAATTAAAAAACAATAGACAAGAAAAGGTACCTAAATGTAAAGGTGCACATGATAAATGATATATAAACACCCCACAGAGGACATAGAACTTGTATTATAATGACTGATGCTGGTCAGTGGACCAATACAGATACATAGCTATAAAAGAAAAAAATAGCACCAATTGTTAGATTTTAGAGGGTGATAGGCCACAACCTCCTAATACTGATAGAAGTTATGATCCATATTACATCGGTCTTTAGCATTAAGCAAAAACTCCAGAGAGGGTACAGGTGAAAATAAAAAAATTAGTGATGGGGGAGAGAAAAAAAAATGTAAAGAAAGAGGATAAATGTTGAGGACCAAAAGGGTAAAAAAAAAAAAAAACACCTAGAAACAGAGCAAATAGAAATAGACACAAAGAGAAATTGAAACAGCCAGGGGTGGGCATCCAAAAAAGCCTTCACAAAACCAGGTTCAGGTCTTACAATGGTTCTACAAGGAGATTTCACACTTTAGTTGACTCCCTGAATGCAGCACTTTAAATCAGTTTTAAACCCAAAAGTAAACATTTATTAGATTGCAGCTTACCAATTCTTAGATGTGATGGCTGAATTTGTTTCCTTTTTTTAGGCTTTCTTTCTTCTATTTTTATCTGGTGATCTAGTTAGCAAGTCTGTTGTTTTTCAAAAAGCACAAGCTCTCCAGCAGAATGTATCAGTTTACATGGATGAGAAAACCACTTAACATTGACAGGGCTGAATAAAATGATCAGCTTTTATATATTTGTGCAAAACCTATATCCCAAAAGGGGAAAAAAAAACAGTTTGCTGTAACTGCTTATAAAGTGTGAATTGGAGTTTGGCTTCAATTTGTTAGTGTATCACTAAATCTGCTAATACAATTTACGCTACCTTTTCACACGACTGACAGAGCTGCTGTCTGCTGTGCCTCCTGTGCTTGTTTCTCACTAATACAAGAGGTGTGTTACTGGCCAGATCAACAGGTGAAAACAAAGGGGGGAAAAGAAAAGAAAAGAAAACTGATGCAGCCACCACATTCATGGATTGGTAAGCTGCAATGTAATACATTTTTGGTTTGGGGTTAATTACGACTTTAATTAATGCTGCAGGAAATAGTAGCGTTAAAAAGAAGCACTCAGGTATTTCTGTTTATGAAGCCTGACTGCATTAAAGTAATAATATAGAAAGGTTGGATTGGATTTTAACTGTACAAATGTCTGAGATGCATAAGGGAAACTGTGATGGATTTAATCTATAAACAACCACTCACAACGTAATTAAAATTTCTAGTGAGACATAGCTTTTAAAGCGAACCTGTGCTTTGCTAATGCAGTTCGCTTTAATACAGAACTCTCCAGTGGCATATACCTTGCTTTCTCCTCTCGCTTTGTTCAGCCACTAGGAGCGTGACCAGAGTAATAAGGAGACTGTGAGCTGCTGGGTTTGCAGCTTACACCAGGTAATGAAGTTCCCATGTGACAGTGCTGATTGGCCCATTAAGTAAGTCACATGCTCCAAGTACCAGGTATTTCTTTCCGCTCCCAGCACTGAGCAGTAGTGAAGGATAGGTAATTATATAATGCAGGAGATGGAAGGATTAAAGCAAAGCACGTTTAACCAATAAATATTGATTCAACCGAATTGCTTGTGTTTCAGTAAGCATAAACCTCATAATTGCTATAAAAATGTATTTACAGCCAAACCATTTCATGGTGACGATTGGTAAAACCCTTGTAAGTTATAAACCCTTGTAAGTTATTTATTACTGTCTGCGTCCTCACTGGGAAGATTAAGCTGGTTCATTTGTACAGGTGACCATTGTTAACCCCTTTCCGCTGACCGCCAACGAGCCCTTTAAGCCCTTCTAAAAGCCGGGAGGCGGAGGCAGACATTCGGTTCATGTCACCACTGTGATTGACTGCCAAGGTGGTCACATGTTCAGATAGTTTCTGATCGCTAGTATGCATCGGGAGCTTTCTGGTACCTCCCGGCTACTGTGCTGGGAGCGCGCAGGGAGTGCAATCTCAGTATGGTAAGCTGTTTTAACAGGGCCTCACATATGCGGCCGCTCGGTGTTAGGGTCCATCCACCAAGTGGCAGCATATATATAATGAAAGTGGTGGGAAATCCACAATTTTATGGCACTTTTCCACTGCAAGTACCGGCTCAGCTCTACTCAGCCCTGCTTGGCCCTGTTTGGCCCGGTTTGGTTTTCCACTGCATGGTACCGCATGGTACGGTGTTGGAACGGTTCGGTACGGTTTGGTATGGTTTGCTTTTCCACTAAAGTAGTACTAAAGTAAGTGGGTGGGATAACAATGATTCTCTGACCAATCAGTGGCTAGTAGTGACAAACAGTCAAGGCTGCATGCAAAGGATTGTGGGATATGGTACCGGTACGGCCCTGTTGGAACCACAACTGAGATGGTACTGTTTAAGCGAGCCGTACCGTTCAGTTCCATGTAGTGGAAAAGCGTCGCCGTACCGTACCGTATTGAACCGTACCGAACCATTCCTACACCATACCTTGCGGTACCAGCAGTGGAAAAGCACAAAAGCGAGCCGAACCGTTCGGTTCCATGCAGTGGAAAAGCGCCAATTCAGTTGTCACATGACAGGAGAGAAAAGAGACAAATGTTCCAATGACTCCAGTGTGAAAGGTATTTTCCCTCACTTTGGAGAGATTGTTTGTTCTTTTCTGATGTATTACGGGCAATAGAGGTAAGTGGGAGTCTCCCAAAATTTACCTTTCATCTAACATCAGTAAAAAGAATTCTGATTGGTAGCAATGGATAACAATGATTAGGCTTTGCACTTTGCACTGAATAAGATTCCTATGAAGATTCGAATGAAGTCTTAACTTCATTTTGCAGGATCATTGTTGAAAATGATACCATCCACCGGTTATAGCCTCAAGTTATTATGACAGTATACTTGTAAAAAAAAAAGTCAACTCCCGTGTTTTTGAGCACTTGTGCATGTTCTAATAATGGATTTGTTTTGCCATTGCTATTTGAAACAAACCTACCATTTGTATTATACTTAGACATTCTTCATTGTAGGAATTTTGGAAACTCTCCAGAGAATTCTGAATTATGTTTTACTTCCCAACAAAATGCATACTTTATTTGTGCAGCAAAACTCAAAGTTTGTTATATTTCCTGGCCCCAGGCTACGCTTCTAAATTGCAGCGCATGAATAAAAATGACACATCAGCCAGTCTGAGATGTGTCATTTCGAACAATTTGATTTGTAGAAGCTGCTGAATTGTTATTGTTTCCGTTCCAGCCATCCATATCATCTGAGGCACACACAGGCCAATCTATAACACACTTACATCTTTCTTGACCCTTCTTTCCTGCCAACACAGCTCTAATGCAGGCATATCTTATCACACTTAATCAGTGCGCTTCTAACTGTTACACTTTAATTTTAATATGATATTGATTTAGCTCACCAGTACTAATTAACTGTCTAAACAATAGTTTTCTCAGTAAGAAACAGTTAGTTATTGATAGTATTTATTATTCATGTGAAGGTGGTGCGCTATTCTGAATATAATGAAATATGAGAATAAAAATAAAAGTGCTAATCAATTTGCAAAAGCATATTTAAACTCACACAGCTAATAAAAATATATAAGCATATACATATGTGCCAATCATGGACCGGCGTGCAAAAAATCCAAAGTAAGTGTGAATGAGTTCATACAAATAGATAACAAATAACAACGTATTGTGAAGAGTATTATCCAATAAATAGTGCATCAGTGAATCACTTTTGACATGCAGTCCTTCTTCAAAAAACTTCAGTGCTCAATGTACTAAATTCATCCACCGGATGACCACCTTTGAGTGCAATGCGCGCTCACCTGCAGCACAAAGGTAATGTGCAGTATATAGTAAGCCAATCAACCTGGGGAAGTCCTATGGTTTCTCTGCTATCCTCCTCATGAATCAGACTGGGTATGCTCCATGGTTACAGTATATGTATGTGAACATAATGATTTCATAGTGTAGTAGGTTTTTAAAACATTTATTATATAAGATTTTCATCCAGAACACTCACATTTATGTAGACAAACTGCATACGATTCTCATCTCTACATTTCATGTGCAGCTGCAATTCCCAACTGCCCAACACAAATCACACTGTGGACAGACAAGGCTGACTTTACTGACTCCTCCTACGTGTTGCGTCACTAGTCACTTGACTTCAGGGTACTTTCAATAATATAATTTCCTTCCTCCTCCATGAATTGGCAGCATACTCTCGCCACATGATTCCAGGCATTGTCGTACTCCAGGAGGAACCCAGGACCCACTGTACCAGCGTAGGTTATGACATCCCGATACCTAATGGCAGTCAGGGTACCATTGTCTAGCCTGTAGAGGTCTGTGCGTCCCTACATGGACTTGCCTCCCCAGACCATCGTTGACCCACCACCAAACCAGTCATGCTGAACGATTTCACAGGCAGCATAACGTTCTCCACAGCTTCTCCAGACCATTTTTAATGTCTGTCACATGTGCTCACGGTAAACATGCTCTCATCTGTGAAAAGCACAGGGCACCAGTGGTGGACCTGCCAATTCTGATTTTGAGCATAAGGCTCACTAGAGGATGTCGGGCCCTCAGGTCACCCTTATGAAGTCGGTTTCTGATTGTTTGGTCAGAGACATTCACACCAGTGGCCTGCTGGAGATCATTTTGTAGGACTCTGGCAGTGCTCATCCTGTTCCTCCTTGCACAAAGGAGCAGATACCAGCCCTGTTAAGGACCTTCTACGGCCCTGTTCAGCTCTCCTAGAGTTACTGCCTGTCTCCTGTAATCTCCTCCATGCTCTTGAGACTGTGCTGGGGGACACAGCAAACCTTCTGGCAATGGCATGTATTGATGTGCCATCCTGGACTGCCTATGCAACCTATATAGGGTCCAGGTATAACCTCGTGCTACCAGTAGTGACACTGACCCCAGCCAAATGCAATGCTAGTGAAAAACAGTCAGAAAAGATGAGTAGGGAAAAAAAAGTCAGTGGCCTCCACGTGTAAAATCATTCCTGTTTTGAAAGTTGTCTCATTGTTGCCCATCTGGTGCACCTGTTGGTAATTTAATTAACACCAAAGCAGCTGAAACTGAATAACAACGCCCTCTGCTAATTAACTGACCAGATCAATATCCCAGGAATTTCATTGACTTCATGCTATACTCTGATTAAAATGTGTTTTTTTTTTTTGTTTGTTTTTTTTTTTTTTTGAGCAGTGTAGTAGTTTAGAAGCAGTTGAGGATACAGGCATGTTTTTGAAAGCAGCTAAATTTATTTCAGGACTGTAGTTTACCAGCATTTCAAATGCCAAATGCTTTTAACCGATTGTAAACGTGGTGAACCACCAAAATTTGCGTTTATAGGCATTTTTAAAGAGGAACATGTAAAATGTGGAAAAAACACAACTTTCCCCACATGCTGTTGCCTGCAAGCAAGGGGAGAGGGACAAAGAGAGAGGGAGGGGAGAGAGAGAAGGAGGGAGAGGGGGAGAGAGAGAGATAGAGAGAGGGAGAGAGGGAGAGAGAGGGAGAGAGAGAGAGATAGAGAGAGATAGAGAGAGGGAGAGAGGGGGAGAGAGAGAGAGAAGGAGGGAGAGGGGGAGAGAGAGAGATAGAGAGAGGAAGAGGGAGCGAGGGGGGGTGAGAGAGAGAAGGAGGGAGAGGGGGAGAGAGAGATGAAGAGAGAGGGAAAGAGGGAGAGAGATAGGGAGAAGGAGAGAAGGAGAAAAAGAGAGGGGGAGAGATGGGGGAGAGGGAGAGAGAAAGAGAGAGAGGGGGGAGGGAGAGAGAAAGAGAAGGAGAAAGAGAGAGAGAGAAGGAGAGGGGGGAGGAGGGAGGGAGAAAGAGAGAGATGGGATCCATAATTAAAGCACACCTCTCTCTCTGCTGCTGCTGCTCTCTCTTTTCTCACAGAATGGCTGAAATAGTTAATACTACTTGTTTTTCATGCATTGTGGGCATTTAGGAGGGTCACCTTAGGTTATCTGCAAAAAGCACTTCCAAATGCAAACGCTCAAACCCGCTGCTAAATGCGCATAAACGCAATATGTAAAAGCAGCAAAACAGATATTTTTAACCGTCGGTTACTAGTTGCGAAGTTTCCAGCGTTTAGAAGAGGTTTTCAAACGTCCTGTGTACAAGAAGCCCTATACTCTCTCTCTGTTGAACCTTGATATCTTTCCTGCTAACATGAACTTCCTATTTTAGCCATGTTCTTGCACTTCCTATTTGCCAGAATTTTGTGCTCTCTGCAGCCAATATCTTGCTCCTTCCATGCCTGCTGCTGCCCTCATCTTTGCTACCAATTGTTATCAACCCTTGGTTTGTTCATCCACTAGGCTTCTGCCTGATCCTATCCAGCTACTACTCATTAATAACCCCTTGGCTGGCTCATTGACTTCACTTCCTCCTGATCCAATCCAACTGCTACTCATTACTGACCTTTTAGATTGTTCATCGACTACACTTCTGATTGTTCTCTATCTGCTTCATCCGCCACCTGAACCCCACTTGCTCTCCTCCTGCTGGGGCAGTCCAGAGAACCTTGACCTGGCATTAGCACACAGAGAAACCCATCTCCACCATCAGGAGCTTTGGTGAAGACCAGCCCATGTCATCAGCTAGGGGGATTTGCTTTTGTAATCATCTAGATGACTACTGTGTGAACGTCTCTACTGCTACAGCCACTGGCCTCCAAGCCTGATCCCAGACCATGAAAGGACATATAAAGGGAAACCTTGCTATATACTTTTTTTATTTTTGCCTGGAGGAACACTTTAACCACTTAAGCCCCGGAAGATTTTACCCCCTTCCTGACCAGGGGGTATTTTGCGATTCGGCACTTCGTGACTTTAACGGACAATTGCGCGGTCGTGCGACGCTGTACCTAAACGAATTTGGCGTCCTTTTTTTCCCACAAACAGAGCTTTCTTTTGGTGGTATTTGATCACCTGTGCGATTTTTTGATCACGCGCTATAAACAAAAAAAGAGCGTAAATTTTGCAAAAATAGCAATATTTTTCCCTTTTTTTTATATGAAATTCCCCCCCAAAAAAATGTAAAAATCAAAATTTTTTAACATTTTCAGCCAATTTGTTTTATGCTACCTATGTTTGGTAAAAAAAATCGCAAAAAGCGTATTTTGATTGGTTTGCGCAAAAGTTATTGCGTTTACTAACTAAGGGAAAGATTTTTGTCATTTTTGTTGTTTTTTTTTAATGCGTAATGGCGGCGATCTGCGATTTTTTTTGCAGTACTGCGACATTGCGGCGGACAGATCGGACCCTTGACTGACATTTTTGACACTTTTGGGGTTACCAGTGACATTTCTACAGTAATCAGTGCTATATATATGCACTGTTACTGTAAAAATACACTGGTAGTGAAGGGGTTAACTTTATTTGAGAGGGAGGGGCTGTGTGTGTCCCTAGGAGCGTGATTCTAACTGTGATTGGCTGTGGCTTCAGCTGTATGCAGAGTGATCAACGGATCTACATAGTAGATCCATATGATCATCTCTCATACAGAGGGGAGAATGACAGGCAGCTTGTTTACACAAGCTGCCTGACTTTCTCCCTCTCCCCCGCCGATCACAGAGTGGCCGGCGGACATCGGGTCCGCCGGTCACACGCGCGGGGGGGTCCGTGACCACGCGGGAGCGGGAGCGCGCCTCCGGCGGCGCGCGCTCGCTCCCTAGACCCTCACAAGCTAGTGACGTAGCCCTACGTCACTTTGCCTGTGAGGGGCTGACCGCCGCCGTAGATAGTCGTGCGGCGGTCGGCAAGTGGTTAACCTCCCTGGCGGTATGATTCTGTCAGGAATTACATACCAAAAGCGGTACAATTCTTTTCATGGAAATTTGGCGTTATGTATTATAGGCTTACAATTCTTAGTAATTACTGACTTAAACCTGACCAAAACAAGAGTCTAGTAGACATCCCAGATGTGATAAATTTGAAACACAAACGCATGAATTATAATCTAATCAATAATATAATTTTATATATATATATATACATGTATATGTGTGTGTGTGTGCATATATATATATATATATATATATATATATGCATATATATATATATATATAATATAAAATGTGTTATGTGTTTTGTGCAACGTTTTTTTTTTTTTTTTTTTGAATTTCCCTCCCTAGTTCCGCTCCCATGCAGCATTGCTGCTGCAGGGAACGGAACTAGGAAGTGATCACACCGACGGTGGACGGAGGAGCGGTGGGACTCTCGGCTGGCGATCTCAGCAATGTGAGATCATCGCTGGATCGCCAGGAGAAGGTAAGAGAACAGCGCTGCGCTCTCTGCACATCCACCCCGAGCGTGACTCGGGGTTACCGATCCTGCAATGAAAAATCCACCCCGAGTCACGCTCGGGATTACCGCCAAGGAGGTTAAAGTACAACTAAATGCTACTGTATAATAGTCTAAACAAGTACCAAATCAAGTAACTATGTGATACACAAACTTCATAAAGTGAAACAAAAACATTCATTTGTGTCAAACACTCAGTGGGTAAGGCTAAGTCAGGCCAGGTGCTGGAATGTCAAGTTACGGGCCTGTAATTGAGCAGTGACAAAGCTGATTTTCACGCCTCCTGCAACATTTTTTCATTGTACTGTAGTGCAATCAGGCACCATCTACATGAGAGTGGACACTCTGCTCTGAATTCAGGAGCAGTACAGCAGCGTTGATGCACTATTACAGGAAGCTGTTTTAGGTGGACTTCCCTGGCAGGATCGATAGATATTTGTAGGACTTTGCAGGAGGATTAGGTGAAAATTATAAATGCAGATGCATTGACAATTAAGTGGTGCAGCTGGGAAGCCATAGTTATACTTTAACCCCTTCCCACCCGCCCAACGTCAAATGACGGCAGAGCGGTGCGGCTCTCGTTCTGGGATGACGTCAAATGACCACGCCCCAGAAGGGCCCATCAGAGCCACCTATCAGTGCCCATCAGTGCCACGTATCAGTGCCCATCAGTTCTACATATCAGTGCACATCAGTGCAGCATATTAGTGCCTCCTCATCAGTTCCACCTAATCAGTGTGCCCTTCAGTGCCATCTCATCAGTGCCTATTAGTGCAGCCTATCAGTGCCCAACAGGGCTGCCTCATCAGTGCACATCAGTGAAGTTAAAAAAATTACTGAGAGAAACTAAGAAAAACTTTTTTTTTTTTTAATTAAAAAATAAAAAACACAGCAGTGAATAAATACCATCAAAAGAAAGCTCTGTTTGTCTGAAAAAAATTAATTATAAAAATGTAATTTGGGTACAGTGTTGCATGATTGCGCAATTGTCATTCAAAATGTGACAGTGCTGAAAGCTGAAATTTGGCCTAGGCAGAAAGGGGGTGAAAGTGCCCAGCAGGCAGGTGGTTAAGGAGGGGGAGGGGCTAGGGATATAAACATCTGAGGGGTAGTAATGCCAGTATCAATGTCACTATGTCATAAAAGAAGCCAGTGGCTGATTCTCTTTGGGTGGAGTTGACCTCAGTGTTAATTTTGGCAGCAAATTTCAACTTAGTTTTAGTCTTAGTTTTTTGACTAAAATGCCATTTTAGTTTTAGTCCCATTTTAGTCATCTGCAATTGTTTTATTTTTAGTCGTATTTAGTTGATGGATGGTGTAAGAAGGCCTGTAATGCACAGTGCTGTGGTTTGGCCACAGTGGTGGTGTACTCGCAGTTTTCCAGCATGTTACTCCTAGTTATAGCTGCAGTCCCTTAGACCACTATTACGTTGCATGTTTTTTTGTAGGATTTTCTGACAGTGCACCAAAGATGCGGCATGCAGGACTTTTTGTTGCACTTTCAAAAAATGTGGCAAAAATGTGCCAACCAAATAGTAGTCTATGGGATTGTAACCAGAAGTAACATGCAGAAAAACTGCGAGTACACCACCACTGTGACAAAACCACAGCATACCAGCATGAACCAAAAGGGTTGTTCACACTTGCTGCAGGCACTGTCACTCCACTGAAAAGTGATCCATGCTTAGGTCATTTTTCAGAGGCATTTGACAGGCAGTGAGGATGTGATATTTGCTCACTGCCTGTTTTAACCTCCTAAATGCCAATCCCTTACTGTATTGGCATACTGAGCCCACTTAAATGCATATAGAACTCAGTACTATTCTAGCCTGAAGAAAGAAAGCTCTTGCAGTTAAAGAAAGGTTTTTCTGGGGGACGACGTAAGAAAGAGGAGGAGGGAGATGGCAGGAAGGGATTGAAGGAGAAGTGGGAGAATACGGTCACAGTGCTGAACTGCTCACTCACTCATCACTCACTAAAACTTTCCTACCCACACATCCTCTTCACATACACAGTGCATGGACGGGCTGCACGCAGGGGTAGGCGGTGACAGGGAGGGAGAACAGATCCAGGGGAATGTGCTGTCCAGACGATCGTAGCCCAGGCTCAGTGAGAACGGAAAGCAGACACTCATGTGGTGTCAGAGAAATTAGAAGTTTACGATGGTAAACGTCTCTCCTTACCATTTTCATTTAGTTTTTGTTTGTTAACGAAAACGGAATTAATTTTCGTCATAGCTTTTGTCAGTGTAAAAATGCCGCTGACGAAAACTTTGACGAAAACGTTTTCGTTGACAAAATTGACACTGGTTGACCTTTAGGTGGGGCAATAGACATGCCCATCTATTTATGGGACATCTGCTGTTTGTCCATTCTGGAGAGTTGTGTAGACCTCTATGATAAATACAGTACTTGGCTACCAAAAGTGTTAAACTACACTAAACCTTACACACAAGCCTTATTATTATCCCATTACTGTTTAAAAAAAAAAAGTGTAAGTGGAAACATAGTGATGAAAAAAGGCACTTTTGGATTTGTTTTAGTCAATCGATTTTTGCAATTTTGGTCTCTTACACACTTTGTGCTAATGATGTTATATGGTGTTACGTGGTGTCTTTCATATGTCTGAAAGTTAGGAGGTTTTGTATAGGATGTAGGTAGAAGCAATTTCCTTTAATTTATTATCACATTCAGTTGCTAAAAACTGTTTATTTACTAGATCAGACATGTCAAATGGGTAGGGCCCTCTCACTTCCTTGCAGCCCTTGTCAATGTCACACACATCTGTTCCACATGCCAAAATCTCCAACCACGTCCCTTCCGGTGACTCTAAAGCAGAAATATTGGAGATTTTGATGAGTTTCTGTTTTCACAGACCACCAGCAGCCTATACACTATGGTACATGCTATAATAAGTGGAAAATGTTAGTCCGCCCACTACTAGCCAACAACATGGCCACCTCCTAGGCAGCGACAACTTTTTTCCTCCTTATCCAGTGTTCTGTGAAAAGAGGCAACTGGTCGTATACTGTATTGTATGTATAGGCTGCCGGTGCTCTGTGAAAACAGCAACTCGTGGAAATCTCCAATTATTGCTGCTGTAGAGTCATCGGAAGTGAAGTGGTTGGAGATTTTGGCGAGTTGGAGTTTTCGGAAGAACACCTGTGTCTTTCCCTCTGAGTCTGTGGTTTCCGGCTTCCTGCTTCCTCCAGCACCGCAGCCAATCACAGAGGTGGTGCTGTCTTAAAGTGATAGTTTGCAGGTTGCTCAGTGTTCAAACAATGCATCCACACACTAGCAGCCAGACCCCCTGCTTTTCCTTGTGATCTTTCTTGTGATCCCCAGTGCTTCCTTGCATTGCCTCTATGACCCCAGCATTCCCCAGTGCAGTCTCTTGCTCCAGAGATCCTCATGTACTCCAGCCCACATCCAACCTGCGATCTTCGTGTTACCCAGTCTAGATCCTGCTGCAATGAATTTGTGCACCTCTGCCACCATCCAGTCTTGTGTACTTACAGACTTGTGGTCCCAGTGTTGTGCTACCCCTGAAGGAGCCGCTGTAATTCTTTCCCAAAAAAGTGCAGAGGCAACCAGGCACACAGGTAACAGGTCACTCACTCTGGCTCATTGAACAGTCTAGGGAATGTATTTTTAATGGTTTATTGCCTGAAGAACGGGAGGGGATAGGTTGTGTGGGATAGCCCAAAAAGTTAAGCACAGTCTACTGAGGACACTTCTTTCTCAGTAGCAATAGCATAGAAAGTAATAGACTAGGACAGTCTATAAATGCACAGCTGGGGACAGACCATGCAGCAGTATGAGCACAAGTAGTAGTAGACTAAGACAGTCCAGTGGCGGCTGGTCCATAAGGGGCGCAAGGGTATAATCCGCCCCCCTAGTTTGCATAATCAAATATTAAAATGATTTATTTTTAAAAAACTAATAATATGACTAATATTTTTAACATATTAAAGTTAAAAAATGTTAGTCATATTATTATTTATTTTAAATTCAAGCATTCTATGTGTGTGGCTGCGCACTGTGCGGGGTGCCAGACTAATAGGTTTCTAACAGGTCCAAGCACTGAGGCTCTAATTCAGTGTTTCTCAACTCCGGTCCTCAGGGCACACTAACAGGCCAGGTTTGCAAGATAACTGAAATCGATCACAGGTGATATCATTTGCTGCTCAGGGATTGCAGTATTCTAGTCTGCATCTCCCCAAGGTAATACTTAAAATCTGGCCTGTTAGTGTGCCCTGAGGACCGGAGTTGAGAAACACTGCTCTAATTTACTTGTTTTATGTTGTCCTTGGGGAACAGTGCACTGTGCCCTGAAACCGTCCCACTTTGTGATATTATCGAATCAATATTCGCCATCGGTTTCTGAAGGGCCGGCCCTACCATGGGACCCGCTGGAGCCTCCATCGATATTACAGACTACCCCTTCCATAAGATCGCAGCACTCCCTTTACCATACCTTATTTACACAAGACAGGAAGCATGGCAGGTCCGGACAAAGGGTGGGACTTTTCAAGTTAAAAAGCAGGTGATTCATTGCTAGACACCAGGGCAGTCCCAGCAATCAATCATCTACCTTTCACATGAAAAGTCCCACCCTTTGTCCGAACCTGCAATGCTTCCTGTCTTGTGTAAATAAGGTATGGGACGGGGAGTGCTGGGATCTTGTTGGAGGGGCAGCCTGTAATATTGATGGAGGACTGTGATGGGGGGTCTGGGGTGGGGGATCTATGATGTAGAGGGGTCTGTGATGGGGGGATCTGTGTTTGCGAGGAGTCTGTGATAAAGGGGGAGGGGGATCAGTGATGGAGAGGAATCTGTGATGGGGGGATCTGTGATAGGGGGATCTGTGATGGAGGGGATCTGTGATGGAGGGGAGTCTGTGAAGAGGGGGAATCTGTGATGGGGGCTCTGTGATGAGGGGAGTCTGTGTCAGGGGGATCTACAATAGAGAGGAGTCTGTGATGGAGGGGGATCTGTGATAGAGAGGAGATTGTGATGGGGGATCAGTGATAGGGTGGATCTGTGATGAGGGGGGATCTGTAATGAGGGGGGTCTGTGATGAGGAGAGTCTGTGATGGGGGGGACTATGATGGGGGCTCTGTGATGGAGAGGAGCCTGTGATGAGGGGCGTCTGTGATGAGGGGGGGGATCTGTGATGGAGAGGAGTCTGTGATGGAGGGATCTGTGATGAGGCGGGATCTGTGATGAGGGGGGAATCTGTGATGAGGGGGGGGGTCCGTGATGAGAGGAGTCTATGATGGGGGGGATCTGTGATGGTGGGCTCTGTGAGGAAGAGGAGTCTGTGATGGGGGGGTCTGTGTTGGAGAGAAGTCTGTGATAGGGAGAATCTGTGATGAGCAGATTCTTTGATGAGGGGGGGATTTGTGATGGGTGGGTCTGGGGTGGGGGATCTGTGATGGAAAGGGGTCTGTGATGGGATGGTCTGTGATGAGGGGAGTCTGTGATAGGGGGTGGATCTGTGATAGAGAGGAGCCTGTGATTGGGGGGGGGGGGGGATCTGTGATGAAAGAAACCTGTAAAGTGGGGAGTCTGTAATGATGGGAGTGTGTGATGGGGGCTCTGTGATGAGTGGGGATCTGTGATGGGATGGTCTTTGATGAGGAAAGTCTGTGATGGGGGGGATCTGTGATCGAGAGGGATCTGGGATAGGGGGGATCTGTGATGGGATGGTCTGTGATAAGGGGAATCTGTGATGAGGGCGCAGATTAATGTCTTGGGTCAGCCCTGGGTTTCCGGCTTCTTGTCCTGGCCAATCAGGACAGGAGGCTGAAGATTTAGAACCCGGAAAGAAGACCGGGTTAACACAGAAGACGCGGCGCCAGGTATCAGGGGAGCCGTGACCACTAGAGGGTTCCATTTGTGGGGTGAGTGCGGACCTGGAGGGGTTTGTTTGCGCCCCCCCAAAAATGTCTTTAGCACAAGCCGCCACAGGGACAGTCTACAGGTGCACAGCTGGAGACATTGCAGTAACATATAGCACAAGTAGTATTGGACTGGGATGGTCTATAGGTTGACAGATGGGGCCATGAATGAGACTTGCAGCACAAAAGAAGTTGTTTTCACAAATCCTGAGGTAGGATAAGTCCATAAGTTTAGTTCTTTGGCACCATCTGTGTCTATTTAAAAAGGCTTCAGAGAAAGCAGTCCCCTCTCCTCTCAGCTCACAGATCCATCCCCACAAGGAGGAAAAAGACAATCTCCTCAGGACTCAAGGCTATTTAACAGCAGCCCAGCCACCATGCAGACACACCTCCACGGGGATTGGCTAGGCCCTGCTGAATATTCAGGCTGGACATTCTCCCACCATAAGCTCTAGAAACTGCCTCTAGAGGCAGGGAGGAGTAATCAAACTCTCAGCCTGTGGAGCTCTAGGGCAAACCAAACCAAATAATCACTTCTCTGATTATAGTAGAAACCAAAAACTAAATTTACCTAGTAGCCTTACTAGGAGGGTGCTACACCAATCACTCTGATAGGGATTGCCCCCTTGCTTATTCCCTACAGTTCTCAATAGCTACCTACTCAGCTGAGTCAGAGGGCTGCAACCTGAGTGTCACCAGCAGAAAACCCTGTTTCTACCTTCAGGAGCTCTGGCAAAGACAAGGTAGCTCCTGAGATTCTGCACCATGGTTCTTCTAATGGCTGTCAACTGCAGGAACACCAGGCTTGCCTGTTGGTGCCAACAAGTAACCTACTTTTCCAAAACGTATCATTGTTCTCTGTGTGCTCTCTATGGCCACTCTAAATGCCTAGCCTCAGCTGCAATAACACAGTACTGTACTGGTTAGCCAGTCTACCCCCTAGTAGGAATGGGCTCTAGTTCGTGACAGTCTAGTTTATGTATTTAATTTAAATGATGCCCTAGTTGCCTTCCTATTGATAAAGACTTCACTTTTTGCAACTGAAAATTTCAGGAAATGTTCTATGACTCCTTTCTCTGGTATAAAATGTTGTAACTTTTACTGCTATTACTGTTTCAGAAGTATATGTGACCCTCAGTAAACATTATGTGATTCTTAAAGATTTATTTCAATCAGTACAGCCCACTGTTTGACTTTATTCTGACATGACTGTTAAAGATGAAAACCAACAAGTTATCACATTTTGGTTTTGTGTCAAAAGGAAAATACACCTTGATTTCAGCTTGCATTTGAGATTAAGATCACTTCTGGGATCTTTCAGAACTAAATGACAAGTGCATTTGGTCTGCAATTGACCACCTTCTGAGCTTCATTTGACTTTTTAAGCTGCATCAACTTGCTACAAGTTGCTTTGCAATTGGTTTGTATGGGGAGAGAAGCAGTTCTGAAGCAAACAAAATATGTTGATGCAGGCCCATACTGACATAGACCTTGTTCTCTGGCCTCTTGACAACCTATGGAAATATTCCAACACGCAGCAGAATCTTGCTTGGCACATGCACTCTAACCTAGTAGGGACAGTGTTGACATTTCTCTTGTAAGGTGTGTATGAAGTAAATACACTTTTGCATTTTTTCTTTTAGACTGCAGCATGTATTACCAATTTCTCAGATCTTACTTGATAAATCCATTGTAACAACCTTGGTGTTTAGAGTAATATCAAGCAGTCAATGAGGAAATATGTATAAGAGATAAAGAAAGGAAAGGAAGTGTGAAATTACTATTGAAAGAAGCAGAACAGACTTAAAGGATCAGTAAACCTAAAATGAAAATGTTTCTCTAGTGAATGAGCTACTGATGACAATCATGAATATCAATATAAAGTGGGAATGAAATTTTTATATAAAATTTCCCCAAAATCCACCCCTTCCAATTCCCCCCTGACCTTAGGTGGCTGTCTTGTACTGCATTCCAGTCTTTGCTGCTGTTCAATGCAAGCACCATAATTATCTATTGACTACAATGTGCTGCTGAAAGCAAAACTGAACTCAAAAAGTGAAAATTTGCTATGTTTAAGGGGAACATTTAGAAATGGTATTTGTGCCTAAACAGTACTGTGTAATATGTATCTTTTGTCTTGAATTCTTCACGAAAAAGAGCTGTGCATTTTCTGGTATGTAACTGTGCCTAGGCACTCCTGTACTTACAGCCTCACCAGGGCCATCTTAATGCATGGGCCCAGGTGCATGGGGGCCCCATGACAGGGCCACTAATAAGGGGCTACAGACAAGCTTCCTGTAATGGCAGGAGCCGCATCAGTTTAGCAGGGGGGCCGTGGCAGCAGGGGGAATCCGATCATAGACAGGAGGGGGTGATTGGTGCGGCGGGGGGGAATTACAGAAATTGGCTTTTCCTCCTCTCCCTCCCCGCTTTCATCTGCAGCAGGGAGAGTCATACAGAGCGATGGCTATTGAAATTTCCCCCACATGCTTCACAGATCGACCCCTCTTGTCCATGGGTCGATACCCCTGCTAGCCCCCATGTACCCCCCCTGCATAGCTGATGGCTTCTCTCCTCTCCTGCCAGCTTTCAGCTGCTACCAGGGAGAACTACAGAAAGATCGGCTCCAGAAAAAAGCCCCTCACTTCAGCATCATTGCCTCCACTCAAAGAGCCCTTGGCTCCCTGTGTGCCCTTCCCGCAGTGCTGCCAGCTTTCCCTCCTCTCCCTCCCACCAGAGAGTGGGGAAAGGGACCAGTAAATATGTCATATTTAGCAGGTCCTTCCTGTTCTGAATACACAGTGAGTGATCTGTACCGATCGCTCACTGTGTTCATTTATAACTGAAGCAGAGTAAACTGCGTTTATCATGCTTCAATTTATGAATGAGCAGGAGCCTCTTCACAGACCACATCCTGTTAATCCATCTACAGTGTAGCGGAAGCTGCAGAGAAATGATTGGGAATCTACAAGCAAGTAGAGATGGCCTTGCGGTTCGCCCAGCGGTCGGTTTGCGGCAAACTTTGCTCGTTCGCCAAACATGCCAACATATGGCGATATTCGCGACCGCCATATTCTTTTACAGTAAAGGGAGGATGACCAGCGCTATGGATTAAAGATATATGAGGGGACAAATAGATAAAAAAATATATAGAAGGTGTGAGCTGCCACCAATCAACCCTTAAGTGCAAGGGTGAAAGTGAAATATATTATGTGGCGATTGGTATCGGCGCTACCTTACAGTATAAAACGTGACTTCCCCAAAGTGTAGGTGAAAAAATATATAAGGGTGTCAACAGAAAATGTTTTTTGTGAGTAAATTAAATGAAATAAACAATCCGTGTGTTTATTGAATTTCAAATAAAAAACAAATATAGTGATACATGTGCAATATACATATCGAAATGGTGTAAAAAAGAAAATTATGGGGGGGGGGGGAGGGGGGTGTTCCCACAACCACAAGTGTTATATCAGGTATATACTTTTTCTGATATATTTGTGTCACACAAGTATTGAAAATAAACAGGTGCTACTGTGCAGAGTTCGAAATGACCACAACCACAAGTGTTATATCAGGACTTTCACTGATATATGTGCCACACATGTGCTAGAAAAAAGCTGCTGTGCAGAGTCCAGAGTGTCCACTAGGTGGCGTCTGCAATACGACCTGTACAGCTGTATGGGGGGTCTCTTCTTCGTATTTGGGGGAGCACTTCCGAGCCGGTGGTCTGGTGCCCTAAATGCTCATAACGAAAGAAGGCCCCAAAGTGAATAGATAATCCATACAGTAGCGGCAAAAAAACGCAGTACACTCACTGTTAAGATGATCTGGATCAGAGTAGACAAAAACAGTCCGCGCCGGGATGCTTCCACGTTCCACGGCCGACAACCGGAAGTGACGTTGCACGTTCTAGACTCCTGGACCTGGAATATTTGATGCTGTGCTAATCGCTCAAACCAACAGTTCAGGCTAGAAACGAATACACCAAAGTATTTCCAGATACGTATTGGTTATGTCCAT
Organism: Pelophylax lessonae; assembly: GCF_965119305.1. Classification (NCBI taxonomy): domain Eukaryota; kingdom Metazoa; phylum Chordata; class Amphibia; order Anura; family Ranidae; genus Pelophylax; species Pelophylax lessonae. Next base: position 132,268,231 of record NC_138772.1, read on the forward strand.
CCACAATGGCCACATTGAGGTTTTTCAGGATTTTCAATCCTGGTGTGTGCAGACGGCAGGTTTCTCCATAATATCCTCTCTCTCTCTCTCTCTCTCTGTATATATGAATGTCACACTCCCCGGATCTCCGCCGCCGCTCTCCGGCCCTTATTTCCCCCACACTCAGTATTTGGAGCTCGGTGTTACTGGGGACTAAGTGAATCAACTAGCAGGTCTTCAAATCAACTTACTGTGCTCCCTGCTAGTTGATTCACTTAGTCCCCAGTAACACCGAGCTCCAAATACTGAGTGTGGGGGAAATAAGGGCCGGAGAGCGGCGGCGGAGATCCGGGGAGTGTGACATTCATATATACAGAGAGAGAGAGAGAGAGAGGATATTATGGAGGAGCCTGCCGTCTGCACACACCGGGATTGAAAATCCTGAAAAACCTCAATGTGGCCATTGTGGATGGACATAACCAATACGTATCTGGAAATACTTTGGTGTATTCGTTTCTAGCCTGAACTGTTGGTTTGAGCGATTAGCACAGCATCAAATATTCCAGGTCCAGGAGTCTAGAACGTGCAACGTCACTTCCGGTTGTAGGCCGTGGAACGCGGAAGCATCCCGGCGCGGACTGTTTTTGTCTACTCTGATCCAGATCATCTTAACAGTGAGTGTACTGCGTTTTTTTGCCGCTACTGTATGGATTATCTATTCACTTTGGGGCCTTCTTTCATTATGAGCATTTAGGGCACCAGACCACCGGCTCGGAAGTGCTCCCCCAAATACGAAGAAGAGACCCCCCATACAGCTGTACAGGTCGTATTGCAGACGCCACCTAGTGGACACTCTGGACTCTGCACAGCAGCTTTTTTCTAGCACATGTGTGGCACATATATCAGTGAAAGTCCTGATATAACACTTGTGGTTGTGGTCATTTCGAACTCTGCACAGTAGCACCTGTTTATTTTCAATACTTGTGTGGCACAAATATATCAGAAAAAGTATATACCTGATATAACACTTGTGGTTGTGGGAACACCCCCCTCTTCCCCCCCCCCCCATAATTTTCTTTTTTACACCATTTCGATATGTATATTGCACATGTATCACTATATTTGTTTTTTATTTGAAATTCAATAAACACACGGATTGTTTATTTCATTTAATTTACTCACAAAAAACATTTTCTGTTGACACCCTTATATATTTTTTCACCTACACTTTGGGGAAGTCACGTTTTATACTGTAAGGTAGCGCCGATACCAATCGCCATATTCTTTTACATTGTGAAGAACTTTGACCCATTACTATGGATGCACCGATCCAATATTAGGATTGGATATTAGCGCCGATATGGCCATAAATGCTAGATCGGGGATCGGTAAAATTAGCAGATCCACGTGCCGATCCGGTTTTGCTCTTTACATAGCTGTGAGGGAGCAGAGAACAGCTGTCAAAGAAAAAAAAAAAAAAAAAGAGCCTCCTGCAAATGCCTGTCAGGCTCCCAGTTAAGTAAACACAATGAATACAATGTATCTTTTCGTTCCCTCTGCCTGAGGAGGGAAGTTTAACCTCTTAAATGCACAATTGTTATAAAGTATCTACCGATACCGATCCGATCTGGAAGTATTATTTTGTTATAAGCTCACAAAACAGTACTTCCGGATCGGACTCGGGATCGGCGATTTCACAAAGCAAAAGATCAGCATCGGGATCGGGACCAAAAAAGTTGGATCGGTGCATCCCTACCCATGACCCATCCATCAGGTGGTACAGGACAGCCAATTGAGACATTTCAGCACATGGACATACCCCCTACCTTATTATTACCTAAAGCTAAAATTATTTAAAAAAATAAAAGGCTTATTCACACGGCTTCTCTGGCCCATATAGTGTAAATGAGCAGTTTGTTCATGTGGCTGAAGCTGACTCCATACTTAAGCATATACCCATGCGAGGACCATTTTTTGCCCACATGGGCATGAGGATGCACAGGTGTTGCATGCATTCCCATGCAGGCAGTCCCAGTCTTGTCAATTGGAATTCAGTGGCTGCATAGGCAGAGCCACTGTTCCAATTTGACATCCATGTGGGTGCTGGTCCTAAAACGCGGAGTGGATTCGGTGACGTGTACCCACGCGGATGTCAGATTGGGAGCAGCACTTGTGTCAGTGCAACCCCTGTATCCTAATTGCCATGAATGGGACTACCTACATTAGGATGCACTGTACACCTATATATCATCATGCCCCTGTGGGCAAACATGGCCCTCACACGGGTGTACGCTAAGTACAGTAATGTACAGACATACATAAATACAGGCCACTGACAAGCTGGGAGAGGCATTTATAGTATGACAGAGGGGCAGTGTGTACAGAGAGGAGGATAGTGAAAAAAAAGGGGTTGGAGCAGTGTATACAGGGGAAAAGAGGGGCAGTGTATACAGGGGGGCAGTTTGTAGAGGGGTTGGGACAGTGTGTAAAGGGGATGAATTTATTTTGGATAATTCATCAGCTATTTATACTTTAATTCTTGAAAGTAGGTGCGTAAATTGGGGCAAGCTGGTAGGGAACCCTGTGCACTACTTTTTAATCCAAAGGCTATTTTCTTGTGCTCGAGTGGTAAACTTGGAGGTGTATACTGCCAGTATCCTTCTTCCACACCGCCTTGCTGCCCCCTCAGGACAATGGGTATCTTTGGGACTGTAAAACAATAGCAAGAGAAGGGCACAACAACCCAGCGTATTACCAAAATAAATTGCATTTGAAGTCAAAAGCAACAATTGTTAAACTCACACACACACAGTGTATAGTTATATAATAGCATATCAAATGAGAATAATTGCCTGCAGGCCTGCTTTAGTAAACCAGTGTTGTGGGAAGACAAGGCGGCGTCTGTGATGGCGGACCCGTTTCGAGGAAGAACCCTCTTCCTCAGAGCTAAAGTAGTGAAACACTACTTTGGCACTGAGGAAGAGGGTTCTCCCTTGAAACATGTCAGCCATCACAGACTCCGCCTGCTCTTTCCACATCACTGGTTTACTACTGCAGACCTGAAGGCAATTGCTGCAGGGAGACCATAGGCAAAACTAGTTACTAGTGGCCTGCCATACACTTCTTAACTAAATCAGTAATAAACTGCCCATAGCAAACATGATAAACTACAAAATGTTTTATTTACTTACTTTTCAGCTGTATGATAATCTAGCTATCATCCCCCCCCCCCCCCCAAACCACCCTGCGGCTTCATTAATTCTATGGATCTGTTCTGTACTTTCTGCACCTCTCCTACTGCTTCTTAATCAATTCTCCCACAGGTCATGAGATCATCAGTCATCAGGGGCAGCTCTGACATGAGAAAGCAAAATAGCTGCCTTTACCAAGATGGCCACCTTCACAAAAAGACACAATGCAGAACAAGGTATGGTAAGTCAGTAATGGTGAAGAGATCAGCTGCAGCTGCCTTCAAAGAAGCTCCAAGATCAGCAACAACGATATGCAACAAACAATAAAAAAAACTGTGAAAACAAGTTTTTATTAAACAAAAAACTAAAAACAATGGTTTATGTGCTTTGGCAAACTAGTTGGGATTGCATCTACTTTATCACTGCCTGCAATGTACTGCGGACAGGCGGCCCATGCAGGCAGAGCGGTGTAGCCATACATCGCTACCTGCTTCCGGGTTTAGGCCCTGCCGACACCCGCTGTGATTGTAAACAGAAGAAGTCTGTCAGTAAATCCTGACCAACATTTCATGTCTGGGACCTGCTGATCAGCTGTGTCCATTGACAGTCAACACAGGGCTCTGTACAGAGGGAAAGCAGAGATAACACACACTACACATTGTTAGGCACACATTTAACCCCTTGATGTTAACCCCTTCAAAACCAATGTCATTAGTACAGTAACAGTGTATGGTATTTTCAATTATCACAGTATTAGTGTCACTGGTGATGTCAGTGGCAGGTAGTCAGTTCCCCTCAGTGTCGGTTAGTGTCAGATTTTCTGCCACACTATTGCAGTCCCATTATAAGTTGCTGATCACCGCTATTTGTAGTATTACAAAAAATAATTCTAATATATATACCATAGTTTGCAGACGCTATAACTTTCATGCAAACCAATCAATATACACTAACTGGGATTTTTTTTATCAAAGACATGTAGCAGAATGAATGGAAAAAGGGAAAGGGGTTTCAAGGACCCCATTTTCCTACTTTTTCCTCATGGGAGGGCTGCAGATAGGCAGTTTCTAGCTCCCCCCTGTATAGAGCGTCTAGGCGGGGGATACGGAGGTTGGAGGATTCTGATTGGCTAAAATAGCTGCCTGCGGAAGGTCAGGTGACCGAAGTTTCTGGAACCGAGGCAGGCTATATATAGGAGTGGGAGCGAGGGCGTGGAGTCAGTCGCCTCAGAAGATCAGCCGGAGCGGAGCTTCAGGATGAAGACACTACTTCGCCAGCTGCTGGAGAAGGCTGAAGCTGAGGGTGGAGAGAAGTGGCTGCGGCGCTGCTTGGAGCTGACGGCAGAAGAAGAGACAGAAGAAGGACGGCCGCAAAGAAGAGACTTGCCTGAAGAAAAGAAGAGGACGGCGGAGGGAGAAGCCAGCGGTGACGGAAGAAGAGGCGGGAAGAGAGGCAGGCCAAGCGGAGGACGGCGGGGCAAAAAGGAGGTGGCTGCAGGAGAAAACATGACGGACCAGAATACTACAGGACCGGGACTGGAACAACAAGACAGTGCCGCAACTACCGAAGAGCGGCTGAAGAGAAGAAGGACGCCAAGAAGACAATACAGCCCACCGGTGGAAGAACGGAAGGCTGGTAGAAGGCGGGGAAGTCAAGAAGCAGCGAGAGAAGAAGAGGCGGGTGCAGCGTCATGGCAACATGAAGTAACAGAGGCCGGAGCTGTCGGAGGGAGGTCCACTGCTGGCCTCAGTGGCAGCTGCCGGAGGAGCGATAGAGAAGACAGCCCTTTGTATTGGCCGGCAGAAGAAATGCAGGTTTTGGAAGAACCGGGTACTGCCGGGCCGGGTGAGTTAAATGTGGCTATATTTGAAAACTTGAACCAGTCCTTAAATCTTATAGTCAATTCCTTAAATAGTTTACACAGTAAGGTACAACCGGGGAATGTATCTTCAGTGTGGCAAAACCCTGAGGAGGGGAAATTGGTGCCAGAGAAATCAACAGGTTTCAGGGAGAAAGTACCTGAAATTGTGTTGAAGGAAAGTATGCCCTGTTCACCTTCTCCTCTGGGCTTTCACCTGGGTGCAGGTATTAAAGAAAAGATTTGAAATGGGGAATTCGTGGATATCTTATCCCTACTTCCATCTAGCAAGGAATTCCTAAAGCCGGAGAAAAATGATGAGGATAGGCGAAGACCGGTTGCTAAAACTTTTAGTAACTGGCTGCAGGCGTTCTGCATATTTGCAGGTGTATTGTGTGAAAAACAGCCTAGTAAAGCAGTAGGCCTTTTCCATCATGTGGAAATCATTCTTGAGGCATACAAGAATTTTGGAGGTGTTGGTTGGTTTTCATACGATGAATCTTTCCGGCAAAAGTTGTCTGTGCATAAAGAGTTACAGTGGGGTTGTAAAGATGTGGGTCTGTGGCTTAACCTATTAATCCCACAGAGACCACAAATTGCCAGACCAGTGAGTATGGGAACAAATCAGGTCACAAGTTATAAGAAAGGTATATGCTTTGCATTTAATGATTCTAATTGTAAGTGGCTACATAATTGCCGTTTTAGACACGAGTGTGCTTTTTGCGCTGGAGCACATAGCGTGTCTAAATGTTTTTAAAAAAATGGCAGCCAATACGCAATCAGGAAAAGAGCCATTTCTTAAGGGGCAAACTCCTGGTGAACCTGCAAGAAATGCAAACATGGCTGTGCAAATACCCAGATCAACAGAGGGCCAACATACTTTATGAGGGTTTTGCAGAGGGTTTTAGACTACCTATCTTTGAAGGAAAAGGTTGTATAAAGGTGAGAAATTTAAAGTCAATTGAGGAATTACCGCATATAGTAGAAGACAAAATAAATAAAGAAATTGCAGCGGGTAGGGTTGCAGGCCCATTCTGTAATCCACCATTTAATAACTTTAGAATTTCTCCTTTGGGTATCCTGCCGAAGAAAGAGCTGAATAAATTTAGGCTAATCCATCACTTATCTTTACCCTTGGGCAGTTCCCTTAATGACCAGATAGACCCGAACGATTGTTCGGTGGAATATGCTTCATTCGAACAGGCGATAGTTTTATTGAGGGAACTGGGCAAGGGAGCACTGATGAGCAAAGCTGATATTTTGTCAGCATTTAGGTTGTTACCCATTCACCCGAGTTGTTTCAACTTGCTAGGTTTCATGTTCAAAGACAAATTTTATTTTGACATGTTTCTACCTATGGGGTGCTCATTATCGTGTGCATATTTTGAGACATTCGCCACCTTTCTGGAATGGGTCTTGAAAGAAAAATCAGGTTCCAAATATACAATGCATTATCTGGACGATTTTTTATTTCTGGGCCCAAAAAATTCTAGTAGCTGTTTACAGCTATTAAACTCGTTCAGAGATATTTGTGCCCAGTTCAACATCCCACTAGCTGAAGAAATAATCTGGCTTTTGCTACTAGAATCCTGCCAGTTGGGAGAATATACTCAAGGCGTATGTATCTTAAAATGGCAGGATTGAAAAGTCCATTTTCGCATATTAGGCTGACTCAGGATATTCGTGAGGATATGTTGATATGGACACAATTTTTGCAAACATTCAATGGTAGAACAGTGATCCAAGAAGAATTCATTACAGACTCACAATTCTGTTTGTTCACGGATGCAGCAGGTTCTATCCGGTTCTCTGCCATTTGGAGAAATGAGTGGTGTGCGGAGAGATGGCCGGAAAAATGAAAGTAAAAGGTCTGTTACAAAACATTGTATTGTTGGAAATATTTCCAGTCATAGTGGCAGTAGAGATTTGGGGACGGAAGTTTCAGAACAGGAGAATCCTATTGAGTACGGATAATAAGGGAGTATTATTCGCAATAAATTGTTTAAATTCTAGATCACAACCAGTTATTTCAATGATTCGATATTTAGTTTCCAGGTGCCTGTTGTATAACATTTGGTTAAAAGCTCGCTATATTCCAGGTAAACTAAATGTTATTGCTGACGCTCTCTCACGTTTACAGATGAGCAAATTCTTCGAACTGGTGCCAGAGGCCAACAAAGTGGGTATGAAATGTCCCGGGCATCTATGGGACTTAGTTTAGTCCAAGAGAATATTCGTAACTCCCTGGCGTACTCAACATGGAAAAGCTATTGCAGCTCCTGGTCACTGTGGTTATCATTCTTACATAAGACCAATGATGGACGGATGGCAATTTCAGAGAGATTGGTATTGTGTTTCCTTGAATCTTTACTTCAAAAGAAATGGTCTTGGTCACATGTTAACAAAACCTTATATGGAGTATCGTATTTTATGAAACTGAAGGGTTTTGAGTCTATATTATCCTTCTTTTCGGTTCAGCAAGCTTTAAAAGGATACAAAAAGAAACAAACTAGGATAAATTATCAAGGCCCAATCTCTGTGAATAACCTAAGAGATATTTGTAAATATGCTGATAGAGTATGTTTTTCAGAATATGAAGTTAAATTGTTGAGAGCAGCATTTTCTATTTGTTTTTTGCAGCCTTGCGAATATCAGAATTGGTTCCTAGATCGAAAAGAGATGAGGGTGGTTTGTTATTTGAGGATGTAGTTTTCGAAAAAGATAAATTAAAATTATTTTTGCGCAAGTCTAAGACAGACCAGTCAGGTAAGGGGACATGGATATTACTAAGAAAGTGTACAGTGGAATCCATATGCCCGATAAAAACATTGAAGACATACTTGGAGGTGAGGCCTGGAAAGGGGTCACGGCTCTTTATTCATAGAGATTCGTCTCCTCTGACTGGGTTTCAGTTTCGAAGGATCTTTGGAAAAATTTTAGCTGTCTTAGGGCTGTGCAATAAAGGTTTATCTTGCCACTCATTCAGAATTGGGGCAGCCACGGCTGCAGCAAACTTAGGAATGGGAGAGGATAACATAAAGAAAATTGGCAGGTGGAAGTCAAATGTCTATCAGAGATATGTCAGATCTAACTATGTGCATTCTAATTCCAGGTAAGAAGTTAATAGTTTGGATCGTTGGGCACTCTTATGTCCGCTGGGCCCACAAAAGAGCTGCAGAAAGAATTTATGGAACCAATCTGGATCTGGACCCAAGTTTATTTGAATTATATTGGTGTGGTAAGGGAGGGATGATCTGGGACAATCTGATGACCGAGCTAGGTAGACTGAGTTATGGTTGGCCATTACCGGACATACTGTTAATCCACCTAGGAGGTAATGACATCGGGAGAATAAAAACAGTGAGCCTATTCTTTAAAATATGTTTTGTTATCAAAAAATGGAGGGCTTTTTCACCTGGTACGGTTGTAGTATTTTCTGAGATCATCCCTCGACTTATTTGGTTGCAAGATAACGTAGGAAAGGTGTTTGAGAAGATGAGGAGAAAAATCAATCATAGAATAGAGAAATTTAATGAGTATAGGTTATGGCATATCCTTTAGGCATATGGACTTGGAAGGGGGTATTCCGGGCCTGTATTGGAAGGATGGAATACATCTTTCGGATATAGGTTTGGATATAATGAATTTAGGCTTACAGACAGCTATAGAATTGGCCGCGGGCTGGTGGGGTAGTCAGGAGGTTAGTACCTCCTGACTTAGTGGAGGTGTCTTTATATGGTTAAGTGATAACCCGAGCGTCAAAGCTGGGTAGTTGTGTTATGTATTGCAAAGTTATGCTAATGGTAAAAGTGAAAAAATTATTGATTGATGGATTAATGAGTTAATAAATTTATAAACCAATAAATAAAGGCCGTGGCCAAGTTATTATCCAAGAAAGCTGTCTGGTGTAAGTTATTTATTAAATCTATAATATAGATGCTTGCCATCCCATGAATGGAAAAAGGGAAAGGGGTTTCAAGGACCCCATTTTCCTACTTTTTCCTCATGGGAGGGCTGCAGATAGGCAGTTTCTAGCTCCCCCCTGTATAGAGCGTCTAGGCGGGGGATACGGAGGTTGGAGGATTCTGATTGGCTAAAATAGCTGCCTGCGAAAGGTCAGGTGACCGAAGTTTCTGGAACCGAGGCAGGCTATATATAGGAGTGGGAGCGAGGGCGTGGAGTCAGTCGCCTCAGAAGATCAGCTGGAGCGGAGCTTCCCGCCCGCCCGCCCAAATATTATTAAGTCACGGCCTTATAAATTTATGTGGTAGGGTCACCTTTTTCGAAAGGGGGACAAAAATATGGAGGTGTCTTTATATGGTTAAGTGATAACCCGAGCGTCAAAGCTGGGTAGTTGTGTTATGTATTGCAAAGTTATGCTAATGGTAAAAGTGAAAAAATTATTGATTGATGGATTAATGAGTTAATTAATTTATAAACCAATAAATAAAGGCCGTGGCCAAGTTATTATCCAAGAAAGCTGTCTGGTGTAAGTTATTTATTAAATCTATAATATAGATGCTTGCCATCCCATACATTTTGGCCAAAATTTCTGATGATGTCTGAGTTTTATTATTTTTTTTATTGGATATGTTTTTTAGTAGAAAGTACAATATTGGGGGGGTTTCCAAATGTTTGGTCTTTTTTTGTGTATATCGAAAAAACACAAAAAAAAACTCATTAATGATCAAATACCACCAACGGAAATCTCTATTTGTGTGAAAAAATAATATAAATTTAATTTGGGTACAGCCCTGCATGACCATGCAATTGGAAGTTAATAGCACAGTGCTAAATAGCAAAAAATGGTCTGGTCATGAAGGGGGTTAAACCTTCCGAAGCTGACGTGGTTAAAGTGTAATAAAGGCAAAACCTTTTTTTACATTTCAGATAATATGGAGAGGGATTTGAACACTTCAGCTTTTTATTGCTGTTTGTTTTCACCTTTTCTGTCCTGGTGACCATTATTCTTGAAAGAAAATCACAAATTTGGAGTGGTAACCAGAAAAGGAATAGAGGAGCAATCTTTCTGCTACTGTTGCACACTGGTTCTGTTGACCCTGGTGACTACCAAGGTTTATCTCACTTTGGAGGGATTTTCTGTCACTTCTTGTGTGGGACAGAAAGTGAAAAGAAATCTCCATAATGAGACACAGATGACAAAAAAAGAATCTGGCAGGGGTTAACTCTCCCTTACTCAATCCAAAGTGAAAAATGCCTTTGGTTTGCTAGTTTAACTAACGTTGAGATACCAAACAACCTGACCCTAGTTAGTTAGCTAGTACACCTTTTTCTAGATTCTGTAAAAAATAAACTTCGGTAAGCAATTGGGTTTGAAAACGAAATACAGAATGGGAAGAACTCGCAATTCTTTTACTAAACAGAGAGGTGGCATTTAATAAAATATGATCTACCTGGCTGGAATTTCAAACAATATAAGCAGTCTTTGAGAGCAGCTTAAAAAAATAATGCCAATGCTTATTTCAAGATGTGGGGGAGAGCTTGACAGTAGGAGACAGGTCCATATTATCATTTTTTATTTGCCTTTTCTCTCTTTAATAATATTTTGTTTGTTTTTCTGCCACCCAGACCACTAGAGCTAAATATTGGGAATGATAATTTCTATCCTTATATTAGCTATAGAATGTAAGTAGTACTACCCTTTTTTCTTTCAAGTACATAATAATTGAATCAGGAATTTTCTTTTCTTTTCATTATTTGGAATGATAATAACATGGTATTTTTATTAGGCATGGCTTTATCTATAATTTTAAATAACATTGGCATTTTTCATTTTTGTCACATTTTAGTGTTTGTTAAATTTTGATTTGAAAACACAATAATGAAAATTAAAAAAAAAGAAAACAGAATTAAAAGCTGGTATGTATATTTAAAATGGATTACACGTACCTAAAGTGTTACTAATCCCAGGACCCTGCATTCACTTTATCTGGTCTCCCACAGTACACATGGAAATGCAGTTACTTTAGTAAATATAAAATGCTAAATACCTTTTCTGATCGGCAGTGTATACAGTATATCATAAAAGTGAGTACACCTCTCACATTTTTGTAAATATTATATTATATCTTTTCATGTGACAACACTGAAGAAATTACACTTGCTACAATGTAAAGTAGTGAGTGTACAGCTTGTATAACAGTGTAAAGTTTCTGTTCCCACAAAATAACTCAACACACAGCCATTAATGTCTAAACCGCTGGCAACATAAATGAGAACACCCCTAAGTTAAAATGTCCAAATTGGGCCCAAAGTGTCAATATTTTGTGTGGCCACCATTATTTCCCAGCACTGCCTTAACCCTCTTGAGCATGGAGTTCACTAGAGCTTCGCAGGTTGCCACTGGAGTCATCTTCTAGTCCTCCATGATGACATCACAGAGCTGGTGGATGTTGGAGCCCTTGCGCTCCTCCACCTTCCGTTTGAGGATGCCCTACAGATGCTCAATAGGGTTTAGGTCTGGAGATGTGCTTGACCAGTTCATCACCTTTACCCTCAGCTTCTTTAGCAAGGCAGTGGTCGTCTTGGAGGTGTGTTTGGGGTCATTATCATGTTGGAATACTGCCCTGCGGCCCAGTCTCCGAAGGGAGGGGGTCATGCTCTGCTTCAGTATGTCACAGTACATGTTGGCATTCATGGTTGCCCCAGACCATGACACTCCTACCACCATGCTTGACTGTAGGCAAGACACACTTGACTTTGTACTTCTCCCCTGGTTGCCGCCACACACACTTGACACCATCTGAACCAAATATGTTTATCTTGGTCTCATCAGACCACAGAACATGGTTCCAGCAATCCATGTCCTTTATAAATGGAAAAGTGCTGATCTATCAAATACTTAATATATGATACAATCTAGAATGAAAAGCAAAAATGTGCACACAAATTATGAATTATCAGTGTGAAGAAAAAAGGGTGTTTTAAGTCCCAATAAAGTCCGTAGCTTTAGAACGTGAAAATGGTGTTCAGAAGAAATCAACCAAAAAAAGGTCCCAGAGGCTGAATCCAGATGACACTTTTTAAGAAGATAGGGGAGACACCGACGTGCAGATCACCAGATACAAAAAACAAGATGGCTGCTTACCAGAGCTATATGGTATCTCAACCTAATGAGCTGACCAAAACGAGCTTATGTGTAAAACCAGGGATAGTCACCGGATATTTCCTTATGGATCCAGATACAGCATCTATCCTCTATATCCAGGCAATGGAATTTGTTGGTAATACTGCAATAAGCCACAAGGTGTCTCTCTATGCACTCACACACGATATCCACATCATAAAGTCAAAAGATAAAAATATATGCAGGGACATAGCGTAACTCCATTTTAAAAAAATTTATTCCAAGTAAAAGCAAACAGTGCACTCACGTTTTTAGTAGAGCATCAAGGCATGTGAAAAACAGCTAAGAGCGAGCAAACATCTCTTGCAGTATGGAGATCCTTGGTAGCCGGCTATTGGGGGCGTGGTAGGGTCATGATTGGCTCCCAGTGCTCAGTTCTATTCACCAGTTACTGGCATTGCAGGCAATCTGTGTGGCTTCGTTCGCCGCCAGGAACCATCAATTGACACCACTTCCGCCCCTTAGTTTGACCACATCCGGCGCATCACTTCCGCCCGGGCTCACACTCACAGGCCATGTGATCTGTATGGCCACGCCCGCCGCTAGAGGCACAATCGGACATCACTTCCGCCCTCAAGCTGAATACTTCCGGGGAAACACTTCCGCCCTCACACCTCCGAGCTTGATGCGGCCCTCCCAGCGCTAATTTCAGGGGGTATATAGGCGTGGGGGTCGCGGCTGACTTTCACACCCCTGATGATGTCATACCTTTGACGAAACCGGTCAAGGTGAAGCCAATCGTGACCCTACCACGCCCCGAATAGCCGGCTACCAAGGATCTCCATACTGCAAGAGATGTTTGCTCACTCTTAGCTGTTTTTCACATGCCTTGATGCTCTACTAAAAACGTGAGTGCACTGTTTGCTTTTACTTGGAATAAAATTTTTTAAAATGGAGTTACGCTATGTCCCTGCATATATTTTTATCTTTTGACTTTATGATGTGGATATCGTGTGTGAGTGCATAGAGAGACAACTTGTGGCTTATTGCGGTATTACCAACAAATTCCATTGCCTGGATATAGAGGATAGATGCTGTATCTGGATCCATAAGGAAATATCCGGTGACTATCCCTGGTTTTACACATAAGCTCGTTTTGGTCAGCTCATTAGGTTGAGAGACCATATAGCGCTGGTAAGCAGCCATCTTGTTTTTTGTATCTGGTGATCTGCACGTCGGTGTCTCCCCTATCTTCTTAAAATGTGTCATCTGGATTCAGCCTCTGGGACCTTTTTTTGGTTGATTTCTTCTGAACACCATTTTCACGTTCTAAAGCTACGGACTTTATTGGGACTTAAAACACCCTTTATTCTTCACACTGATAATTCATAATTTGTGTGCACATTTTTGCTTTTCATATGAGATTGTATCATATATTAAGTATTTGATAGATCAGCACTTTTCCATTTATTTGGGAGATTTCTTTTGTAGCGCAGCACATTTTTTGATTGCATATTTTGTCGGTACTTCTATGTTTCCTTTGTGCAGCAGCTCACTATAATAATTGCCATCACATTTTCTTGATTAGCGCAGAAAATCCCACCACTTCAAAATCCATGTCCTTTGTCTGCTTGTCTTCAGCAAACTGTTTGCGGGCTTTCTTGTGCATCATCTTTAGATAAGGCTTCCTTGGGGACGACAGCCATGCAGACCAATTTGATGCAGTGTGCGGCATATGGTCTGAGCACTGACAGGCTGACCCCCCCCCCCCCCCTTCAACCTCTGAAGCAATGTATACAGCACTCATACATCTATTTCCCAAAGACAATCTCTGGATATGACGCTGAGCACGTGCACTCAACTTCTTTGGTTGACCATTGCGAGGCCTGTTCTGAGTGGAACCTGTCCTGTTAAACCATTGTATGGTGTTTGCCACTGTGCTGCAGCTCAGTTTCAGGGTCTTGGCAATCTTCTTATAGCCTAGACCATCTTTATGTAGAGCAACAATTCTTTTTTTCAGATCCTCAGAGAGTTCTTTGCCATGAGGTGCCATGTTGAAATTTCAGTAACCAGTATGAGAGTGAGGTTGATAACACCAAATTTAACACTCCTGCTCCCCATTCACACCTGAGACCTTGTAACACTAATGGGTCACATTGACCAGGGTAGGGAAAATGGCTAATTGGGCCCAAAACGGACATTTTCACTTAGGGGTGTACTCAATTTTGTTGCCAGCTGTTTAGTCATTAATGGCTGTGGGTTGAGTTATTTTGTGGGGACAGCAAATTTACACTGTTATACAAGCTGTACACTCACTACTTTACATTGTAGCAAAGTGTCATTTCTTCAGTGTTGTCACATGAAAAGATATAATAAAATATGTACAAAAATGTGAGGGGCGTACTCACTTTTGTGAGATACTGTAGCAGTCTTATGACTTCTATCAGTGTCTGGATAAAGCTTGTAGGATGAGTTTTAATTCTCGTCTGACTGTCCTGTGAGGCTGCATGACTCCTGACCCTCTGTCTGGACAGTGTTGATTGGCTCTGTGCTGATCACATGCACCCTCCCAAAAAAAAAAAAAAACTCTCTAGCAATACACACCAAACTGAGCATGTGCAAAGTGTCCCCAAGACTCTGCTCTATCAGGAGATGGATTGGGGACTGTTTAAGAAGTGGAGGATCAGAGAAGACAGAATCAAACACCTTTTTTACACAATGCGCGATTAAACACATCCGTTCCACAGTGAGTATAACAAGCATGCTTTACTGCATATACAGATTGATTTTACTGTTGTGGGTTTAGTAACACATTAATGTATATTTAGTATACCTTTACTGTGTGACATAGTACTGTCATTCACCTTTCCTGAAAATGCTTACAAGGGAGAGAGTAGATGTTTGAATCTATTAGTATGTTGCTACTCCTCATTGTCCAGTCAGCCTGCTGGGGTGGGTCAGTGACCAAACTGTGTAGCTTAAGTACAGTAGAGAAAATTGTGGTCACTCACTCAGTTATACTGCAAAACAGGAATGCTTGCATCAGAATGGTGACCTCAGGGAACATTTTGTCTAGCAAGACAGGCTATGTACTGTATATATTTTTCACCTGCGTATTTTACTCTTTGTCTGGAGTTCAGCTTTAAGTGGAACACTAGACTTATAGATGGAAAGATCTGGCAAGTAAACTGCATACTTCGTAATGTTGGCAAAACACGAGGCCTTATAAATGTAGGGAATGGCAGCAAACATGTGGGAGTGCTTGAGACATTTATTCCTACACAGTACATTTTTACAAAGGTCACTGTGGTCTAAACTCATCTAAGATCCCTCTACAATACTAGTGAATTGTAGCTGTAGACAATAGTAATGGCAGCTGGGTAAAAGTAATATTTGACAGTTTATTTTACAACATGAGGTACAGAAATGGTAAGAGGTAAATAATTTCTCTTTCTCATTGTGTCATTGCCATTGGAATTCTGCTATGCAACTCTGTATGTCTGCAGAATAACAATAGTTCAATATACTGATATGTCAACCCTGCTTGCTAAAGAATGTATTACAAATACAATGAATTCAATTCCAATGAAAGCTATCAGTGTAAAATATCCTGGGAACAGCCAGATGAAGGCGAATGTGTGTATTTTTAAATTGGTCTTGCAAACTGAAATGTAAACTCCAGAGAAATTAACAAACTATGTTTCCTTTCTCTTGTTTGGAAAATGTAAAAATGACCCCTGCAGTGGGGCTTTCCACACACTGCAAGGATTTAAATGCTCATTTTTGCCTAGAGAACTATTAAAAAGAAGTTTTACTTACCTTATCTCTTGTTCCTGCAGGGTCCTCCTCTCAATGCAGCATCCCCCACACTGATTTTTTTTTTTTTTTGGTAGTCTGTCCATTGGTTTCTCTCTGATATCATCACGTACAATGCAGAACCAGCAATCCTGCACTGTAATTGAGGATGATGAGAGCACTCCCACAGTCTGGAGCATCAGTGAAAAGAGGTGTGGAGAGGATGGCATAAAAGAAGGCTGGGCATAGATGGTGAATTTAAAAAAAAATGGTTTCCCCATCCACATAAGTGAGGTGGATGGAGGAATCCTTACTGTTGTGCTGTTGTATTCTGATTGCAGGGGCTCCTCCACTGTCAGAATACTCTGATTTGGTGTTGCAGCTTCTGATTCAAATTTTCATCTTTTTCTGTTCAACGGAAGTCTATCATTAGATCGGCTTCTGTCGAGCAGGAATGGCCACAATTGACTCATAATTCAGCTGGTCCCTGCTGAACTGGCAGAATTTCCGTACATCTATAGCCAGCATACAGTATCTCACAAAAGTGAGTACAGCCCTCACTTTTTTGTAAATATTTTATTATATCTTTTCATGTGACAACACTGAAGAAATTACACTTTGCTACAATGTAAAGTAGTGAGTGTACAGCTTGTATAACAGTGTACATTTGCTATCCCCTCAAAATAACTCAACACACAGCCATTATTGTCTAAACTGCTGGCAAGAAAAGTGAGAACACCCCTAAGTGTAAATGTCCGAATTGGGCCCAAAGTGTCAATATTTTGTGTGGCCACTTTTATTTTCCAGCACTGCCTTAACTCTCTTGGGCATGAAGCTCACCAGAGCTTCACAGGTTGCCACTGAAGTCCTCTTCCACTCCTCCATGACATCACTGAGCTGGTGGATGTTAGAGACCTTGCACTCCTCCACCTTCTGTTTGAGGATGCCCCACAGATGCTCAATAGAGTTCAGGTCTGGAGACATGCTTGGCCAGTCCATCACCTTTACCCTCAGCTTCTTTAGCAAGGCAGTGGTCGTCTTGGAGGTGTGTTTGGGGTTGTTATCATGTTGGAATACTGCCCAGTGGCCCAATCTCTGAAGGGAGGGGATCATGCTCTGCTTCAGTATGTCACAGTACATGTTGGCATTCATGGTTCCCTCAATGAACTGTAGCTCCCCGGTGTTGGCAGCACTCATGCAGCCCCAGACCATGACACTCCCACCGCCATGCTTGACTGTAGGCAAGACACACTTGCCTTTGTACTCCTCACCTGGTTGCTGTCACACACGGTTGACACCATCTGAACTGAATAAATGTATCTTGGTCTCATCAGACCACAAGACATGGTTCCAGTAATCTATGTCCTTAGTCTGCTTGTCTTCAGCAAGCTGTTTGTGGGCTTTCTTGTGTATCATCTTTAGAAGAGGCTTCCTTTTGGGACCACAGCCATGCAGATCAATTTGATGCAGTGTGTGGTGTATGGTCTGAGCACTGACAGGCTGACCCCCCCCCCCCCTCAACCTCTGAAGCAATGTATGCAGCAACCATACGTATATTTCCCAAAGACAACCTCTGGATATGACACTGAGCATGTGCACTCAACTTCTTTGGTCGTCCAATGGCGAGGCCTGTTCTGAGTGGAACCTGTCCTGTTAAACCTTTGTATGGTCTTGGCCACCGTGCTGGAGCTCAGTTTCAGGGTTTTGGCAATCTTCTTATAGCCTAGGATATATGTAGAGCAACAATTATTTTTTTTTTTTCAGATCCTCAGAGAGTTCTTTGCCATGAGGTGCCATGTTGAAATTCCAGTGACCAGTATGAGAGAGTGAGCGTGATAACACCAAATTTAACACACCTGCTCCCCATTCACACCCGAGACCATGTGACACTAACAAGTCACATGGAGGGAAAATGGCTAGTCGGGCCCAATTTGGACATTTTCACTTAAGGGTGAAAAAGTAGACATTGACTCAATTTTATACCCTTTTTTTTTTACTATTCCCTCGTATTTGGCACGATACTTTGCATTTAATACAACTATTGGAAGGCATCCACGTCCCCACCTTGTCCTGGTTGGTCAAGGTGGATGTGGAGGCGTTATTCTGCAGTATCCCCCATTATGAAGGCATTGAGGTAGTCAAATCATTCTTGTCCCAAAAGGACCGTAGAGCAGGATGGATTAATGAGTTTGTAGTGAACCTTTTGTACTTTATATTATCTAACAATGTGTTTTGTTTCACAGGCTCCCACTACCTCCAGGTGCAGGGGGTGGCCATGGGCACTGTTGGGCTCCCTCTTATGCCAACTTGTACCTGGGGGGGTGGGAGCGGTATATTTTTTCCAGCGATTATCTTTTGATGTACCTGGCACAGGTACATTGATGACATTTTCATCGTTTGGGATGTAGGCGAAACCCCTTTTGCTTAAATTTCTTGCCCAATTTAATTCCAACAGTTGGAATCTGCAGTTCACGATGACATATAACCAAACACAAATTCCATTTTTGGACATCATTATTCGAAAAAATGACAATGGCAGCATTTCTAGCGCGCTGTACCGGAAGCCCACTGCAGGCAATACTATACTGCACGCTACTAGTGCCCATCCTACTCCACTCATATGTTCCATTCCTTACGGACAATACCTTTGTCTAAAGCGGAATTGCAGTGACAATGAAGTGTTTTAAATGGAAGCTAACTTGCTAACTTAATTCACAACATTTACAGTTGAAATCAATTTTGCAAAAACATTAGTATTTGTTGACCCAAGATTCCATCACTTCTAAATTTGTGTCATCTCAACCATCTTTGGTTTTTAGACGATCCCCGTCCCTAATTAATCAATTAGTACACAGCCATTTTCCGGGACCTAAGCTGAAAAGTAACCCCCTGAAAGGCATCTTTAAATGTGGTAGATGTGCATATTGTAAATATATCTATACAGACAAAAATATAATTTTACCTGATGGAAAAAGATTTTTTCCTAAAAATGTTGTCATTCAACTGTCAGACCGAAGGGATAGTGTACCTCATGACATTGAATGTGGGGCCTACTATGTGGGGAAAACTTTTAGGGAACTCTGGAGACGTATATATGATCATATGTATGCCATTGAAATTGGAGACTTATAGAACATATCCCACAGGACGAATAAGGTGGTGACTGGGATAGACGCATCCTACATCCTACCTTCCCTGTCATATCTGGGGTTCTCAGGAGTCCTCTTTGTTCCAGGCGCGCTTGGTATCACATCTCGGTCTCCTCCCCCTGGAGCCAGGTTTCCAATGATGTTAGCACATTGGTGGGATTTCCTGCAATTGTTGCTGTTTACCATGGCCACCCTTTCAGCATACGTGACGACTCTGCGGTCATATGCACTGTCTTCACGTACGCGCAGGGGCACCTGGGAGGGATGGTCAATGGCACGATTACGTGCTTTGGGTGCACTGTCCCCCTCTTATCTGTCCTGTGCATGCAGGAGTCATACAAGGGCTGATCTCTTTCAGCTGAGTGCCGCCCCGTAATGTGCTACAATCACCTCCATCGGCCTTGCCACTCAGTCGGCTTTGTCCTTCCGACTTAGCTTGAGCCCAATGGTGGTTTCCCACCACTGTGATCCTGGAGGAAAGGGACCACGTTTTTGCTGGGCTATTTATCCCAACCTGTATTGCATCATTCGGCTGCCTGGATTTGCTGACTGAGACGCTGACACTCTCTTGTGAATATTTGCTTCACTTTCACTCTGGTAGCACTTTATTAAGATGCTTGGCTCATCAGGCATGTATCCATGCTCTTAATGTCCTCTTATTTTCACCTTGTGTAGGTATACTATGTGCACTTGGTTGGTTTTTTGAGTTTGGGGGTTTTACTTTCATTCACTTGTGTGGGTATTTTTCTTCTTTTACTTTTGTATATCAGTCCTTTGACTTATCCTGGCCATCTCTATTTTTAGGACTCACATAGATTTTTCACTGGCTCCCGATGGGGTCCTGTTTATAGGGAGTGGATATTGTTATATATTGGTCCGGTAACTTATTCAATCTGTCTCTATTTTAGGACTCACATAGACCTTCTACTGGCTCTGTTGGGGTCCTTTCTACATGGAGTCTGACAACCCCATTCCCCCCCCCTCCACAACTTCTGGAGGTAAAATGGATTGTCCACTGGTTGGCTCTGTCCGGCATGGCATTAATATATATTAAGAAGACATTTTTCATTATCTATGATTCTTCATGGTCTACTATGTAACAGAGAAGATCATTCGCAAGTATTTGCAATCTAAGCACGGATTCAGGGTTTTCCCTTCCTTTTTTTTTTTTTTCCTTTGTATTGTTTTGTTTTCTAACTTATTAGTTATTTTCAGATCTTTCTCTGTTTAATCTCCTGAAGAAGGGAGCTGTGACCTCACGGAACGCATAGAGAAACTTCAGCACAGAGTATCACTTTTTGATGGCAAATGTCTTATCTCTCTGTTCTGTGTCATCTACTCTTGCATTCTACATGATTTGGCAATTGTAAATGACTTTGTTTTTCAATGTATGTTACATCATTGGTCTAGATAAATAAAACTTTTTGTAATTTTTATACACATTATTTCCTTTTTTCCCGTTGGGGTGCCTCTCATTAAAGTCCCTTGGGCAATGTTTCTTTTTTGTCTTGGTGACAATATAGTTTGGAAATCATCTGAACAGGGTAAATTTAGTACTCTAAACTTATAAAAGGTTTTTGGTTGGAGTTCTTCTTTAGCTTGTTTTATATTTTGCCACTGATTTGTTGTGTGGTTAATGATTCTCACTGTTACAACACAAGAGTAATACAAAGGCTTTATCTACCTCTGCCCTAGTTGAACAGGTGTGTTCTGTAACTACAATGTTCAACAAATTTACAGTATATTTAAATCTGGTAGGATTTTGCGACACATTAGTTCATATTTATGGCAGTCCATAATAGCGTCAATATCTTTATCATTATGTTATATCCTTTATACCTCTCTTTTCTGTATAGATAAATTATCTTTACTAAAATAATACTCTCTTCATCCCCCCAATACCCTTCAATGCCATTTTTCCAGCTAGTCCAAATTCTAGCATAATGACAAAGGTGGAAATTTATAGATTTTTTTTTTCTCTTTTTATTTTAATACCTGGACATTCTGCCATAAAAGTCCTTATTCAGGAATTTTCTGTTACAGGGTGACAAAGCTTTGTCCTTGCCTCACTGGAGTGCATGATTGTACACAGGAAACAGCTACGAAAAGGCTAAAGGAGATTAAAACCCCTGAGATACAACAAAGGCTAAAAAAAGTAAAAATTGGTATTATAATATAAGAAAACAGCAATTGTGTATTGTCTACACTGCTTTAGCACGCTAAATGTCATTATTATAGGGTTTACTTCTACTTTATTACGGTTTTGCATATGTTGAACGTATTAGGGTGTTGTAAATATATAGTTTATACCTTGTAAACTTTGTTTACATATATTTGTCATACATTTTTTTTTATATTTTCATATATGATGATACATAACCAAAAATGAAGTCGGCAATGGCAAATTTATATGTCCCTTAATTCATATCCCAGATCGAAATACATAAAAGTGTAAAAGTATAACTCAAACTCCAACACAATTTGTAAAGTGTCCATAGACCGTAGTCAAAGTTCATCATGTTGATTTCACTACTTTTTTTTATTATATTTTCAGTATAAATTTGATATGTATTTTTCTATCAATTTATTCAAATTTATTCAATTTATTTCCTACATGCCGTAGCCAACACCCTTTTAGAAAAAACATTTAACAAAAATATCAACCCCTTACTGGTATGCTGAATTGATATCTGATGTGAACTACATGTACTTTTAATGACTGATTGTACAAATTTGTGACATCTCAATAAACCTTTACCTGATTTAAAAAAAAAATACCATCCCCTAAACAATTAAACTGTCAGAATTTTTTTTCTCATATCCCCATCAGTTATCTTATCATATTCTCCAAGCTCTAAGTGTACTTCACAATCCACAATTTTTTCCGCTATTTTTAAAAGATATATACTGTACATATATACCATTGTAAGTTCTTTTATTAAAATCATCAATAAAAGATATGATAAATATATAATCATACTTGCTGTAATGAGATATGTGAAAATGTGAAAAGGAGCCGAGGGCTCTACCCTACCTGAGACATTATTTAAAAAAATAGATTTTATAAATATAGAAATGAAGAAAAATGTTAAAAAAAAAAATGTATTCTCTATAAGGTATTTTCTACTTTGCAGGCAAACCCTGTTTCACACTTCTCTACCCAATGCAATGAAAAGGTTTTTTTGTATGCAGAATTGTCAGTCTGCTGTTTACATTTTAAGTGGACTAAGGTTATTCAGAAATATAAGAGAGCAGTCTGAAGAAAAGAGTGATTTCAAACTGAATGTTTGTGCATCTAAGAAAGATTCTGAACAGACTGTGCGAAAAATGTTTTGGACAGAAACATAAATCTAAACAGCTGTAATTTTCTGCCATTCTCCATCGGACAGGTAGTCTTTTTGCATGTTTATTTTTCCATCTTGAGAAAACTAAATGAATGTACACAATACACATGCCCATTTCCAGCACCTGGAAGCATCATTTAAATATTATCTGCCACCTTTCCTTACTATATATAGATTGTGAATGAGTAATCTTTTTGGTGGAAAAGATTGTTGCTGTTCACAAGTACTTTATTTTTTTTTAAAGGAGAACTCTTCTAAAATAGTAAATCATTTTTTCCATCAATAGATTTTTTATTGAGTTTAACAAGTATAAAACAACAATATCACACCAACGTGGAGTGATATAACATATAAGTACAACATTATCAACAGTAATAAGCAACAGAGTTTCCAGTTCTATGTCCAATAATACAGGAATAAACAGGATCAGGAAATTATGCTTAATACAGATTCACATCTTTAATCAGTAATAGTAGGAAGAGTGGGTGCCACTCCCCCTCCGACCGGAACCCCTAAGGGAGCAATGTCTCCAGGTCGAAGGAGGGTTGATCCTATCTCCCCATATACTGGGATGAGTGTTATTACCTCAGTCTTTAAGACATTCTGCTATCAGGGGTAAGATAAGGCCAGGCGGACCAAGATACCTGAAATTTACGGTAAGTTAAATCCTTAACTGACAAAGCTTTCTCTAATAAGTAGTTATCATTAACTAGATTTACGACATTCGAGAGATTCGGTATGAACGTAGATTTCCAATTCCTTAGAATTATAGTTCTAGCAGCAAAGAGTAAGTGGACAATCGTCTGTCTATAAATCATAGGGTAGGTATCAATGTATAGGTTCAAAGAGCCATTTCAATGGCTGGGGATCTCAACACTCCAGTGCAAGATGCTATGCACTGGAATACTGAGTTCCAAAAGCTTGTTATGGAAGGACATTCCCAAATATGTGTTGTAGGGTACCAATCTGGCCGCATTCTCGCCAACATAGTGGTGAGATGGTGAGTGTCATTTTGGCTAATCTATAAGGAGTATAGTGCCATCTATTTATGATTTTGGTCATCATTTCCCAGTGGTTAGTACAGTGGGAGAACTTGTATGTGGAACGGTTTGTGTGTTGCCATTGTTTGATGGTGAATGATTGGTTGAGGGTTTTTTCCCATTTTATCATATGCTGCGAGTTTGGGTTAGTGCCTCTGAGGTTAGGATAGAGTATATAAGAGATATCCCTTTCAATTCGGATTTTTCCGAGTTTATGAATTCCCAGGTTATAGAGTTGGTTTTTATCTCTGAGATTGGGTGTTTTGTTAGAAGCAGTAGACTTTTAGAGAGGGACGTTGATAGGTCAGTGGGTAGGTTAAATTCCCCAATTATCTCTTCTTTTGATAAAATAGTAAATAATTTGATAAATAAAAGTTAAGATAAAAAACTCAGGATCATTTCAAAGATGTTCGCTCACAGTTCTCCTTTTCAGCCAACAGGTACCCCTGATTTAAAGGTTAAATATGGCCAACCTCAGTCCACCCACTTCTTCTGAGCCCACACTGTCATGGGCCTGCCTACAGTCTGTGACTGAGCAGTGAAAGGAGAAGCAGCACAGTGTAACTCTGCTTTCACCTTCTATCCACACCTTGTCAGCACATGAACAGTTTGGCTTCATGTCTGTCTCTTCCTCCCCCTCTCTGAGTTCTGCTATACTGGGGGCTGCACTAAAAGCCACAAACCTCTAGATGGGGGTTTTTAAGGGCATCTGGGAGCTGCAAGAAGCAGATACCAGGCCAACGTCATGTACTTACAATGCTTGCATTAAAAATAATACATTTAGACCCTTTTCAAACAGGTCTACCTGTCAATTCAGAAGCTCAATGTTGGTCTATAGGCAGGCAGATGTAAACAGACATGCGTTTGTTTACATCTGATAACCTATTAGTCTGTCCAGGTCCAGAAAAGAAATGCAAAAAAATTGTGCCTATTTTCAGTTTTTTTCTGATCTAAGCATGATGGAACAGAGGCAGTCTGATGTAAACAGGCGCAAGCTTGTTTTCACCTGGTTGCCCATTGATCTGATATAGGTCCAAAAAGCTCCGACAGCAAAAAAATGATGGACACAAAAGTCACCCCTGTCCAGTTCTGATCTAATTTAGCAGGGGCCTGTGCATAGGTACCCTGTTTATTGGACTGGACACCTGCGTGTGAAAGGGGCCTTAATGATGTGAATAATATTATAGTGCTTCATTCATTTTTGTCTTTAACAGTATATCTGCCTAGAGATCAGCTTTAAATGTAAGGGCCCACACTTCAGCTCTGGAATGTTTTAACCCTTCCTGACCAGGTCATTTTTGTGATACGGCACTGCGTTGCTTTAACTGACAATTGCGCGTACGACGCTGTACCCAAATTAAGTTGATGTCTTTTTTTCCCCCCACAAATAGAGCTTTCTTTCAGTGGTATTTGATCACCTCTGCGGCTTTTATTTTTTGCGTTATAAAAAAAAAAAGTCCAACAATTTTGAAAAAAAAAACCAATATTTTTTACTTTCTGCTATAAAACATACCCAATAAAAAATGTAGAAAAATCAAATTACTTCATAAATTTAGACCAACAGGTATTCTGCTACATATTTTGGGTTAAAAAAAAAAAAATACCAATAAGTGTATAGTGATTGGTTTGCGCAAAAGTTATAGCGTCTACAAACTATGGGAAAGATTTTATGGACTTTTTTTTTTTTTTTTTTTAATTGTTTTTACTAGTAATGGCGGCAATCAGCAATTTATAGCGGGATTGCGGCATTGCGGCAGACAAATCTGACACTGAAACTTTTTGGGGACCGGTGACACCAATACAGTGGCCAGTGCTAAAAGAAATACACTGTCACTGTATAAATGACACTGGCAGGGAAGGGGTTAACACCAGGGGCGATCAAGCGGTTAAGAGTGCTATTAGGGAGTGCTTGCTAACTGTGGGGAGAGTGGATGCACTGGAGGAAAAGAGAGATCTGTGTTTCTGCTTAGCTGAACACAAGGTCTCTCTTTTACTCCCCGACAGAACAGAGGTCTGCCTTGTTTACATAGGCAGACCGCCATTCTGCCTTTCCCTCTGAACGATCGGCGGACCATCGCGGCCACTGGACCTGTTGATTGGCTCTCGCTGTGTCCAATCACAGCGGGAGCGGCGCTCCGGCGGCGCGTGCGCCTCAGATTGCGTGAACAAAATCATGTACATGTATGTGATTTTGCGCAGCAGGGCCGCCCTGCCGCAGTTTATATGCGGTGGGCAGTCTGAAAGCGGGTAAACCATGCGCTGCATCACCGTACATGCAATAATTTAACGTGTTGTTGTGTATTATGTCACCCTGCTATAAGGTAGCTATTTTTTTTACCTGAATATACCAAAAATTGGACATTTACCAAATTTTTTTGGTGTTTTTTTGGTTTTGTTTTTTACTACAGACACTGGAATGCTGTGCAATGTGGTGCAATGCAGCATCTGCTACTGTACCAGCGCTTTGGTGTGAAACTAATAATAATCAGCACTGCAGCACCCTACACCATTGTTGCAGTAATATGTAGTTTAGCATGCATTACTGTAAGACATAAGTGTGAATAGACCTTTAGCCTAAATCTTTTCACTATGTTCGTTTTAACCTGCAGCAATCAAAGTGAAAACTGAAGGCCTAAATAGTCCAGGGTTCTGCAGGAGGCAGGAAACCTTCCTCTATGGACTGGGTCTAACAGAGTTCTTCTTTAAAGTGGTTAGAGGCATTAAAGACATTTTCAATTTTACTCCAACGAAATACAATATATGAATCACCACAACCATCTGCTTCTGTTATCTCCGATATTTATGCACATATGATTCCAAATTGCACACATTAGTAAGCAGTTCTCGCACTCTGTACTAAATAATTCAGCATTCTATCACCCAAAAGCAAGTATCATTATACTACAAAAAAAAAAAGCTTTATTACTCCCCACAAAATTAAATGTCACTGTACAGCTCCAAAAGCCCACAATTACCATTAAATATGAGCAAATCAATCACATTTGAGCTGATTTGCCCAACTCAAACCCTAAATTCTTTATTTCAGCAAATATGCAACCCACAAATTGATAAATCAGCAAAATGAGGTAATATGATTTTTTAATGTTTTTTTAAAAATGGAGAGGTGAAATGGAAAAGGCATTTCTGCTCACCTGCATGTGTGGATGGCGCAGGCATATATCTGCGTTGGGGCTCGTTCACACCATAGCCCAGGCAAAATGAGAGCTAATATGCACTAATGCACTAAACGTGGTAATATGCGCTTTTTAACTTGTGCTGTGCCATGTTGTAGTTTTAAATACTTTACAAAGCACCACAATACGTCAGAATAAGCTGCCCATAAATACTACATATTCTTTTTATTTCAGAGCACACCATTACCATGAGCTGAATAACGCAGCCTAACATAGCCCAAGTAGCTTAATAATATTTCTTCACCAATATGGTGTTGACTGTGTTTTTTACCAAGTAAGTGGAGGAGGAGCAAAGACCCTTTGTCCCAGGATTCATCTCTGGATTTACTTAATGTTTTAGCAGGTACATTGAGGACAGTCAGGTAGGTAGTAATAAGTCCAGAAAATCACTTTTAATTTGGCCAGAAATGCACTCAGAGCCATTTCCTGTATTGAGTCATGTATTACTTGTCATATACTGGTGGTAGCTGCTGTTCCTATTCATGCTGCCTGGTGGACAATTTTTACATGATGATTGCTTGCTTACACCGGTGAGTAGCATTCATCTTTATTTAATAGCTTTTGAGTACTTCACAAGGTCAGTCTGCTTTTTGTTTCTTGTTTTACAGAAATGCACTCCACTTCTAACTCTTATAGTGGTCTGAAAACTTTGCTTCTACCACACTGAATTTCCAATGCCCAGTTCTCCCCTGTTGGACTATAAAATAGGAAAAGGAGGGTAGTTGCACTGTAGTAAAGCCATTGGGCCGGATTCATAGCACTGCTTGAGATTTCATTGCAGCAGAGACACTCTGATTTCAGCTTTAACAGAAAATAAGGAGCTGAATGCATTTCTCCTAAAATCAACTAGTATTTTAGTATTTTTGTACTTTCAGCTGTTAAAGAGACAAATAATGGGGAAATATGAAAACATGGGGAGATGTACCTTTCATTCTGCTGGATCACACCAAAAGTACCTCTCTTTGTTTAAAGCGGTAGTATCCCGCTTTTTGATACTTTTACCTACAGGTAAGCCTACAATAAGGCTTACCTGTAGGTATAATTAATATCTCCTAAACCGGCACGGTTTAGGAGATATTTGGAGTGCATGCAGCCGCTCGCGCGAGCGGCGCATGCGCTCTGAAGGTCCGGGGGGACCTTCAGTTTTCCTAGCCGGCAGCTTGCCGGAGAATCACTCCCGCGCGCATTCTACTTTTTCTTATAAAAAATATCCAATAAACTAAATTTTTGTCATACATTTAGGCCAAAATGTATTTAGCTACATGTCTTTGATAAAAAAAAAATCTCATTAAGTATATGTATTTATTAGTTTTCGCAAAACTTATAGCGCCTACAAACTATGGTGTATATACTGGAATTCACGCAGCTTTTACTTTCTGACTGCCTATCTCATTTATTGAAGCGCAAAAATGGCAGGTCAGTACAACCCCCCCCCCTCAAATTACCCCTTTATAAAAAGTAGACACCCCAAAGAATTTGAGAATGTGCTGAGAGACATGTTGAGCCAATTGAATATTTAATTTTTTTGTCACAAGTGTTTAAAAAATGAGAAAACATTTTATTTTTATTTATGTATTTAATACATTCTGCTGCTTTGATGGGATACCCCATGTGTGAGACTTTTTGGCAGTCTAGCCGCATACAGGATCCAAAAACCAATCACCACCTTCAGGCTTTTTAAGGGTGTAAATTTGCTATTTGCTGAGAAGCATGTTGAGTCCATGGAATATTTTATATTTTGCCACAAGTTTTGGGGAAAATTGACATTTTTTTTTTTCTTACACAAAGAGGTCTTTCAAATGATATATTGCTCACACATGCTATGGGTATATGTGAAATTACTCCCCAAAATACATTCTGTTGCTTGGATGGGATACCCCATGTGTGAGACTTTTTGGCAGTCTAGCCGCATACAGGATCCCCAAAACCAATCACTGTCTTCAGGCTTTCTAAGGGCATAAATTGTTCATTTCACTCCACACTACCTATCACTGTTTCGGAGGCCATGAAATATGCATTGATGCCAAGATAGCACAACCCCCCCCCCCCCCCCTTCCCCCAAATGACCCCTTTTCGGAAAGTAGACATTCCAAGCTTTTTGCTGAGATGATGATGATCAGCTTTTTGCTAAGATGATGCTGTAATGATGGGCATACATGCAATGTTCCTTTTTTTGTCATTCAGCCCGTGGGCTGAATGAAAAAAAAAGAAGATAACAGATTTCTTCATCCACATCAATCGATGTGGATGAAGAAATCTCTGCCAAGAAAAATGTAAAAAACATATGGTGAAGCATAGGGGAGATCTACCCTCTGTGCCCGACCCATCCCCTATGCTTCCTCAAATATGCTCTTTTTTTTAACTACAGTGATGAAATCACCTCCTACAGTGCTGCAATCATTGATTTATATATATGCTGAAAGCAAACACTGTTGCTTACAGGATAAACAGATCAGTGCTGCAGCTGATGGGTGTACCTGCAAAGCAACCAATGGTTAACAATAAAACACAGTAACAATAAAACATTACAGAATAATAGTGTACAGTAAAACAGTAGAATGGCAGTATCTGCAAAGCAAACTATGGTTAACAATGAAAAACACAGTAACAATAAAACATTACAATATAATAGTATACAGTACAGTAAAACAGTAGAATGGCGATATCTGCAAAGCAAACTATAGTTTTCAATGAAAAACAGTAAAAATAAAACCTTGCAGTAAAGCAGTATATTATAAAGTACAGTAAAACAGTAAGAACAGAAAATGAACTCAATAAAACGACAACTTTTTTGGCTTTTTTATTTTTTAATTTAAAAAAAATTATTTTTCATGTTTTTTTGTTTTGTTTTTTACACTTTTTTTTACACTTTTTTTGTAACTGTAAAAAACTTTAAACATTCCAGGCTAGGGTCTCTCAAAATGCGATAGCCATCTAACATCTTTTGAGACCCTGTGTGAAAGTGTGCCCTAGACTGTGCTGTGCTGTACCTTTTACTAATACTCCACTAGTGTGTGGTAGCGACAGAAACACTCCCCGATGCAGAGACCAGGTTGGCCAGGACAGGAGGGACAAAAAAAAAGTGGGTGTCACGCCTATATCCACGTTTTCTACAGACACTACATCTTCTTTGGGGTGCTATATTGGTAGAGGTACCAGGGAGGACATCTGGAAAATGCCTCTCATGCAGACGGCTCACTGCATCTGGATTGTGAATTTGGGCCAAAGCACCTGGATAAAGAAGGGCTGTGTTAATCGCTTCCTGGAATTTTAGGAAGGATCCACTTCTTCCTGACGCTTTGTATAGGACATATATGTTCAGCAGAGGCATTTGGAATAAGTATACAGACACTTTTTTGTACCAGCATCTGGCCTTATGGGCAATTAAGTACGGCGCCATCATCTGGTCCACTCCTCCCATGTTAAAGTTGTAGTTGTGGATACAGAGGGGTCTGTCAACAACACCAGTTACCGTTGTAATTTGGACTATCGTATCTGTGTGAAGGGAAGACAGAACAAAAAACATCCCTTGTGTCCTTCCGTTTCACTGCAAACAATTTATTACACTTCAAGGAGGCTCTCTCCCCATCTAAGTTGGGCATTAACAAGCCGTTGGAGGAAGCCCCGGCGATTAGGTCGCACAGTGCCACGTGCGCCCATTCCAGAATCAAAAAGGTGACTAAAAACTGGCACGCTTGTGTAATAATTGTCCACGTATAAATGGTACCCCTTCCTAAATAAGGGTGACACCAAGTCCCAAACAATCTTGCCACTGCTCCCTATGTAGTCTGGGCAGTTGGGGGGGCTCCACACTGCTATCTTTTCCCTCTTAAATCCAGCAACTACACGTAGCCTGTTGCCCTGTCACAGAGCTTAAACATCTTGCTCCATATGTGGCACGCTTGCTGGGGAGAAACTGTTTGAAAACAAGGTGGCCAGAAAATTAAGGGACTCATTAACGCAGACAGCTTGTTGGGGCGTATACAAGGCTGCAAATTTGTGGTTGAAGTGATTTACGAGGGGCAGTATTTTGTTCATTGTCATTAAAATGCATGAACCGCAAGATTTGCTCATATCTAGTCTTGACCATGGCAGCAGAGAACACAGGCATATGATAAATTGTGTCAGTGGACCAATATGACCTCAACTCACTCTTTTTAGGAATGCCCATGATGAGGGATAGGCCCAAAAAGGTTCTCAATTCGGAAACAGTGATACAATTCTATGCAAATTCTCTGGCAAGGGTCAAATTTGGGTTTGTAAATTGATCAGCATCTATAAATTGAAACATTTCTTTGGTCCACAATAAATCTGTACAGATCTACCCTGGAAAAAAAACAGCTAAAAAAACTAAGGGGAGTAAAATCGGCTATTTCCACCTGAACTCCAGGTTAGCCAGTGAATGGAGGAATTACTGGTGCTGCAGAAGTAGTGGGCTCCCAATTAGGATTTGCAAGCACATCAGGAAGGACACTATGAGCTCTATGCGCCTGTCTTTGAATTCTTGGTGGCTGCGGGACACTACTTGTGCTAGCCACCGCACCAGCTTGAACTGCACTTATAGGACTCGCCACATCCCCAAGTGTTACTGCAGTAAGTGCTGGTTTGTCTATGACCAGGATGTACTAGGCTGCTGGTGCTTGCCAGTTCACCAGAAGGTTAAGCGGTTGACTAGTACTGACACCCTGCTGCATATGAGAACAATGCGATTGTTGCACCTCAGCAACCTGGAAATCGGGGTTGGGTATGCCTGACCTTAGCAGGGACCGCTACTCTGTCATTAGAGCTTTCTGTCTGGGTGCCTCTGCTCTCTACAGGTTTGAATACTGAGCCTGATTCTGACAGTGAAGTTTCCCCCATCGCTCTCATCTGTCATGCTCAGCATCGTGTAGGCCACTTTACAAGTGTACCTCTGTTTGGACATTTTGGCCAATAAATTTAATGGTACCTAGTGAGACTCACAGGAAAATAAGCACCTAGTTGTCAAGGACTGTTTAAACTGCTACCAAAAAATTTAACTGCTAGTGCTAGCAGAGATCAGGCCTGACTCTGCTACCGCTGCAGTTTAGTGTGCTGTGTATCAGAAGTGACAATGATCTGCTGATACTACACTTCTTGGGGGCTGGGCGGAGGGGCTAAATTCAGGTGCTGGCAGGTGTTGGGGCTGATCCTGCTAACGCTGCATTTTGGGAACACTATACTAAACTATTGGGGACGCTAGTATAGTTCTGATCTGGTCAAAGATATTGATCCATATTGTGTCACTGGCAATCAAAAGGTTAAAATGTATTACTGAATATGTGGTAGGAAATCTGACGCTGTCCTGGATTGATGCTAACTAACACTGACGCTAACTGATGTCAACTGTGACACTAATACAGTAATCAGAAAAAAAAACTGTACACTGTAATAATGACACCATGACAGGGCAGTAAAGGAGTTAACTGGGGGTGATCAGGCGGTTAAAATTTTATTAGGGAATATATGGCAGATACCCTAAACCTATCTGGGACTGACAGAGATGTATAGTAACGAAGTAGAACTACTTCACTACTGTACTTAAGTACTAAAAGGCGGTATCTGTACTTTACTAGAGTATAATTTTTTTCTCCTACTTCCACTTTTACTTCAGTACATATTTTTGATGAGTTTACTACTTTTACTCCGATATTTTTTTCATGTGCTGCATCGTTACTCATTACAATTATAAAAATGTTACGACGAATCATTCCATTCCAAACCCGGCTCCGCCGTTGACTTTTTTTGCTCGAGTCTCACCGTCTCTGAGACTCACAAGTCATGACCAATCCCCGACCCAATGCGATGGCTCAGGGGCAGAGCCTCGCCGCCTCTGCCCTCCCTCGGCTCGGCCCGAGTCCCGCCTCCCGCAGTGAAGTGGTGGTGGCGAGAGAGGAGAGACACCTGCATGCAAAGTGATCTCTCTGGGCCCTGGCTGGGGGAGGGACTGTGAGTTACTAGAGTCTAGACTACTAGACTGTCTCTGGGCACTGTGCAGCGTGGCCGCCCAGCGCGGGAGAACTGGATGGAGGTAGGAATATATTCTTCTTTCAGCAGGGGGGACTGGACTGGGGACTGTGGAGAGAGAGGTTGAAGGACTCGAGACAGTCTAAGGTAGGAGAAGTAAGAACTGTCTTGAAGTCAAGTCACTCACTAAGGGTATCGGATCTATTCAATGGGGGGAGGGACCTGCCCTGGCCTTCCCTACTCTAAAGGGGATCTATAATGGGAGGGGGACCCTGGCCTGCTCTAAGGGGGCTCTATAATGGGAGGGGGACCCTGGCATGCTCTAAGGGGAATCTATAATGGGAGGGGGACACTGGCCTGCTCTAAGGGGAATCTATAATGGGAGGGGGACACTGGCCTGCTCTAAGGGAAATCTATAGTGAGAGGGGGACACTGGCCTGCTCTAAGGAGGATATATAATGGGAGGGGGACCCTGGCCTGCTCTAATGGGAATCTATAATGGGATGGGGGCCCTGGCCTGCTCTAAGGGGGATCTATAATGGGAGGGGGACCCTGGCCTGCTCTAAGGGGAATCTATAATGGGAGGGGGACACTGGCCTGCTCTAAGGGGAATCTATAATGGGAGGGGGAACTTGGCCTGCTCTAAGGGGGATCTATAATGGGAGGGGGACCCTGGCCTGCTCTAAGGGGGATCTATAATGGGAGGGGGGCCCTGGCCTGCTCTAAGGGGGATCTATAATGGGAGGGGGGCCCTGGCTTGCTCTAAGGGGGATCTATAATGGGATGGGGACCCTGGCCTGCTCTAAGGGGAATCTATAATGGGAGGGGGAACTTGGCCTGCTCTAAGGGGGATCTATAATGGGAGGGGGACCCTGGCCTGCTCTAAGGGGGATCTATAATGGGAGGGGGACCCTGGCCTGCTCTAATGGGAATCTATAATGGGAGGGGGGCCCTGGCCTGCTCTAAGGGGGATCTATAATGGGAGGGGAACCCTGGCCTGCTCTAAGGGGAATCTATAATGGGAGGGGGACCCTGGCCTGCTCTAAGGGGGATCTATAATGGGAGGGGGACCCTGGCCTGCTCTAAGGGGGATCTATAATGGGAGGGGGACCCTGGCCTGCTCTAAGTGGGATCTATAATGGGAGGGGGGCCCTGGTCTGCTCTAAGGGGGATCTATAATGGGAGGGGGACCCTGGCCTGCTCTAAGGGGGATCTATAATGGGAGGGGGACCCTGGCCTGCTCTAAGGGGAATCTATAATGGGAGGGGGACACTGGCCTGCTCTAAGGGGAATCTATAATGGGAGGGGGAACTTGGCCTGCTCTAAGGGGGATCTATAATGGGAGGGGGACCCTGGCCTGCTCTAAGGGGGATCTATAATGGGAGGGGGACCCTGGCCTGCTCTAAGTAGGATCTATAATGGGAGGGGGGCCCTGGCCTGCTCTAAGGGGGATCTGTAATGGGAGGGGGACTCTGGCCTACTCTAAGGGGAATCTGTAATGGGAGAGGGACCCTGGCCTGCTCTAAGGGGGATCTATAATAGGAGGGGGACCCTGGCCTGCTCTAAGGGGGATCTAAAATGGGAGGGGGGCCCTGGCCTTTTGACTACTTTATTTAATAACTACATAACACAAAACTTGTACTTTTACTTTCAGTACTTTAGTAGTAAATTTTAAAATAAACTACTTGCAATACTTAAGTACAAAAAATGTTGAATACTTTAGTACTTCTACTTAAGTGTGGTGCGTAAAGAGCACTTCAACTTCTACTCAAGTCACTTTTTTGATAGAGTACTTTTACTCAAGTTTACTCAAATACCGCTAACTGCTGCTCACACTAGTGACAGGGGGTGAAAGGGTTAACTAGGGGTGATCAGGGGGTAAAATATGTGCCTATGTGTACTGGTGTCAGTGTAGTGCTTGTGTACTCACAGTAGATGCTCTCTTCTCGCTCGCTGGAACAGAGCTCCGGAGGGGAGATTGCATAATTTCCTGTGCTTGTGTTGGCATTACACAGGCGCAGGACGTTCTGTGATTCGCCAGAACTGATCAGATGGTCCAGGCCATAAATCACTGGCCTGGACCTGACGAGTAATCAGTTCTAGAACAAATACGATCACAGCCAGGTCACTCACGTCCCCTACCCGCGTTCACGAGCGACGTACAGGTTGGTCAATTTGCAAAGCCAAGCCACCTTTCCGCAGTAAATCTGCAGCAGGTGGTCGGCAAGTGGTTGAATACCAGGACAGTCTGGCAGGATCTGGGAATGTTGAGGGGAAGGGGGGGGGGCGTATGCTTTTATATGTATAGTATGTTTATAGTAGGGCTATAGAGGAGTACCCCTCTACTAACCGTGCTTAGATGCAGGTTTCTTTAACTCCTTTTCTCACAACTCCCTGGTTTCCTAGACATTCCCAGGGAGGATAAGTGTTTGTGCTCCCTCAGCAGCTCAGAGAGACTAAGCCTGCTAAAGCAGAGGTAGCTGGGGAAGTGAACTGCATCCAGGTGGGAAGCCCTTCATTGTTAGAACCGGAATGTGGGCAGCTAAGCCAGAGCCCTATCGCTCTTTCAAAAGTCCCAGCTACTGTGGACTGTGTGGGATTGCTACAAGACTACTGTAGTTCCAGTCTGGTGGTGCTTCCTCCTCAGGCTTTGGATCCCTCCAGCTGTTCACCTGTGTTATCGAAGGTACCCTGGACTTCACTGTGAAGGATGTTGTTTATGAGGACAATCACAAGAAGCTGGATTTTGTGCAGTTTTATTGAAATAATGATTTTCAGTTTGACCCTCTGTTGCTATAGAGAATTTTAGAGATTACACTATTACTCTACTTGATATCATTGAGCCATGGAGACACTTCTGTGAAGAGTCCATGTATGTGTAGCTTTCATAATTGCAGTGTGAGCGTGCTCTTTGCTGTCCTGACTCTGTTATTGTTAAATTATTGATTTTAGCTTTTTACCCGATTTCTCTTCCTATTACAGGCCTTTAGTATTACTTTTACTAGCCAAAAAAGACACTGTAATACACATATCATGGAGTATACTCTTAGGGGGAAGTTATACTTTTAAAAGTGTAAAATTCAGTAAAGTTTTACTTTTTTGGTTTGTGGAAAAAATGTAGATGCTCTTTTGGATTCTTGTAGCTGTCTGTCTCACTGTAGATAAATTGCACTTACTTCCTGCCCCCATGGCAAAAAAGAGGACACTGAGGACACAGGTAGCGCTAAACCCAATTTTCATAATAGCGTGAGGAAGTGTAAGAACCTCTAGCAAGGTTGTACACGCAATAGACACTTATTACCCCTGATGAAGGTGCAAATGCAGTGAAACATGTAGGACATTGGGTTTTTGGTGACAAGAACGTACCTCTCATTTAGATGATGCCAAGAAAAAAAATTATATTTAGAAAGTGAAAATGCATATAGAGAAAAGAAAAACTAGAACCTATTTCAATTCCAAGGAGAAGCATTAATAAAGGAGGGAGAAAATAAGGAAGCTAGATTGAATATTATGAAAGGAAGCAAATAGATAGCTTGAAAGTAAATGTTTTATCTAATAACAAAACCATTAGTGTATGTTTGTGAAGAAAGATGTAGAAGTAAAGTAATACTGAATTGGAACAATTGGTGCCAACACAGTTGGATTCCTTTATTCCAGGAGCTTCCCCAAATTGTTTTAGAGATTGTGGGCAACAAGGCACAGCCAGGGCCAGCCCTACCATGGGTCCAAATGGGTCCATTGGACCCAGGCGGCACTTAGAGAGGGGCAGCACATTTACTCCCAAGATTTCTCTTCCAGCAGCTTTGTGTGTCATTGGCAAGTTACGGGTGTAATTTTCCCATCCCATACTGCCGCCCGTAGTGCAAACTGATGAGTATCAGTGTCTCCTCCGGGGAACGTCCCTCATGTGATCGTGGTGTGCACAATGACATCAGACATCAGCGCACTCCATCTCACGCAGGGCAGGAGTGATAGGAGGACTGAGGACAGACAGTGGGTGTTTGGTGGACCGGTCCGGTAGGGAGTTATGGAAGAAGATAACAGTGTATATAATATTTAAAAAATGGTATATTTATATAAAATAATGGAGGTGGGGGCCTTTTGGTGGGCATGATTTTTTTGGGGGGGTGGGGCAGTAATTCATTCTTGGACCCAGACAGCACAATGCCTTGGGCCAGCCCTGGGCACAGCATTCCACATATGGTGGACTTGCCCAAAAGCCAATCAGAATATACAATTTCATATATTCTCTCACTCAAGTCAACCAGAAAAAATCCCCTCTGAAAACTCTGTTAACCAACCAATTGAGAAAACACCTGGATACTCTAGGAAATTCATCTCTTTCTTATTTATAGCAGCCTGTTGCAAGATTCTGTCTATTCCATTTGAATTAGAGCCCTCAAAACTCTCCTGACTAATGATAGAAAAAAAATTATCAGCTACATTGAATAATAAAATTAAAACCTCTGGAAAGATCTGGAATTACCGGAAAAATGATATTTCGGGGCCAGCGTAAAAAATAAAAAATATGTATAGTTGGGACCCCATGGGACAGGCACATAATATCAAATAGTATACAGGAATATTGCTGTGCTAAAACCTTAAAAGCACAATAAAAAATTAGTATATATATATATATATATATATATATATATATATATATATATATATATATATACATAAATATAGGCGAAAAGCAGCTAACACAGATCTTATTTCTAGGAAAAGATCAACGGTAAATGAAAATAAAGGTGTAGCGCTAATCTTAGATATGTATAGCAGTTATGCAAGTCCATATAATCAGGAAGATCCACAATTTAAGAGTGTCCACTCCACAAAACAGATGTAAAAAAAAAGCCAAAAGAACCGCCACCGAGTCCAGAAGACACACTGCCTCTTACCAAAAAGCAAGGACCCTCATTACAAAGGTCTTGTACAGTATTCAGGTTGTAGTCAAACGACTCCTCCACTAAGCTGGCAAGTGAAATATCCACCACAGATATATGGCTCAGATAAAGCAGAAAGAAAGCGTCCTCATAGCGTATTATGTATATGCAGTTTTATTGGACACACTAAATTAAAAGCTTACATTGGAGCGGATTCTCAGCAGCATTGGGGATTTTCCTTCTGCTTGCGGTCTGCACTCGGGTATACCACCGGCTAAGTTGCAGTTCTCGGCCCGCCCTCTATAGCTGTCAGCAGGGCAGAGGAGAGAGCTGAGGAGTCACGTGAGCATCAGGAGACGCTCTGATCTAATGTATAATCTGCATTTTTTTTATACAGCACATGCACAGGGACACATAGCATTATATAACAGAGGGGATTTTTGTTTGTCATAGGGACAGTAAAGAAAAGACTTTTATCTGGAACTCCAACTGTTACTAATTGCTTTATAGGTCTAGAAAATCCACACAAAAGTATTCAAATTGTAACATTATATGAACTGTGAAAGTGTATTTTTTTTGTATGAATGCTCACATTTTTAATAAAAATCACTGAAAAAAAAAAACATCAAGAAGGAATAGGTTCTAGAAAGGTGGAATGATAACAGGTTTGAGATGATATTCTTCTCTAAGTCTTATAGCAGTTATAAAACGTAGTGCGAAATATTCACACAAAAGTGTAAAATAAGATTTTTTTTTTTTTTTTTAAATAATAAATAGCAGTTACATTTTAAATATGTTCTGAGGGAGCGAACATAAAAAAAATCATGTGTGTTATATACAGTATATAAACTATAAGAGACTCCTGATGCAGAGAAAAGATGTCAGTGGAAAATTAAAATCTCTGAAGTAAACTAGTGAATGTCATAAACTGATGTGGAGACTGAATCCACTAGTTTATAATATTATTATTTTTTTTTTTTGAGGTTTTAAAAGGATTCCAGGGTTCCTGAAACGGGGCATATATTTCCAGTTCCTGTCCCTGAAAGCCAGTCAACTTTTCTCCGATAAAGATCTGGCTAAAGTGTAAGAAGAGTAAGGCCCCTTTCACCATTTGTTTAATCAGTTCAGTCACGTTTTTTCGAAGAAAAAAAAGATTAAGTTAATATCAGTTTATATCAGTTTTTCATCCCTTTTTACGTCAGTTTTTTACATCCTCCAGCTAAAGTCCTTAACCCCCTGAGTCCCAGTGCCATTTTTCCATGCAAAAACAGACTGTTTGCCAGTTATATCAGTTTTTCATACAATCTGTTTTTTTAACAGAAGAAAAATAGGGCTTTGATTCATTCCAGAAAAATAGATGTTGATGGAAGTGAATGTAAATGAATGTAAATTGATGATCATCCATTTATATATGTTTTTACATAGAGATGCATTGATGTCCATTTTTCATTCATCAACGGATAAATGAAAAATGGACAAACGGTCCGCATGTGTGAAGGGGGCCTTTTGAAATGGAAGAAGCCTTTAGAAAAAATTATTAAATTACACAAACAGCATACAAGGTCCTGTTTGAGGTTGCCATCATAGAAATGTATATTACCCAGTTCCCGAATGCTTTCATTATATTTACTGCGGTAGGCTGGCTTGCACAGGCAAAACTATGTAGGGCTACGTTGCTCGCCTGGGAGGAGCTAGGGGGCGAGCACGCCCCACCGGCGGTACACTCCCGCCCCCAATGATCAGAGGGGAAGCCGATGCCTGTGCCAGGCAGCTCCGATTGTCGCCTGACACCCGTGATCATCTCAGAAGCCACGCCTCCCCACAGTTAGAATCACTCCCCTAGGGTCACATTTAACCCCTTGATCACCTATACTGTTAACCCCTTCCCTGTCAGTGTCATTATTACAGTAACACTGCATATTTTTAGCACTGATTACTGTAGTAATGTCACTGGTACCCCCAAAAGTGTCAAAAATGTCAGTTAGGGGTCCGATCTGTCCGCCGCAATGTCGCAGTCCCGCTAAAAATCGCAGATCACTGCCAT
This sequence comes from Pelophylax lessonae, assembly GCF_965119305.1. Classification (NCBI taxonomy): domain Eukaryota; kingdom Metazoa; phylum Chordata; class Amphibia; order Anura; family Ranidae; genus Pelophylax; species Pelophylax lessonae. The sequence goes on from NC_138772.1 coordinate 132,307,783, forward strand.
TACTAGTAAAAAAAAAAAAAAACAATAAAAATGACATAAATCTTTCCCGTAGTTAGTAGACGCGATAACTTTTGCGCAAACCAAACAAAAAACACTTATTGCTATTTTTTTACCAAAAATATGTAGCAGAAAACAAATTGGCCTAAAATGTTAAAGCATTTAGATTTTTTAATTTTTGTTTTGGGAATGTTATATAGCAGAAAATGAAAAATATTGTTTTTTTTTTTTTCAAAATTGTTGCTCTTTTTTTGTTTATAAAAAAATAAAAATTGCACAGGTGATCAAATACCACCAAAAGAAAGCTCTATTTGTGGGAAAAAAAGGACTTAAATTTTGTTTGAGTACAGCGTCGCACGACCGTGCAATTGTAACGCAGTGCCGAATCGCAAAATAGGGCCTGGTCATTAAGGGGGCAAATCCTTCCGGTCTTAAAGTGGTTAAACAAAAATCACAATCTATTAGTTGAGGTCATCCATTAAACTTAGCTCACAGGTTTTCTCCTATAAAGATCTATCTATAATGGATGAAGAGTTAGGGAAAGAAGAATCCTTCAAAAACGTTTCGAATTACACGAACAACATGCAAGGTCCTGGTTGGAGGTTGCCATCCTAGAAACGTAGAGTAAACAAAAATCACAATTTATGGACTGAGGTCATTCATTAAACCTACCTCACATAATAATGATTTGGAATTCACAAAAGATTGTAAACGTATGCAAAAAAAAAAATACCTAGAGAAATATGTAGCATTTGTTGGAGAAACATTTTGAGACAATGAATTACCTAAAAGAGGAACAAAAAATGTTATAAAATTTAAAAACATGGATATTTTACAAATATGGAAGCTAGCCTTAGGAAATATATAGAAAAACACAAGCATAAAATATGATATATGCATTGCCAGAAAAAAGTAGCAATAACAACCCAATATTTTGACAAGCCAGAAATGTCCTAAAACCGACAATTCCTGCAGTGATGAATAAAATGACAAATCCGTCTCAAAACATAGGATAGAAGGGTAATCGAGGAAGGGAAAGTACATATTTTTATCAACAAAAAGGGGAATGATTTTGTGGAGAATATAGGAAACAGTAATCATTTAACCTCATAAGATTTCAGAGAGTCAAATACAAGAGGAGGGTCAATTGAATTAAAGATAAAAACAGAGACCAATGGGCATATAGAGGAACAAAAAGGCTGCTGATTAAACAGACTGCTGACAGAACACCGAAAAGGTAAATATGCTGCTTGTTTGTTTTGGGGAACCTATTAGGAGGCATCCTATTTGTCAAAAACTGTTTTGTTTTTATAATACATTTTAAAACATGTATTGGTTATAATGTCCATTCACACTATTCCGACTTGTCAGGCGACTTGGTCAGCCTGACAAGTCACGCACTGTCGCGGTCCATTGACTGGTACAGGAGACGTTCTAATAGGAGCGACACAAGTCGCTCCGACTTAGAAAAAGGGTCCTGTACTACTTCGGGGCGACATCAGAGCGACTTGCATAGACATTCATTTTATGAAGTCTGTGCAAGTCGCGCCGAAGTCGCGCTGCATGCGACTTCACAGGTCGCCCCCTAAGTCGGAGCGACGTAGTGTGAACCGAGCCGTGGCTAGGAATAGCAGTTTGTTTGTTTTATTCTACGAATATGTTGTACAAAACTCTCCAACATTGAACTGATTTGAATTGAAGTGTTACTGCTTGCTGAATAAACGATCAGGACAAACCTGCTTAACCACTTACCGCCCGCCCGCCGTCATATGACGGCGGGACGGTGCGGCTATTATCCTGGGCGGACGTCATATGACGTGACCCAGGAAATGCACGGCAGGCGCGCGATCGCGGGCGCGCCGCCGTGCACTGCCGGTGTCGGGGTGTCCCCGGGACACCCCCCGTCACCGGCAGGGGGGAAACAGCCACTGGGCGTGGCTGTTTCCCACGTGATCGGCTGTGTTCCAATGACACAGCCGATCACAATGGAGGCGGCCGGGAGATGACCGCGCATGCGCGATCGGGAGCGCGCAGCGCGGTCATGTCGGTGGCACTGTGTTCCGTAGGAACACAGCTGTCACCGGCAGTAGTAAACAGTCACTGACAGTGACTGTTTACTATGTGATCGGCTGTGAATCCATTCACAGCCGATCATAAAATGTAAACAAAGAGCAGTAACTCAGTGTTACTAGCTCTTCTCTCCTCATACAGTTTCCAGTGTGAGGGGAGAAGAGCTAGAAATAGTGAGTTACTGCTCTGTACCCCTGTAAAAAGTAAAAATCACACCAATAAAGGTCCCCCCACACAGTCCTCAGCCCCCCCCAATGTCACCTGTCACCCAACAGTCACCTCATCAGTGCCCAGAAATTGACACCCATAACGTTCACATGTGAGCGCAGCGATCGCGGGCAGAATCACCGCGATTCTGCCCGCAATCCAGAAATCATTGCAAATTGCGGGACGCCTGTGCGTTGCCCGTGATTTGCAATAGCACCCCAAACGCTGTGCAATGTTGCCGCCATTTCCGCCTGCCGAATCGCGGTAACATCGCGCAAACAACGCATGACGCCCAAAAAAGGTACAAGAGCTTCTTTGGGGCGTCATGCGTTGTTTGCGTGATGTTACCGCGATTCGGCAGGCGGAAATCGCAGCAACATCGCACAGCGTTTGGGGTGCTATTGCAAATCACGGGCAACGCACAGGAGCCCCGCAATTTGCAATGATTTCTGGATCACGGGCGGAATCGCAGTGATTCTGCCCGCGATCGCTACGCTCACATGTGAACATAGCCTAAAGTTCACCGGTCACCAGAGACTGCCATCAGTACCGCCGTGCACCATTGCCCGTCACCTGTCACCCATCAGTGACCATCGCCTGTCACCTGTCACCCCATCAATCACCGTCACCTGTCACCCTCATCAGTCATTGTCACCTGTCACCCCATCAGTCATCGTCATCTGTCACCCTATCAATCATCGTCACTTGACACCCCATCAGTGATCGTCACTTGTCACCCCATCAATCATCGTCACCTGTCACCCCGTCAGTGATTGTCATCTGTCACCCCATCAATCATCGTCACTTGTCACCTCATCAATCATCGTCACCTGTCACCTCATCAGTCATCATCACCTGTCACCCCATCAGTCATCGTCACCTGTCACCCCATCAGTCATCGTCACCTGTCACCCCATAAGTCATTGTCACCTGTCACCCCATCAGTCATTGTCACCTGTCACCCCATCAGTCATCGTCACCTGTCACCCCATCAGTCATCGTCACCTGTTTGCCATATACATGCAATCACTTACTGACCGCCTAACGACTATATGCGTCGGCCATTAAAAGCTAAATACTGGAGTTATGGCAGCAGATAGCCCCCATAACCCCGGTATTTTTTGAAACGGCGGGCGGTCGGCTTTCAGATAAGGGTGGTCCCAGTGGCGGATTCGCCGCGGAATTACCCTTACGGTGCAGGGGAAGAGGTGCCCCCCCCTCCTGCCGCGTCCCAGACGTTTTCCCAGCTTACCGGACCCGCCGGCAGCGGGGAAAACTATCCGGTCCCGGATCCTCAGAGACAGGAAGTCGAGTGAGGGCAAGATGGCCCTCACTCAACTCTATGGTCTTGGAGGACCGGAGCTACGTCAAAAGACGTTGCCTAGCAACCGGTTTAAAGGGCCGCTTTTTTTTTTGCTTTTTTTTTTTTCCTCTTTCAACAATTTTTTTTTTTTCTTTTCTTTTTTAGTGTAGTTGTGAGGTGTGAGGTCTTTTTGACCCCAGATCTCACAATAAAGAGGACCTGTCATGCCTATTTCTATTACAAGGGATGTTTACATTCCTTGTAATAGGAATAAAAATGATCAAAACATTTTTTTTTTAAACTGTGTAAAAATAAAAAAATAATAAATAAAATAAATAGGAAAAAAAAAAAAAAAAAATTTAAAGCGCCCTGTCCCCGTTAGCTCGCGCGCAGAAGCAAACGCATACGCAAGTCCCGCCCACATATGTAAACGGTGTTCAAACCATACATGTGAGGTATCGCCGCGATCGTTAGAGCGAGAGCAATAATTTGAGCCCTAGACCTCCTCTGTAACTCTAAGCTAGTAACCTGCAGAAATTTTTAAAATGTTGCCTATGGGGATTTTTAAGTACCAATGTTTGGCGCCATTCTGTGAGCATGCGCAATTTTGAAGCATGACATGTTGGGTATCTAATTACTCGGCGTAACATTATCTTTCACATTATGGAAAAAAATTGTGCTAAATTTACTGTTTTCTTATTTTTTAATTCAAAAAAGTGAATTTTTTTCAAAAAAATCGCATCTGGAAGACTGCTGCGCAAATATGGTGTGATAAAAAATATTGCAACGATCTCCATTTTATTCTCTAGGGTCTCTGCTAAAAAAAAATATATAATGTTTGGGGGTTCCAAGTAATTTTCTAGCAAAAAAAATGATTTTAGCTTGTAAACACCAAGTGTCAAAAATAGGCCCAGTCTTAAAGTGGATAAATGGACAACTTTGTGTAAAGCGCTACTTGGATGTTAGGCCTATGTGTGTGGCCAGGCTGTCAAAAAGTGTTACACATGTGGTATCGCCATACTCAGGAGGAATAGCAGAATGTATTTTGGGGTGCAATTTTTGCTATGTACATGCTATGTGTTAGAAATATTGCATAAATGGACAGCTTTGTGTAAAAAAAAATGTGTTTTCATTTTCTTTCCACATTTTCCAAAAACTTGTGGAAAAAAATGACATATTCAAAAGACTCATTATGCCTCAAAAATTATACGTTGGGCTGTTTGCTTTCCAAAATGGGGTCATTTTATGGGGGTTTCCATTGTCCTGGTGCTCCAGGGCCTTCAAAAGTGCGATAGGTTGTCAGGAAATTATATGTGTAATTTGTGCTCCTAGAATGCCGGACGGGGCTACTTGAATGTTAGGCCTCTGTATGTGGCCAGGCTGTGAAAAAGTCTCACACATGTGGTATCGCCATACTCAGGAGGAGTAGTAGAATGTGTTTTGGGGTGTAGTTGCAAGTATACATGTGCTGTGTGAGAGAAATAACCTGTTAATATGGCAATTTGTAAAAAAAAAAAAAAATCTTCATTTTGCAAAGAGTTGTGGGAAAAAATGACAACTTCAAAAAACTCACCATGCCCCTTATTAAATACCTTGGAATGTCTACTTTCCAAAAAGGGGTCATTTGGGGGGTATTTGTACTTTCCTGACTTTTTAGTGTCTCAAGAAATGAGATAGGCCTTCAGTACATCAGGTGTGATCAAGTGTGATCAATTTTCAATGATTCGCACCATAGCTTGTGGACTCTATAACTTTCACAAAGACCAAATAATATACACTTATTTGGGTTATTTTTACCAAAGATAAGTAGCAGTATAAATTTTGGCCAAAATTTGTGAAGAAAAATGACTAATTTGCAAAATTTTATGACAGAAAAAAAGAAAAATGCGTTTTTCACGATATTTTCAGTCTTTTTTTATTTATAGCACAAAAAATAAAAAACCCAGTATTGATCAAATACCATCAAAAGAAAGCTCTATTTGTGTGGAAAAAAAGGACACAATTTTTGTATGGGTACAGTGTTGCATGACTGAGTAATTCTCAGTCAAAGTGTGAGAGCGCTGAAAGCTGAAAATCGGTCTGGGCAGGAAGGGGGTGAAAGTGCACTGTAGGCAAGTGGTTAATCCTGCTTAACTGCTGCCACTGTCACTTTAGCCTGTTCCCCTTTGCAATATCAATTTAAAGTAAACACGTCATGAACATGGTGTCAGCTGTCAGGCTTAGGGCCCCTTTCATGTCGAACACAATTGAATACAGTTGGAGCGCAGTTGGATGCATTTTGAACTGCACTCCAACTGCATAGACAGCCCAAAATCAAAGTAATCCCATAGTTCACATCAATGCAGTACAGTTCAGCGCAGTTAAAAAAAGTAGAGCATGCTGCACTTTTCCGCATTGCAAATGCATGGAACGTGCTACAAATGCACCACTCTGTGTCCCTTTAAAAGCCCATTCACACCAGAAACTGCACATAACTGTGTGTTTTTTACTGCATGTTTGCATGCATTTGAAGTGCATTTGACACGTGCTTGATATGCGCTTGAATGCGTTTTGTGCTGCGCTTAGCACTGCATTTGCAGTGCATTTTCCTATACTTTTTTGGGCTGGGCTTTCTTGGCTTAAAGGGGGGCACGGTGAAGTGCATATGAAGCACATTTGTAGCGTGCTTCTAGCGCCTTCCCTGCATTTGTGGTGTAGAAAAATGCTGCATGCTCTACTTTTTTAAGTGTGCTGAACTGTACTGCAATGATATGAACTATGCCCATAGGATTACCTTAATTTTGGGCTGTCTTTGCAGTTGGAGTGCAGTTCAAAATATATCAAATTTCAGCCAACTGCATCCAACTGCGTTCGGTAAGAAAAGGCCCTAAGCCAAGTCCAAAAACTGTATAGAAAAATGCACTACAAACTCAGCGCAAAATGCACTCAAGCACACGTCAAGCGCATGTTAAGCAGGCTTCAAATGCGTTCAAATGCATTTATAAAATGCAGTAAAAAATGTGCAGTTATGTGCAGTTTCTGGTGTGAATGGGCCCTAAGGCATGCTGTCTGACTAATGCACTTGTGCAAAAGCATAGGCGTGCACATTTCTATGAGCATAGATGACACACTGCACATTTGCCCACACATGTGAGCATGCACACATGGAGGTGCATGAATGTCCACTGCTGCCAAGTGGCCTGTTTACCCTGAACTCTGCACTAGTGCTTTGCTGTATGGTCTTCGGCCTTATTCCTGTCCTTCCATTTGACTGTCACTTCACCAGGTGTGGGGCCTGACTCCACCATCAACTGAACTTGGTGTTTCCACAATGTATCACCAGCTGTACCTGTGCTCATCAGATTCCTGCACTTCCAGGTTCCTGCCCATGGTATCTACACCTTGGCACTAGTGCCTTTCCTTTGCCCCTGCAGTCTCTGTCTCAACATCCAGAGGTGTTTAGACAATAACTGTGCAAGAAGCCACCCTCATCATCTCAGGCTCTGCATACATCTATGTGACAGTATGTATAGTCAAACCTTGTTTTTCCTTTGGATAGAATAGGGAAGGGATAAAACCCTTATAAGGTTTTTTTGCTGTCTGTATCCTGCTGGGGGTTTCCTTTCACTTTTTGTCTAAAAGATGCAACATATGCAACAAAAGAGGGGAATTCTGCTGTTAGACAATTGTCTTCGGTACAGATGTCTCTATTGGATAATTTTTCCTCAACACTTGCTCCAGTGACAACTCTAAAGTTTTGGATTTTCCCTAAATGTTTGTTTCAGTAACAGACCAGGACAAAGATAGGGATGGCTCTTGCTAGTGAGGACACCAGTGGCGGATCCAGGGGGGGGGCATCGAGTCAATTGCCCCCCCCGAGAAAATAGTACCAGGTTTAAGTTTACAGAGGCATTATCTAAATGCATCTGCAGGGACTTTATTTCTGCTTCCCCGGCTCCCAGGAGACCTAAAATATAATCCCTAAGCCCCATCAGTTCAGAGGGGCCCAGGATGCTGTTTCATAGAGAGAGTTTTTTTTTTTTTTATTTCCCTGCTCAGGTGGATTAATACCACCAGGAGCCGCATTTTGCGACATTAAAATGAAAGTTCCGGCCAGGCGGAGTGATATCAGTCAGCAGCCTCATCACTGCCTGACTCCTGCAGCCAATGGGTGCAGAGAGGAGAGGGCGGGCTCAGGCTGAGGGGGAAGCCTGAGACACAGCAGCGTGCGTCTGTGTGTGAACACACTGAGAGGGACAGATCTTCACAGCAGGCAGGGGCAGTAAGGAAAACGTCTAGACTGCAATTAATTCATTTGTCTCCAAAAAGGTACAGTGACACACCCATCCCCCTTCACCTATGCCATGTCCTTGCTGCTGGCCAGCCACCATGAGGAATTATACAGCAGCTAAATGCTATCATCATCATTATCATCATGATAATCACACAGTACAGATGCATTGAGCCACAGCACCTGTATTGTGTGATTGTCATGATGATAATGATGATATAGACTGACAGTGAAAATAATCTTCCTGCCTCCTTTACACAAAGTGTGCTGCAGACATGAGTATAACATGCAGGGCTGTCATTTACTGGCTTTAGGATGCATAAAGTGTTGCATTTATCCTTGTGCCAGCATCCCATTTTTTTTCTACTGAGACACACAGCCACTGTGTGCCAATATGTTATGCTTCCTGGTGTGCATGCAGGGTGCTTTCATGGACCTGCACCAGCGTGTCATATCAGGACACTGCAGCCATGTGTCAGAATGCAAATAAATGGCATGCAGGCATGGGGATACATGGAACACTTTAAAACATTGTCACTGTTTTAACCACCTGCCGACCAGCCGCCACAGTTAAATGGCGGCAGGTTCTCGCAAATCATCGTACCTGTACGGTGGTGTGCAGGATTGATCCTGGGGGCGCGCGCCCACTTGCCAGCGGGGAAGCTGAGGCACAGGGCCAGCAGCCGCGATTGGCGCTGGGCACCTGCAATCCCTCCCTGTGAAGAGAGAACGACGGTCTGCAGTTGGAAACGCAGCAGACCGTTGTTGTCTCAGGAATCACTGCAGAGCTCCTGTGTTCCTCCTATTTAGGAACACAGGTCTCTGTGTTGGTATTACAAGCCCACCCCCACAGTTAGAAAGCACCCCCCAGGCTCACACTTAACCCTTTGATCGCCCCTGGGTAAACGCCTTCCCTGCCAGTGTCATTATTACAGTGACAGTGCATATTTTTAGCACTGATTACTGTTGTAATGTCACTGGTTCCCCCAAAAATGTCAGTTAGGGGTCCGATCTGTCCGCCGCAATGTCGCAGTCCCACTAAAAATCGCAGATTGCCGCCATTACTAGTAAAAAAAAAAAAATGACAGTGCCCCTCCCGAGATTAGACTCTGGATCCGCCCCTGGAGGACACTGGCAAGAAATACAAACTTGACAAAGGGTCTAATGCTTCCCTACTATGTACAAATTAAAAAAAAAGAAAAATACTTTGCATACACTTTAAAAATTCAAAACATAAAAATATGGCTTATTTTTGTGGGATTACTGAGTGGGCTGTAAAGCTGACCATAAATGAAAGGCACTTCATGGTCTTGAAACACAATACTAGACTAAAACATTTCCTAGGTTCTGGATGTAAACAAATGGATGTCAGTGCATCTATTTTTATCAAGCAATCTGAGAATTTTTCATTCAGCCAGCGTACAAAAAAAAAAAACAACTCACAGATTCTTCCATCAACACAAACAAGATTGATGGAGGAACCTCCCTCGCTGGGACATTGTATGGGTTAGTATCCAGGATCACCCTTAAACTTAAATTAACTAAAATAAATAAATGACACCACACCTTTCTTTTTGTTGGAATAAAAATTCTTTAGGCCGCGGCCATTTATTATTTGCAATAAAACATAAATAAATAAATATTTTAAAATATAACAATATCTGAAATACTGTAAGCCACCCGATCACCAAGATCCGGGTGCCATTAAAATGACACATCATCAAAACTTTATCCATAACATATAAACATAATGTCCCCCTTTGCAAAACAAAGGTGACCCTCAAATAATAAATTTAGCCGCGACATCCAAGGGAGGGGGGGGGGGGGGAGCTGAAGTTCTCTTCTTGGTCTTCTCAGTGATGACTGAATGAAAAAGGCGGCAGCGAGCCCCTTAAATAGCCCAATACTGAGCCAGAATCAACTGGTTTATGGCTCTAGACCTACTAATTTGAGCGGGAAGATGACTGTTCCACAAAATCTCCCCAGATACAGGGCTAAGATTTGGGCGGGAAAACCCCGCAGTTCAAAAAACTCCCTAGCTACAGCCCTATAATGAGCGGGAAAATAGACACAGGAGGGCCAGGTCAAAAGTTCATATGACCTCAGTAACCCAGGCCCACCTCAGCCTAACCTAGCACCTACTAATGTTTCTCAATAGGCCTAACTTAATTTGTATATTAACTGCCCTGTTAACTAACCCATGGGGAAAATAAAGGCATAAAATATGCCCATTTTCCTTACATGGGTTAGTATCCAGGATCACCCTTAAACTTAAATTAACTAAAATAAATAAATGACACCACACCTTTCTTTTTGTTGGAATAAAAATTCTTTAGGCCGCGGCCATTTATTATTTGCAATAAAACATAAATAAATAAATATTTTAAAATATAACAATATCTGAAATACTGTAAGCCACCCGATCACCAAGATCCGGGTGCCATTAAAATGACACATCATCAAAACTTTATCCAAAAGACAGGAGGGAATTAAGTCCCTCCTGTCAACCCCCACACCGCGGCCTTTTCAATACAAGTGCCTAAGTTGGTATTGAAAATATCCAAGCCGATTTCTGAAAGGTGGGTGTCATCTGACCTGTATAAACTATTCACCCAACCCTCTAATTCTAGGTGACGGAAAGAAAAGAAACCCATCTGAGGTAAAAACTTCTCAACTGCTTTATTAATGCGCTTTCTTATTTTCTCAAGTGGTTTAAGGTGATTGAACTTATGCCATGCTAGTCTCGGGACAATTTCGGAAAAAACCACCAAAATGCTGGGGAAGTGCAACTTTATTAACTGAAAGTCATCCCTGATCCTAAAGATCAAGTCCAAAGTCCTATCCTTACCTATGTCGTTGCCCCCGAGATGGACGATGAGTATATCCGGGGGGCAATTAAACTGTAACAACCTAAAAATTGCGAAACGAAACTCGGACCATTTCATCCCTCTTTTGCTAAACCATAATACTTTAAATTTTCTGAGATCCAGACCCAGGTTCTCCTTGTAAGATCTGCTTTCAGCTCTCAGTCTTGCCCAGTGTACAAAGGAATGCCCCAGGATCCAAATCACCCGCTGTTGACCTAAAAAGATTATGAAAAAGGATTAGGACGAATGTAAGATATGTAAGCATCCGATTTCCACCTACCTATACCTTTAAGCACCTCACCTTTCAAACCTAATCTAGCCGCCTCAGTGGCAGCCCCTATCCTAAACGAATGGGATGACAACTTTTCCTGCTCTAAACCCAGCTTGTGCAAACATTTATTAAACACACTGTTGAACTGGTATCTGGACAATGGTTTACCAGACATATGTACAAAGAATAGCTTACTATCCCTCGGCCTGACCCGTTGAAACCTTTTTAGCAGTAATACAGGGCAAACTTTGGAGCCTAAAAAACTGTTTAAATTAACCCATTTGCCTACACCCAGTTGGTCCGTTTTAGAATAACGGATAAAGAGATGTGCTTTGTGATCCGAAACAATCAGGTCGGAAGCAAAAAGACCAGCATCTTTAAATCTACCATCTGGGATCAATTCGGAGATACGCAGAGCTGCAAAAAACATTAGACTAAATGCAGCCTGAAACAAAACTGCCTCAAATTCTGAATAACAGACAACATTGCAAACGGAACAAAGCTGTTCCAGCAGCTCCAAAGTAACCGGCTTTCTAAGGTCCTTACCTCGGTTACTTTTCCTGTAACCCTTGAGAGCTTGCTTAACTGAAAAATAAGACGTGCATGGTGGCAGGTCCCTAAGTCTGTTAAAAAATGATATCCCCGCCAATATTCTATTGGCGTGTGACCAAGACATCCGTTTCAGGAAAAGAGAATTAAGAAATAGTAAAACTGAATTTTCCGAAATTTGACTTGGCTCCAAATCACGTTCGTGCAGAAAAGACACCCACATGACCCAAGCCGACTTATATCCAGCTAGGGTGGATGGGGCCAAAGACTTGTCAATATTATTGTTGATAAGCTCTAGACCAGGTCCCATAAATGTTGTGGGTAAGGAAAGCCCGAACGATCCGCCTCTGGGTAAATGCTGAAAAACTTCTCTACCTGCAGGCGAGACAGAGAATCTGCCATGGAGTTGTCCTTACCAGGGATGTACTTTGCTTTTAACCAAATATTCAGTTGCAAACATTTAAAAACTAGAAATCGCAGCAATTTTATTACCGGCAAAGATTTTGCTGACAGACAATTGATGGCGAACATGACGCCTTTATTGTCTGTGCTAATTAACAAACGCTTATTCCTATAATGATGACCCCATATCTCAAGCGCCACCAAAATAGGAAAGAGCTCAATCAGCACACTGTTCCTCGTGTAACCCATGGAAATCCATCTCCTGCACCAGTTATCCGCGCACCAGTGGGACCTCCAGATTGCCGCGAATCCCACGGAACCCGCCGAATCCGTATATAAGCAAAAATCGGAATCTAGAATAAAATCTTCTTGCCAGATTGATTTACCGTTGAATCCTATTAAAAATTGTGTCCACACTAACATGTCTTCACGTATTTCGTGAGACAACCTGACGTGCGCTGACGGCGATTTTAGTCCTGAAATTGCAAGATACAGTTTTCTAGAAAAAAGTTTACCTAAAGGAATGATTCTAGAGGCGAAAGCCAATAAACCTAATAACGATTGCATTTCCTTTAGGCAAACCTTGCGTTTGCGGATCACTGTCAGGAGTAGTCTAGTTAGTTTTGTGACTTTTTCTTCTGGGAGGCTGAATTCCATTAAAACTGAATCTATCGTTATCCCTAAAAATTCAATTCGAGTGGATGGCAAAGATGTCTTTTCCTGAGCCAATGGGACCCCAAAACCTCTGCAAATGTCTTGAAAAGTGTTCAGCAGAAACAGACAGTCCTGTGACCCACTTGAGCCCAGGAAAAGAAAATCGTCCAAATAGTGAATACTGTTCCTCAAACCTGACTTCTGGTCAACCACCCATTCTAAAAATGACGAAAAACACTCGAAATAAAAGCAGGACAGAGAGCACCCCATTGGTAAACATCTGTCAAAGTAAAATAAATTCTCAAAGAAAAAACCTAAAGAGTTGAAACATTTCGGGTGAACTGGTAAAAGCCGGAAAGCTGACTTGATATCGGCTTTAGCCATCAAAACTCCTTTACCTAAACGCCTAAGCTTAACTAACGCATCTTCAAATGAAGAGTACTGAACCGTTGCCCATTCATCCTCTATTTGATCATTCAACGATCCTCCCTGCGGATAGGACAGGTGATGAATGAGCCTATAAGAATTAGGCTCCTTTTTCTGCACTATCCCCAGGGGGAGAGCCGAAAATTCTCAAAAGGAGGAGAGGTAAATGGGCCCATAAATCTACCCAAACTGATTTCTTTGTTAATTTTGTCTAAGACTACTTCTTTTAAACCACTAACCGATTTTAGATTCTTCACAAAAGTACACCCTTGACCTTCGAAGGAGGGGAGCGAAAAACCTTCACTGAAACCCTCAAACAACAGGTCAGCCTTCAACTTGTCGGGGTACCGTTGAAGCCAGGTTAACATGCTTCTGAGATTCACTGGGGATTGAAGCATTTGGCGATTGGATGCGCCCCCGAACAGAAGGCGCATTCATGTTTGTAACGACATGAGCCAGGCCATCGGCATTGCGACTCGTTAAAGTTAAAACAAACTCCTTTTTTAAAGCTAGTGGACGTTTGTTGAGATTGTTGTGTGTAATTTGATCTAGCAAGAAATGGCTTCTGGGGAAGGAAAAGGTCCAGCCACAGACTAACATCCTTAACGCCCCACTTAAGATTGGGTTGTACAGCTAACTTCTGTCTAAAAGCTACGTCATAGCTGTACCACGCTGTTCCACCAAAGTGTTTATAGGCTTCTAGGATGATGTCCATATGTTGGAACAGCCCCAAGCTCTTGTTGGGAAATCTCTCGCAAACAACTGCAGAGTAAATAAAAAATGCTTGAAGCCAGTTGTTAAAAGACTTTGTAACTGGCCGTTTCCTATCCTCTTCTTCCTTCTTATCTGTCTTGGAGAAGAACTCCTTGGAAGATGGCAATAAGGAAAGGATATCAATAAAGCCTCCTTGCCAAATTTTATCTTTCATGGATTCCGATAAATGAAAGCCTAGGGACGAGACTTCACATGTTAATGGTTCCTTTAGGGCCACCTCAGGCAAATTTTGCTCCCGAGCCAACCTAAAAGAGTTGACATTTCTTTCACTATTTGTGGTGCATTGGCCAGGAACCGAACCTGGGTGTGATTTCCTATTCATGTCTTCTCTAACCTCGCCACAAGGTGGCAACCATACTTCACTAGCATTGTGGCTAAGCCTTTGATCATCTCTTTCCATTAGGGATCTGAAGTCAGAGAAGAATTTACCAAATAAATTAAACATGTCATCTTTAACCGGCCTTCTGCCAGACTCACCGCTTAGAAAATCAGAGTCCCTGGCGTTGTCGCATCCCTGCTCTCGCTCCGCTCCACCTGTGGGAAAAAAGATCTGCCTCTGTGCAGACAGGTTACCGCTTCTCTCACCTGTCACCCTGTCGGGCTGACTTGGGGATGAGTGTCCTCTGTCCTCTTCGGCCGCTTGCGTCCCCGCCGGCCGTCCTGCTGCTGCCGCTGCCTCCGCTCTTGAAGCCGCCGATGCTGCTGCCTTTGCCGCTGTCGCCGCTGTCGCCGACCCGCTACTCTTCTGCCGACTCGCTGACCGCTGCTCCTTCTGCTGCCCGGGGTTCCTGTGGGGAGAAGAAGGGGGAGAAAATCTGCGCCGGGGCGTCCTCTTCCGTTTCCCGGAGACCGCGTCACAACCGGAGGTGACGGAACTTCCGCGGCTGCGCATTGACGAATGCGACCGCTCCTCCTCATCCGGCTCCAGTGACGCCATCACTCCTCCGCCGGACTCCGCCATGCTCTGGAGACAACTCCCGGCCTCCGCCGCTCCGCTGCCGATGGGTCTTCTCGCCCCGACATCTGCTGGCTGGCCGACCGATTCTTCCAACGGCAGGTCCAGGCACCGACGGATCCAATCCTCGCCTCCAGCGCCGCCGGCCCTCTCGATGAGACGTCTCATCAGGCTCATCTTCGGATTACGGTGAGAGTCTTCAGCCTTCACTGCACAACAGCTAATAGCTTCTTAAGTTGATAGCTGCACACACGAGACTTGAACCCGCCGACCTGTCTTCCGAGAAGCCGGGGAAACCCGCTGAGGGAAGCTGAAGTTCTCTTCTTGATCTTCTCAGTGATGACTGAATGAAAAAGGCGGCAGCGAGCCCCTTAAATAGCCCAATACTGAGCCAGAATCAACTGGTTTATGGCTCTAGACCTACTAATTTGAGCGGGAAGATGACTGTTCCACAAAATCTCCCCAGATACAGGGCTAAGATTTGGGCGGGAAAACCCCGCAGTTCAAAAAACTCCCTAGCTACAGCCCTATAATGAGCGGGAAAATAGACACAGGAGGGCCAGGTCAAAAGTTCATATGACCTCAGTAACCCAGGCCCACCTCAGCCTAACCTAGCACCTACTAATGTTTCTCAATAGGCCTAACTTAATTTGTATATTAACTGCCCTGTTAACTAACCCATGGGGAAAATAAAGGCATAAAATATGCCCATTTTCCTTACATTCTGAGAGTGGCACCGGCAGCTGTCAGAATACACTGACCACTGGCTGCAGCCAATTGGCTCAGCCACTCATCAACAAAAAATCTTTAACATGTTTCAAAAGATCAACGTCTGTCAAGCAGGGACTGCTGCACACTGATCAAAATGTTGCTTTTGCTTTTTACTGCAGTTATCTAATCAGCTAATCATGTGGCAACAACATAATGCATAAAATCATGTAGAAACAAGCCAAAAGCTTCAGCTAATGTCACGTCAGACACAAAATGTGAAAAATATGACTTTCGTGGCAGGCTCGTTTGGAACACTCTTTGTGAAGGGTAATTTTATGCCTATGTGATCCACACTTGGACATACTTATACTTGGGACAACCCCTGCTGCCTGCCCTGGGAGGCCCCTCAGCTACTATGAGGTGGATACACACAATTATATGTTAATGATCCCTATGGAAGATGAACCTACTCTTTCAAGGATTGCTCCATTGACAAGTCAGTTCCCTAAATGTAGTTGAAATGAGATTGTGGGAGTATCATCGCCAGAGTTATTTCTATATTTATGTTTGAACTGCCTTGCCTGACTGGTTCCCGACGCCTGCCCCAAAGACATATGTTTGCCTTACCTCTGATCCAGTGGGAATATCAGTCTGTTTGGTCTCTCTGGCCCTGAGGAAGCCTTGCTGGGAGACACGTCGGCTTGCTGGGGACCTCTAGACCGCGCTGTTACTGAGGCCATTGTCACCAACTGGTATAGATGTATCGGCACTCCCAATGGGAGTATATATCTACATATGTTTTTTACCATATGTGTGTGTTGTAATTTTATCTATTTTGGATTAATAAACATGTCTTTTTAACAATAAAACAGTGTGTCTAATTGTGATGCTCCCTTGCATACTGGCCTTAAAAACCCCATCTTTTTTTTTCTTGGTGTATTCATGATTCTTATCTTAGCATGATTGTTGGTGACATTTTTTTTATCACTGATTACCTAGAATTTTCACATACAACAGTGTCTAGAGCAGTGTTTCTCAACCTTTTTCCAGTCAAGGCACCCTTTAAACATTATGGACAGTCTCAAGGCACCCTTTAAAAAATTCTGACAGTCTCGAGGCACCCCATTCTAAAATTATTCTAGTCATTTTACATAACGCAGCAACAACCACACAAGTAGGACACCAAACATTAGAGGTGATGTATTCTTCCAAAACAAATACACTTTTGAAAACTGGTACTGACTAGTATTCCAATGTTTCTCTTCTCCCTCAGTTTTTATCCATCACTCAGTTGATGTGACCCCCAACGCTGATGGAGAGAGGCAGGGGAGGGTCAAGCAAGAATGCTATGCAGGTGACTGACATCCTCCTTATTAACGGATGATGCCAGGTCATTACGTCGCTGGCAGCTAGAAGGTTGTATAAGTGCACAATAAATACCTGTGTCTTTGTGTAATTAAAAGGCAGGCTTCATCCTCAGGCTTGCTTGTATACAATTTTTTTTAGGCAAATTTTTAGGCATTTTGCCAAGGCACCCCTGAAGAAACCTCAAGGCACACCAGTGTGCCTGGGCACCCTGGTTGAAAAAGGCTGGTCTAGAGTTTACTCAGAATGATGAGAAAAACAAAAAATTGTTATAGTTTTGAAGACATAAAGGCCTTGTTGATGAGAGAGAGGAGAATGGCCAGACTGGTTCAAGCTGACAGAAAGGCTATGATATCTCAGATAACACTTTAAAACTGTAGTGAGGATAAAGATTTGAGACCACATTGGGTAACATTTCTGTCCAGCAAGAATGAAATGAAAAGCTGAGCCTGCAGTGGGCAATTGAAAACTGAAAAAATGTAGCTTGATCTGATTCATCTCAATTTCGTCTAGGCCAGTAATCCAATCTGAATCCAATAGAACATCTTTGGGAATGCGTTAACTGACAAATCTACCCAAATTGTGTGAAGCTATCATTCCAACAGGGGCCTATATCTCGAAATACTGTTTGAAGAATGTAGAATCTATGCCACAAAGACCCATGCGAGAGATTTGAGAAGGAAGGCTTTTATCAGTATTAGCGTAGTGTTCCTAATAAATTGCTCAGTAAGTGTATATTTTGATCAGGCTAGAGGAAGAGATGCAGCATCACTAACCTGATTTGGTCCCTGTTCCATCTGGCTCAGAGGTCACTTTAAGTGAGTTAGAGTCATTAAGTTGCCATATGCAGTGTTCTTGACATTATCATGCTTATCATCACCACCAGTAAACACTACTGTATATTAACATATGCATGGCAGAGGAGAGAGAACCCTGCATGAACTTTCTCAAATGCCTATAAAGGATGCGTCTGATTATGTTCGAAATAAAGCAACTTTCCAGGAAGGTCACCGGAGGAATACATGGGCTTGTTTTTATTTAATTTCCTATAAAATGAAGTCTTTCTGTTTTGTTATCTCAATAAATATGAGAAATGAGTGATGCTGTGGGACCGACATTCAGGTGAAGAAGCATATGTGCTTTAATAATAAATAAGATGGAAGAGTTTCATATTCTTCATGTTTACTGCCTGTTTACACTAATATCTTTCTCAGTAAGATGTTAGATTTCAGTGTACTGGCTCAGCAACAGAAGCAGAGCTATCCATGATATCTTTATTCACGGAAAAGAGGTACTCATAAGGTTTATTATTGCACTGTAGCTCATGATGCTCCTTGGAGGTCTCTTGTGCCTGCTTTTTTATCTTGTTTTCTTTTTGGAAAAAAATAAAAGGTTTAAAAACAATATCACAAAGGGGAAAAAATAAAGCTTTGTACAATAAGTATTAACAATAGAAAAAAAGGTTGGTCAGTTAAAGAGACTCTGCCATTAAAAAATAAACTGCCCCAGGTAATAAAGTGGGGGCATATAAAGGTGTTAACACACAAAAGAGGCAGCCTCCCAAACTCTCCTGTTTCTGAAGATACCTATAGGCCAGTGAGGCATTCCATTATAGTTATGGGCCAATAGGAATAGCCTAGACTTAGGGGCAAGGGCACCTTTATTTGTTCTTTTGGGTAAGAGCTTGGAACGGGCAAGTTACATTTATTCCTTTGAACGTTCCTTTGCTTCATCAGGTATTAGAGGTGCAGGAGAGCCCTGTTTCTATTAGCAGCTGGATAATGATGTTTGGTGGGGGTGTTTCTCCAGCCGCCCTCTTGAAGCACTTGACCCTAGTATGGTATTAAACTGACAGAGGACCCAACCAACCTCATATCATATAACTATAGTATACTGTATGCTTCAAACCTAAAAGTTTTTTATGCATTTATCTCTAAATGGAGGGATAAGTCTATTAGTAGGGACTGGGGTTAATATGGGATAGTAATAGGTTGTTCTGAATGTATGGTGTGGATGAATGGATGTTCCATGCAGTAGGACCATACCGTAGAAGATGAGGATGTGTGGTTTATGGGGAATTTTCTCAGTGGATTAGATTGGATGGTATCCCCTCCTTTTATTGTATATAATCCCTTGCTGAATTAACAACCACAGAAAATGTGAATAGTTTTTTGGTTCTCCATTACTCACTTTTGTATAATTGATATGTGTCTCCAGTAGGAATCGACCGATTATCGGCAAGGCCGATATATCGAGGGCCAATCTGCACTTTCCCCGATATATCGGAATCGGCCCCGGAAGTTACAGATATTGCCTAAATTGTGCTTGGCGCACACGGACATCATTGCGTGTGTTGCTTCACGTGTCTCTGCGTGCTGGGCCTATAATTTGACTCGTTCTGCCTTCTAAGACCGCCTCCCATGCCTCGGCCAGCCTCGGACAGTGTGTGCAGCTGCAGTCCGGTCACAGTGCCAGCCAGCCATGCACCCACAGGCCCTGGCCTCAGCCACCCACCACAGGCTGCCAGCCAGCCACCCACCACAGGGTGCCAGCCAGCCACAGCAGGGTACCGGTCGCCAGCCATTGACCCACAACAGGTTGCCAGGCCAGCATCCAGCCACCCACCCCATAACAGGGTGCCAGCAGCCAGACACCCACCCCACAACAGGGTTCCAGCAAGCTAGCCACCCACAGGGTGACACCAAGCCAGCCACCCACCAAAGTGTTCCAGCAAGCCTGCCACCCACAACAGGCCAGGGTGAGTGACACTAAGCCAGCCACCCACAACAGGGTGACACCAAGCCAGCCAACCACCCACCACGGTGTTCCAGCAAGCCAACCACCCACAACAGGGTGACACCAAGCCAGCCACCCACCACAATGTTCCAGCAAGCCAGCCACCCACAACAGGGTGACACCAAGCAAACCACCCACAACAGAGTGACACCAAGCCAGCCACCCACAACAGGGTGACACCAAGCCAGCCACCCACAAGAGGGTGACACCAAGCCAGCCACCCACCACAGTGTTCCAGCAAGCCAGCCACCCATAACAGGGTGACACCAAGCCAGCCACCCACAACAGGGTGACACCAAGCCAGCCACCCCCCACAGTGTTCCAGCAAGCAAGCCTCCCACAACAGGGTGACACCAAGCCATCCACCAACCCACCCACCGCAGTGTTCCAGCAAGCCAACCACCCACAACAGGGTGACATCAAGCCAGCCTCCCACCACAGTGATCCAGCAAGCCAGCCACCCACAACAGAGTGACACCAAGCCAGCCACCCACAACAGAGTTACACCAAGCCAGCCACCCACAACAGAGTGACACCAACCCAGCCACCCACCACAGTGTTCCAGCAAGCGAGCCACCCACAGCAGGGTGACACCAAGCCAGCCACCCACCACAGTGTTCCAGCAAGCCAGCCATCCACAGTAAAGTGACACCAAGCCAGCCAGCCACAACAGGGTGACACCAAGCCAGCCACCCACCACAGTGTTCCACCAAGCCAGCCACCCACAACAGGGTGACACCAAGCCAGCCACCCACCACAGTGTTCCAGCAAGCCAGCCACCCATAACAGTGTGGCACCAAGCAAGCCACCCACAATAGGGTAATACCAAGCCAGCCACCCACCACAGTGTTCCAACAAGCCAGCCACCCACAACAGGGTGACATCAAGCCAGCCTCCCACCACAGTGATCCAGCAAGCCAGCCACCCACAACAGGGTGACACCAAGCCAGCCACCCACAACAGAGTGACACCAAGCCAGCCACCCACAACGGGGTGATGCCAAGCCAGCCACCCACCACAGTGTTTCAGCAAGCCAGCCACCCACAACAGGGTGACACCAAGCCAGCCACCCACAACAGGGTGACACCAAGCCAGCCACCCACAACAGGGTGACACCAAGCCAGCCACCCACAACAAAGTGACACCAAGCCAGCCACCCACCACAGTGTTCCAGCAAGCCAGCCACCCACAACAGGGTGACACCAAGCCAGCCAGCCAGCCACCCACCACAGTGTTCCAGCAAGCTAGCCACCCACAATAGGGTGACACCAAGCCAGCCACCCACAACAGGGTGACACCAAGCCAGCCACCCACCACAGTGTTCCAGCAAGCCAGCCACCCACAACCGGGTGACACAAAGCCAGCCACCCACAACAGGGTGACACATAGCCAGCCACCCACCCACCACAGTGTTCCAGCAAGCCAGCCACCCATAACAGGGTGACACCAAGCAAGCCACCCACAACAGGGTGATATCAAGCCAGCCACCCACCACAGTGTTCCAGCAAGTCAGCCACCCACAACAGGGTGACACCAAGCCAGCCACCCACAACAGGGTGACACCAAGCCAGCCATCCGCAACAGGGTGACACCAAGCCAGCCAATACAGTGTTCCAGCAAGCCAGCCACCCACAACAGGGTGACACCAAGCCAGCCACCCACCACAGTGTTCCAGCAAGCCAGCAACCCACAACAGGGTGACACCAGGCCAGCCACCCACAACAGGGTGACACAAAGCCAGCCACCCACCACAGTGTTCCAGCAAGCCAGCCACCCACAACACGGTGACACTAAGCCAGCCACTCGCCACAGTGTTCCAGCAAGCCAGCCACCCACAACAGCGTGACACCAAGCCAGCCACCCACAACAGGGTGCCAGCAAGCCACCCACACTGGCAGGCGTCAGCCACCGACCCACAACAGGGTGCCAGCCAGCTACCCACACTGCCAGGCATCAGCCACTGACCCACAACAGGGTGACAGCAGCTAGCCACCCCACAACAAGGTGCCAGCAAGCCACCCACACTGCCAGGCGTCAGCCACCGACCCACAACAGGTGCCAGCAAGCCACTCACAGCAGGGCAGGGTGCCAGCAGCCAGCCAGCCATTTTTTTAACCTTATCGTCTCTTTCAAATTGCAATGGAGATGGATGAAGACAGAAAAAGTAAAAGTGTGGTCTGGGACTATCTCTCATCTCAACCATCTCCAGGAAAATCAGCAGTGTGCAACACATGCACAAACAATATAAGCATGAAATCAGTAACTGCAAAAAACAAAAATACGTCAAATCTTTGGGCCTATCTAAGAATTTAATTATATCATGCAGCACAGAAAAAACAAAATTAATATCAATGTGATTTTGAAATACCTCCTCCACTATCCCAGGCAACAATAACAGATATATTTCAGAAAAAAAAATAGGTGTCACAGTCTAGATTCAGATGGAAGATCCCAACTGTTGGACAGAGTAATCACAGAGATGATGGTCACTGATAACCAGCCATTTACAATGGTGTCTGACTCAGGATTTAAGTGGTTGATGTCCATACTTGAGCCATGGTACACACTGAAGAGTGAGAAGTATTATCGAACCGAAATGCTGGGAAAGATTCACCAAAAGGTCGGTGAGAAAGTAAAGGCTATGCTGCAACCAGAGAATGCTGGCAACTCACTCTCATTCACGACTGACTGCTGGTCAGGAGGAGGACAGAGTCACTAATGAATCTTACATGCCCCTTCATTGACAGTGGATGGACAAAAAAGGCAATTGATCTTGAATACAAAAGTGATGCAAGGATCCCACACTGGGGAGTACAGTGGAGAAATGTTTCTAGGCATGCTTGAAGAATGGGGAATCACCAAAGACTGAGTGATGCTTGTGCTCCTTCGAGACAGCGGAGCAAACATACGGAAAGGAATGAGACTTTCTGATATGTCAGACCTCAGTATCATAGTACACAATACCCTCCAACTTTCAAATGATGGGCTGTCAGGCCAGAGAGCTTTGATTGATATATGTTTTGAGAAGCATGAAGAGATTAAAAATGTTGTGCTGGCTGTTCCTCTATACAAGAACCATGCTTTCTCTTCTGATGATGTATTGGCCAAGGCAAAACAATGGCTTACAGAAGATATTCAATAGCAGGTGCAGGAGGTTCCTGCCAAAAAGACAAGTCCAGAACAGCATTTTTATAATCTGAAAAAGCAGCATGCTGCAAAAACAGAAAAATGTCTAAAAAGACAACAACGAACAGAAGAGAATCTTCTTCATCATGGTCGAATTGATCATGACATTTTCAGTGTTTTATTGGGGCCTCATACGGAGGATTCTTCTGAATCTGCAATAATGAGCCTGGATGATGAACTTCATCTCTATTTGAAGGAACCAGTAATTTACATAAGAAGTGGTGATCCTCTTCAGTGGTGGAAAGAAAGTGAGCCATGCTACAAAAGACTTTCTTCTCATGCTATAAGATACCTTTCTGCTCCTCCTTCCTCGGTACCAAGTGAGCATGTTTTTAGTGAAGTGGCAGCAATTTATGAAAAAAACAGAAGCCGTTTAACTGGTGAACATGCTGAAATGTAATGCTTTCTGCACTATAATATTGTTCTACTTAACTGGGAGCATTGAAAGTGTAGTGGTATAGTACTAGTGTCCACTCCACTCCAATCCATTCCACTGTCTAGCTTTTGTCTAGCTTTTTTTCCAGCAGTTTTGCACTGACTGCGCTGCAGTCAGTGCAAAACTGCTAGAAAAAAAGCTAGACAGTGGATTGGAGTCAGTGGACTACTGCTGCAGTAGTGCGCCACTCACTGCTGCAATAATTTTAAATCACTACTGCAGTGCAGTCACTGCAGTAGTGATTTAAAATTATTGCAGTGAGTGAGTACTACTGCAGCAGTAGTCCACTGACTCCCCACTGTCTAGCTTTTTTTTTCTAGCAGTTTTGCACTGACTGCAGTTAGTGCTTTAAAGTCATTGCAGTGAGTGCACTACTGCAGCAGTAGTCCACTGACTCTTCCAATCCACTGTCTAGCTGTTTGTTGTTGTCTAGCTTTTTTCTAGCAATTTTGCACTGACTGCACTGCAGTAGTGATTTAAAATTATTGCAGTAAGTGAGTGCACTACTGCAGCAGTTTATGCATCATTCACAATCAGATGATGTAAAACTGGTGTCCATGCAAGTGCGGTTTTCCTATCAGTTTTCATGCAGTTAAGATGTGAACGAGTCCTTGATGTTAAAAATGTTAATAAACAAACATTAAAATGTTCAGTAACAGATTTGTGTCGAAAATTGTGTTTATTTTGCAAAACTTTAAATGTTCAAAATATTGGCCCATATCGACCGATACAAATATGCAATAGCCAAAATATTTCTTTATCGGCAAAGAAAAAACGATATCGGTTGATCCTTAGTCTCCAGTGGGCTTCTCTGCAAATGGGTTTTGTTCCCTCTTTCCTTGCTGCACAATGGGCTCTTAGTGGACCCCTCAGGGGATCACAGGTGAACCTGCAGATGCTTATGATGTAAGTTGGAAAAGATGATATGTACTCAAAAATTCTGTCAAAAAATGGTATTTGAATATTTGTGTTTTTGTTTGACAATGACATGTCATTATTTTGTAGTGTGGTACTTCCCTGATTAAGAACTTTATATAATACATGTTTTAAATGCGTTGGACTTTCCTGTTGAAATGGGCTGTGGGGACTTCAACTCAGTCTGCGGATCACAACCACTATCTGTTCAGTATATATATCTGACATTATTGATCTCTTTTGCTCTTTTCTCTGTAAATGTGTAATGTGATTCTTTCTTTTTAATGTCTTTTTTAAGATAACTGCCGCAAGCTGTGATAGAATGCAGACATGCTTCATTTTATTGCACTGCACTGTACAGGATTGCATGTCACTATATAGCAGTGCAGCGCATCACGCTGCTGCACAGAGACATGAATGAAGTGTACTTTTGTACACTTCAAATAAAGTTAGGTAAGGGGGAAAAAAAGGAAGCCTTGTGTGTGCAGTACTGCCACCACATCAGACAGCTGTTGGAGAGGAAACCACAGCGGTTAACCTCTCCGGCAGCTGTGCATTATGTGGAACCGGCCCTTAGACAGAAAGTGTGTTACTGGCCGGATTACTGGGTGAAAATAAATAAAAAAGAAGCAAAATAAAAACAAAACACAAATACAGCCACCACATTCTTGGATAAGCAAGCTGCAACATATTAAAGCAGAACTTCACTCTCTCAATCAACATTGATTATTTGTAATCCTTATGCTGCCAGCATTAGAAGTAGATAGAAAAGTATATCATATCTAATTTTTTTTACTTTTTTATGCATTTCTTCAGGTACTTCCTGATTTTCCTGTCTAGGCAAATGATGTCATACATCCCAGGAGTCTTCAGGAGGGAAGGAGGGGTTTGCTGAGCTAAGCCTGTATTCCTAAGCTAAGGGAAAATGAATTCCAGGAAGTAAATGCTACATGAATTATCTGGCCTTACTCAAGTTGGCCGCAGCCAAAAAATGCCAGGGGGTGTTTTTCAAAGTGATTTCTTAGCTAAATAAAGCATGGATACATGGATGGATGGGGGAGTTTGCTTTGAATAACAAAAATGAATTAGATAAGATTATTACCTGGTGTTATTTTACCCCCTCTCTCCTTCATAAATATTCCCTGACCACCTCTGCTCTATGTTGGCAATGTCAGGAGGAACATAGGAAGTTGTTACATATCTTCTGGTCCTGTACTAAGTTGGGACGTTTCTGGAAGGGGGTCCATATAATTATTCATCCCAGAGGATACAGTGGTTTTCCTGTTGCATGCTTCCACGATCCACGCCAAGGTCTAAAAGAAATCTATTCTTCGATACCTTCTGAATGCAGCCAAGTCCTGCATTCCCCTTACCTAGAAACAGACACAATCTCCAACAATTGATATGTGGTTGAGGAAAGTAGAGGAATTAAACCAGATGGAGGACCTGGTTTTGAACGCCTGCCAGAAACTAGAGGCCTACACGCACACCTGGACATTATGGAACATGTTTATCTATTCTGAGGAAGGAAAGGCTCTCATTGAGGTTACTTCTACAGGTTGATGGTGCTCCCACATCTCCCTGTGGATTGACTAACTCAGAGCCAATGTTTTAGTCCTAAACCCCCTACCCTAATACCCCCCCCCTTTTTTTTTTCATCTTTCCTTACTTCTTCTTCTCCTCTCTCTTTCTCTCCTTTCTGGTTCTCTTCTCCCTATCTATTCAGATATCTGTAACAATTTGGCAGTTTTCTATCACGTTATCATTAAGTGCCGGTTCACACTAACGTGGCACGACTTCGGGGGCGACCTGTGAAGTTGCGTGCACCGTGACTTCGCCGCGACTTGAAAGGACTTCATATAATGAATGTCTATGCAAGTTGCTAAGTCGGAGTGACTTGAGTCACTCCTATTAGAACGGTTGCCGTAGCACACAATGGACAGTGACTTGTCAGGCTGACCAGTTGCCTGACAAGTCGCGGTAGTGTGAATGGGGTCTAAGTGTTATTTTGGAAGTTTTCCATGTTTTGGGATTACTTTCCGGAATTACACTATAACATCTATAACATGTCAGCCTGTTGGAACTAGGGGATGATATCCCCTACTTCCTCTACCAATCCCCATTTACATTATGGCTGAAACTTGCCAGGATCTCTACTTTTAGATGGTTAGTTCCAGGCATCTTCTTTGTTTTCTTTGACAAGAATCCATTGCAATTGTCACTAGATCATTTGTATATTTCCTATATTGCATGTGTATGTATACTTGATATCTGCCTTTCTCATTTTATTTTGCAATAAAAATTTAAATGTTAAAAATAAAAAAATTAATTAGATAACTTTTTTTGGTTGGGGTGCTCAGATACAGTGTAGTTCCACTTTAGGTTTTTGCTTTAGGGTTTAATATTGCTTTAAACTGATATACTCTATAAGTCTGCAGATTTTCCTGTAACAAAGAACTATAATTTAGATTCAAAAGCAAAAGCTCGAGGGGAATCATGTGTAACCAGGGGCAAACTTATAAATGGATTAAAATATTTTGTTTTTAAATTATCATTACCTACTGAAAGAAAGTATACGTTTTGTTGAATAAAGTCCTAGCTGGATAAGCAGAACTGAACCTGAAGCAATTTTAATAAACTGAAAACTTATGAAAAACACAAACTGTCAACAAAAATGATAAGTGACAAGCAATAAGAATTCCACTGCAGAACTGCAGAAACATTGAATATCTGGATTTGGGGGTAAAAATGTAAAGCTGTAAATTCAACTTATCTCTGTGGCTGCCTTTTAGATATATATCAGCTGCAAAATGTGTCTCCCTGGAGCTTGCTTCTAGTCCCAGCACTCATCTGCTCTCTGAGTACCACTCTACAGTAAGCTGGCTGTTGGCTAATCCCTGTATCTGGCCAACTACTTCAATATACATGTTGCATAGCGGAGTTGAGGGAGTACAAGTGTGTTGGCACTGGGAGCAAGCTGCAGGGATCCAAATTTTACAGTACATGATCTTAGAATGGCACCATCTTTGCAATACAATTGCCTCCCAAATGCCTGGCATCAGATCTTAATAGAGAGCTTTAAAGCAGTAGTAAACTGCTGGCAATTATTTGCGGATGCCATATACGAACACTAGTGTGTATGGTGCTTTTACACTTTCTATATGAATAAATAAATTGCGGTCACCATAAGTTGGAGTCATTTCCAGTTTTTTGGTATATTTAGTGAGCTGGGTACATGTGGAGGCACCTTCCCAAATATCAAGATTTTGGGTTCAGGGACCACTGTTTCAATATTGGCGACTCTTATATTCAGTTGGCATTTCTTATATTCAGCTGGAGCTGGTAAGGGCATATGTATGTCAGCCCCCTTCGGTGACACGATTGGGATCTATGTGCTCTATTTATTTTCCTTTTGGTAAGCTGCAGTCCTATTGGGGGAGGTCCTCTACACTATTTGTTCTGCAATATTTTTCTATTACTCTGGTAAGGAGTATATTCACAGGATTGGAGGTGTTTATGTTCTTTACTATCACTACTACAGCACCTTTCTGATATTCCTATCACTTGGGGTGTTATATTTATTTGTTTGTGGTTTTACGCTATGGCGTTTTTTATTTCATTTCACATGATCACTCAACACTGAGGAGATCCATTCAACATACGGAGTCCGTCTAAGATCTGGTTCCTGTGGATCACTTGGAATCTTTGGGCCTATTTATCATTAGCCTTTGGTAAGCGGTACCTGTACAGAAAATTTCGTCAGACGTGCTGTTTGCCTTTATATGGACTTTATCTCTGGACTTTTTTTACATTATCATATATGTTTTCACTATATAGCGCAACTTATATTTATACATTTCTTATATATAATTTGTGTTCAACCGTTTACCTTCCTTCCTCATATCTAAAATCCACTCTGAAGACTGTGTGGACACTTGATGTGGGAGATGAAGGTTACCTGTTGCCCACCCCAGTACTATAATGGTATGCTATTGCATAATTTCCAAACCATAAATGCGTGTCCATAAAATCTATGAAATCTGCATGCTTTTTTCCTAGGTGGAAACTTAATGTGGAGAAGGAAGGTGAGCTGTTGTACACCCAAGTGAGGGTATGGTATGCAAAACCATATGTATTGGAGAAACATGTAGATCCTGCATGTTATTTTTTTATTTGAAGTCATCACATGGTACATTATTCCACCATGAGTAGATAATATGTAAAATACAATAGAATAATATCTAGAATTTGTTATACCATGTGACTGGCATACAGTGATGTACCTGTAGCAGGAGTCAAACCAGTGTACCCGTAAGAGGAGTCAACATATATGGGTACTTAAATATTGTTTATATTGTAGAAAATAAATGATTACAGAAATACATTACAGTAATGGCTCTACATACAGCTGCAAGAAAAAGTATGTGAACCCTTTGGAATGATATGGATTTCTGCACAAATTAGTCATAAAATGTGATCTGATCATCATCATCTAAGTCACAACAATAGACAATCACAGTCTGCTTAAACTAATAACACACAAAGAATTAAATGTTTCCATGTTTTTATTGAACACACCATGTAAACACCCACAGTGCAGGTGGAAAAAGTATGTGAACCCTTGGATTTAATAACAGGTTGAACCTCCTTTGTCAGCAATAACTTCAACCAAACGTTTCCTGTAGTTGCAGATCAGACATACACAACAGTCAGGAGCAATTCTTGACCATTCCTCTTTACAAAACTGTTTCAGTTCAGCAATAGTCTTGGGATGTCTGGTGTGAATCGCTTTCTTGAGGTCATGCCACAGCATCTCAATCGGGTTGAGGTCAGGACTCTGACAGGGCCATTTCAGAAGGCATATTTTCTTCTGTTTAAGCCATTCTGTTGTTGATTTACTTCTATGCTTTGGGTCATTGCACTGTTGCAACACCCATCTTCTGTTGAGCCTCAGCTGGTAGACAGATGGCCTTAAGTTCTCCTGTAAAATATCTTGATAAACTTGGGAATTCATTTTTCCTTCAATGATATCAATCCCTCCAGTCCCTGACGCAGCAAAGCAGCCCCAAACCATGATGCCCCCACCACCATACTTCACAGTTGGGATGAGGTTTTGATGTTGGTGTGCTGTGCCTCTTTTTCCCCCACACATAGTGTTGTGTGTTTCTTCCAAACAACTCAACTTTGGTTTCATTTGTCCACAGAATATTTTGCCAGTACTGCTGTGGAACATCCAGGTGCTCTTGTGCAAACTGTAAACGTGCAGCAATGTTTTGTTTGGACAGCAGTGGCTTCCTCTGTGGTATCCTCCCATGAAATCCATTCTTGTTTATTGTTTTACGTATTGTAGATTTGCTAACAGGGATGTTAGCATTTGCCAAGTGACTTTTGTAAGTCTTTAGCTGACACTCTAGGATTCTTCTTCACATCATTGAGCAGTCCGCGCTATGCTCTTGCAGTCATCTTTACAGGACGGCCACTCCTAGGGAGAGTAGCAGCAGTGCTGAACTTTCTCCATTAATAGACAATTTGTCTTACCATGGACTGATGAACAGCAAGGCTTTTGGAGATAATTTTATAACCCTTTCCAGCTTTATGCAAGTCAACAATTCTTAATCGTAGGTCTTCTGAGAGCTCTTTTGGGCAAGGCATCATTCACATCATGCAATGCTTCTTGTGAAAAGAAAACCCAGAACTGGTGTGTTTTTTATAGGGCAGGGTAGCTGTAACCAACACCTCTAATCTCATCTCATTGATTGGACTCCAGTTGGCTGACATCTCACTCCAATTAGCTCTTGGAGATGTCATTACTCTAGGGGTTCACATACTTTTTCCACCTGCACTGTGAATGTTTACATGGTGTGTTCAATAAAAACATGGCAACATTTTATTCTTCGTGTGTTATTAGTTTAAGCAGACTGTGAGTGTATATTGTTGTGACTTAGATGATGATCAGATCACATTTTATGACCAATTTGTGCAGAAATCCATATCATTCCAAAGGGTTCACATACTTTTTCTTGCAGTTGTATGTTGCAGGTAATAAACCGCTTCAGACAGAAGAGGGTAATGTTTTCAGCAAGGCACTTTCCAAAAAGTAATATACCATGTGCTTAAAGACCACAGAATAATGGAGAAAAGCTTCCCCGAAAGATGCTGTGGTAATACTGAGTCATACTGTGGCCCTCAAAAGTCCTTGCAGATGTCTGGTTGCCACTGGGAGATTGTTCTAGAAAGATAGCAGAAGAGACATCCTGCAGGGGAAAACCTTCTCCTTCCCTCCTTGTCAGATACTTCTCCCAGTCACTGCTCCTACTCTCTCCCTAATTAATGGAGCTCTGTCCATATCCTACTCCCACACTGTGGGTGTATGATGCAGAATCTCCTATTTAAGACCTTCTGTGCCAAGTTGGCCACCCAAATCTCGCAAGATTTCCGCATCCAATGAGATATGCCTTCTGGAGTCCATAGCAGGGACACATTAGTCCTCAATTGTCTTCTGCTATATTGAAGAAATGGCACAGTGCCACCTTCAGGTCAGTGGATATACCGCAGCCCAACCTGCCTACATACCCACCAGGTATAAGGAAAATATATACCCAGAAAGATAAATGGAAGTGCTTTTCTATATTTACTGAAAATGTATTTGCATCATATAAAAATGCTGTCCGTTCTTCTACTGTTTCTTAACTTGCATACAAAAACTTTACTTTTGATTCCTCTTTCAGTACTTGTAACACAGAGTTCTGAGAACTGTGATACCCCAGGCAAACCCACTCACTTTCATTGATCATCTGAAAAACCCTATTATAAACTAGTTGTGGACATTGGGCATATTAAGTAAACATCCTAAAAATCAGCAACCAGGAACCTTACAATCATAAATAAAATGTTTTAATTTTTAAAATGTTGTAAATAACCTATTCCTTAATGTTTAATGTATGCATTGTCAGTGATACTTGAGAACATTTTGAAAGGTACTAGAATAGACTACTTTTATGAAAGATAGACCCTGGGCAGAATAAAATGACATAAAGAGAAGTTTCCATTGTAGTACAGTCTGGAAGAACTTTATAGAAACTGATTTATTTTCTCAGTAAGAAGTTTGTCACAGTTCTTTGTTGCTGCGCATATTGTATATGATGCGTTGTATTTCAGCTCTGTAGTGAAATGGAAGGCTCATGACAAGATTATAGTGATGATGACGGTAAGCTTCTAAATTATAACTTACATTGCCTCAAGCAGTACTTCATATTTAGGTGCACGGAGTTTGTGGCACCCAGAGCAAGCCTAAATTTCCTTCTGATTACCCATGTCGCTAGTCCCAATTATTACCTATCCATATCCTCAACATTTATGGGTTTTATTTTAGCCCACTGCCCACCGCACCATAAACTGTCTGGGTACAGTTTCTTGCTGGAATAAATGATTCTATTATTTTAGTCTGTATCTGTGCCGTATATCATATATTTGAATGCACCTTTAGCTTCGGGCAAAAAGAAATTCATTGTATGGCTCTGGCCACAATGCTAGAATCAGAAATGTACCCCTATATTTTGGCATTAGAAATACATGTGAGACATGCAGAAACCTGCTTTTAAATGACTCTAGCTTAGGGAAGGGCTTTATGTCTCCTTTCAGCCCAACTAAACACCTTATAAAATAAGGTTGCAGCGCTAAAATAAGGTTGCAGCGCTAAAAACAGTGATAAAAGTGACAAATAATCCAAAAATAAAATGTAGAATATTGTATGTGACAATTATGTCACATACATATGAAATAAGTTACAGCGTTTAAACAAACAGTGATTTAAAGTGACGGAATAATAATAATTCAGTCCATAGGAAGTCTTTTAAAATTAATCCACAATTGTGCTGATATTCAGTGACGGTATATCTAAATAAACACTCCTCCACCAGTGATCCTTCACCAAAAATAGGAATGCGAATTCACCAGACCGATATGCTGCCTTATCAAGACAGCTACTGCGTTTTAGTGTAATATCAGACTTTAGCGGAGCCAGACATAAGGGGGCTCACACCAGAGGATATCTCCTCCAATACTCCAGCACAGCAGGTGTAAATCAGCAGACATAGGAGAGAACAAATCTTCCCATAGCGTAGTATTTATTTAAAACAAAGGCATGACAAGCAACTTTAAAAACTTAGTAAAAACATCTGATAATGATCCAAATAGTGCAAAAATCTGAAGAGCACTTACATGAAAAGCCACCAGACTCACAACAGAACTGGTGGCTATGGACCTCTGTCATGTAGAACTGCTCTACGGCCGTTTCGCGTTAGAATGCTTCCTCAGGAGCAGCCTAACAATCTATCACACCTAAACACCTAACAATCTAACAATCTATCACCTAACACTGACACTTAGGCAGCCCATACATTATGCTTTTTTTTTTTTTTTTGGTGGAGGATGCGGATGCGTTTTTTTTTAGTTCAACTAGTGGATTGAATGAAAGAAAAGGCCTCCATTCCCCCATCCACACATTCAGTGTGGATGGGGGCATTCCTCCAGCTGTGGTATTGTATTCTAATGGCGGGGAGCCTTGCCCGGTGTAAGAATACAATGATCAGTGTTGTGGGCTATAGCTGGCAGCACTGATTGCCTGAGAAAAACTAGACAGACTGCTTGTACACAAGTCGAACGATAGACGTCAAAAACAGGTACCTGTTCCCCTCTCCTCCCTGAAAGGTGCCAAATGTGGCACCCGAGGGGGGGGGGGGTAGAGGGAAGCAGATAAGCGGAGATTCCACTTTTGGGTAGAACTCTGCTTTAACTTTTACCCTAGTCCTAACATTCAACCTCATTCCCCCCCAAACATAACATGTATTTCCAATTTTGCAGTCTGAACTATTTATACCATTTTGAGTACATGCTATTTATCACCACACTTTGGACACGCTCCTGTAACCAGTTTTTTTTCCAGGTACTTACAGTATTGTTCATGCCAACAGACCTCAATTCGTAAATTAACTGTTTGTGGGGAACTCTATTGAATGCTTTGGCAAAATCCAGATACACTACATCGATTGGCCTTCTTCTAGCTAAATGACAGCTCACTTCCTCATAGAATGGTAACAGATTGGTCTGGCAAGAATGATCTTTCATAAATCCATCTCGATTACTATTAATGATATACTGTAGTTTTTATAAGGAAATTCTTGGATATAGTCCCTTATTATACCTTCTAATAGTTTACAGACTATTGATGTTAGACAGACTGGTCTGTAGTATATATTGTGTTAGGCTGCTGGCAACAAGTTATCATTCCTGCAGTATATATATTCTGTATATATGGTTTTTCAAGGATACCTTCTGATTTAGTGTTTATTTCTGAATGCTTTTGAAAACACATAACATGAGTTATTCAATACCCATGGTTATTTTCTGTATCTAACAGTGTATAAAAAGTGTTATTTAGACTGAGTTCTTTAAAATGATAAGGCAGTATCCAAGGGTTAGCATTATTGTCTGGATCTCTCCCAGTCACGTGACTTTAATAGAATGTTGATTTTTTTTTTCTGATCAGCCCCGACCTTTCAAAAGGTTGACCTTTATTTTTCAGTCTAAGTTCTCCTTAACATCAGTAAACATTTCAATAAGTCAAACACTACTGAAATTTTAAATATAAACTGTTATTCACCACAACATTTCATTTTACTGTCATGTGACCACACAGGCTCTCTTTTCATTCCTCTCTCCAGGATTCGTGGGATAGTTTTATGGTTTGGATTTAGGCAGCATTCCCGCTGCATGGTAACAATGTGCACCCGCTCTCGTGACAACAAGTCTTCTGCTAATAGTTGATGTCAATAAAGATGGGCAAGGGTGTAAAATTGAACTTTCAAACTTCTCAAGCTCTCAGTTCTACTCTATATTTCACTGCTCCTACTGTAATGGAGTTTACCTTCATCAAGGTTAATATAGGAGAATGAAGGTTTGGGGGGGCATTCATTGCTCCACCAACACCTATGGGATTGTGACAGACCAATCAATACAGAACAAGTTGGTATTATATGCTCATTTGCATATTAAAATTTGATTGGTCCGCTTAAAATCAACTTTAATAACGGTTATTTGCATTTTGTTGGAATTTATCTAAGTAATAACTGCGTCAGCAGTTAATCTAGCGGCGGGGACAGAAGAGGAAGGTTGTCTCAGCTATCCTGTCATTTTTGCCTCTGCCTGGAATCCTCTTTGCTACGGAGGAGCGACCTGTTTTGCTCTCTAACCCCGGTGATTGATCCCTGTGTTTGTGAGCACCGGTTACCGACTACAATCGAACAATGCAGTCTTTACTTCAGTCCGTGCTAGAGAGAGCAAGTTCCGCCGGTGGTGAAGCCTGGATCCGCCATTGTCTTTCCCTGCAAGACTGTCCTTTGCCGGCCGGTGATGACTCTGGAGTGTGTCCGCCCCTCACCTCATCTGCTGCGCCGCATAGTGGATTTCCTCCTCCTCCCGGGACTCATGTTGCCCGTCGCCGCCTTTCTCCCATTGACCGCCCCTCTCGGTCTCCGCCTCCTCACCTCGTCAGAGATCGTCAAAGTCCGTGTCCATTGCCGGGCCCTTTGGGCGCCTGCGCAGTACGCAGCCCTGGCAGGGACAGTAGGAATAGAAGGCGCCCACGCAGGTTCGGATCCCCGTCACCACCTCGCTGCTCTGCTGCTTTGAAAAAGAGCAGAAGCAGGCGAATGGAGAAAGGACATGTCAGTAATAAAAATGTTGATATTATGGATCCTCCTCCTGAGGGTTCTGTCTCCCCCTCCCCTGTTTGCTCTGATTCATTACAGGTTGCTGCTTTGGAGCCACCTTCTGGTACAGATGAAGTACTGCATGCCCATGATTTGCCTGCAAATGTGTCAGCTCCTGTGACAAGTGGTGAGTCTGACAATTTGCAAATGTTATTAGATTTGGCAAGGTCATTTAATGTGTTAGTTAATCAGGTTGTTAATGTACAAAAATTACCTGCTAATACTGTTGCACCTGTTTGGATTGATCATGTCGGTGCTGTTTCTGATTTGCCTTTATCTACTTCTGTACCTGTCTCAAACACTTTGCAAGTGCCTCTGCCGGTATCCTCTTCTTCTATACCTGAAACCTGTTACAAGGAGGCTATGACGTGCGAACTTTCGCCGTTGGGCTTCCATTTGAATTTAGTATTGAAAGAAAAAATCTGGAAAGGAGAATTTGTGGATATATTGTCTTTACTTCCTTCTTCTAAAGATAATCGGTTTGATAAAAAAGATAATGAGAAATCTGATGAGCGCAGAACACCGGCCAGATCTTTTAATAATTGGCTTCAAGGTTTCTGTATATATATGCCAGTGTGATGGGAGAAAAACATCCTGAGCTTTGTAGTGGTTTGTTTCAGCATGTTGAGATAGTTCTAGAAGCCTATAAAAATTTTAATGGGCTAGCCTGGTTTTTTTATGACGAATCTTTTCGTCAAAAACTAGCTATACATAAATCTATGCGTTGGGGGACAAAAGATGTTGGGCTTTGGCTGAACCTTCTTTTACCTCAGCGTACTTTTGCAAAGCCAATGTCTATTACCCCTCCTGCTCCTTTTAAAAAAGGTTTGTGTTTCAGCTTTAATGAAGGCCAATGCAAGTGGCCGGGCACGTGTAGATATAAACATGAATGTTCTTTCTGCGCAGGCGCTCATTCTGCCTCGAGATGTTTTAAGAAGCTAGCTTCTCAGTCTTCCAATACTCAACCTGATATTTTTCGTAAAAGTGGTCACACCAGTGAAGGTAGCAGAAATGCAACCGTGGCTTCAATTGTGGCCAAACCGACTGATAGCTTGCATACTATTTGATGGCTTCTCTGTGGGTTTTCTACTTCCTTCCTTTGCAGGTTCAGGATGTGTAGTGCATGATAATTTGAAGTCGGTGTCCAAACATGAAGCTGTAGTTGCTGAAAAATTTTTTAAAGAGCTTTGTGATGGCAGAATTGCTGGCCCTTTTGTTGCGCCTCCTTTTGTCAATTTTCGGGTCTCACCATTGGGAATTATACCAAAAAAAGAACAAGGCTCTTTTCGTCTTATACACCACTTGTCATTTCCGAAAGGCTTATCGTTAAATGACGAGTTAGATCATGACATTTGTGCTGTGTCCTATGCTTCTTTTGACGATGTCTTGCGCATAATTCGCAATGTTGGTGACTCAGTCCTATTGGCTAAAGCTGATGTTAAATCAGCGTTTAGGCTACTTCCTATTCACCCTAGTGCCTACAATTCGTTGGGTTTTAGATTTGATGGTTTTTATTTCTACGACAAATGCCTCCCAATGGGCTGTTCTTTATCCTGCAAATATTTTGAGATGTTTTCTTCATTCTTGGAATGGGTGGTTTGTTATCGCACGAAGTCTCTTAATGTTGTTCATTATTTGGACGACTTCTTCTTTGTAGGGAAGGCCGGCACTCCGGACTGTTTATCTCTTTTTTCAGAATTTGTTATTGTTTGTCGCCAATTTGGGGTTCCCTTAGCTCACGAAAAATCGGTTTTTCCTACTGAGTGTTTGGAATTTCTGGGCATTACTATTGACGCCGCTGCTATGGAGTTTCGTTTGCCTCCTGATAAGATTTATAGGCTATATACTCTAATTGATTTTGTCTTGTCAGAAAAGAAAGTCACTTTGAGGACTTTGCAGTCAGTTCTAGGTTTGTTGGCCTTCGCGTCTCGGGTTATTCCCATCGGGAGAATTTTTTCTAGACGTTTATATAAAGCTATTGCTGGTGTTTCATCCCCTTTTCATTTTGTACGTCTCACCCGCTGTTTACGTGATGATTTAATTGTATGGAAAAAAAATTTAAAAAATTATAATGGGTGTTGTTTGTGGAGACAGCCTTTTTGCGCCTTGTCGGCCTTGGATTTGTATACAGATGCTTCAGGTTCCATTGGGTATGGGGCTTTCTGGCAAGGCCACTGGTCAGTTGGCTTATGGCCTGAACCTTGGAAGTTGTCCGGTTTAACCAAGAATATAGTTTTCTTGGAAATTTTTCCTTTACTGGTTTCCTTGGAGTTGTGGGGTTCTAATTTCCGCAACCGTAATTTGTTGTTTCATTCAGATAATATGGGTGTCGTCTATGCCATTAATTGTTTAACTTCAAAATCTTTGCCCGTCTTGGCTGTATTGCGCCACTTAGTTTTTATGTGTTTAGAACTGAATGTTTGGATTAAGACGAAATATATACCGGGTAAGTCGAATTTAATCGCTGACTCTCTCTCTCGCCTACAGCTGGACCGGTTCCGGGAATTAGTTCCATATGCAGACGTTCACGGCAATTTATGCCCTCAGCATTTGTGGGATCTGCTTTGACTCCGGTGCATCAAGCAGTTCGTAATTCCTTGGCACCCTCCACGTGGGCACACTATTTAGCCGCGTGGCGTATGTGGGACTGTTATATAACTTCTCTGGGACATAATCCGGAGATTTCTTTGGAGGACCTCGTTCTAGAATTTCTTAATTTTTTGATGTATAAGGAATATTCTTATTCACATATACAAAAAATGCTTAGTGGTGTTTCTTTTTTCTTTAAATTATCGGGTATGCCTTCATGTATGTCCTTCTTTTCGGTCCAACAAGCGTTGAAAGGATACAGAAGAAAATTTGTTAAAGTGGATTCTAGGTTTCCCATATCTTCTTCCTTACTACTAACCATTTGCAAGGCCACGGATTCTGTTTGCTTTTCACCTTTTGAAGCTTTATTATTTAAAGTTGCGTTTAGCCTTTGTTTTTTTGGCGCTTTTCGAATTTCTGAGATGTTGCCAAAAAATTCTTCTTGTATTTTTGGTATCTTGTTCACGGACTTAAGGATTGGTCCTGATTTTGTACAGATTTATTTAAAACGCAGCAAAACAGATCAAATCGGACGTGGCCGCTGGATCACGCTTCGTCCTTTGCATGGTTCTTTGGTTTGCATTGTTTCTCTTTTGTCCGAGTATTTAAAGATACGCCCTGCTGGCTCCTTGCTGCTGCTACATATGTCGGGTCTTCCTCTTACCATTTACCAATTTAATTCGGTTTTGAAACGTTGTTTAGCACATGCAAATCTTCAGCATCTTCGCATTACGTCTCACTAATTTCGTATCGGTGCTGCCACCGAAGCTGCATTGTTAGGTTTCCCTGCTCCGGTGATTAAACGTATTGGGAGGTGGGATTCTAATTGTTTTCGGAGTTATGTGAGACCTAATTTTGTCATTTAACTTGCAGATTGTCGGAAGCATATTTGGATTCTCGGTCATTCCTTCATGTTCTGGGCCTCTCGTAGGGCAGCTCTGAGATGCTATGGTTCGAACCTTGGTCTGCACATGGATGAATTTCAAGTTTGGTGGTTGGGAAGAAGGGGAATGATGTGTGTGGATTTGGATAATTCTTTGCAATTTTTATTGTCTCATTGGCCATCCCCTTCTATTATTATTTTGCATCTAGGCGGTAATGATATTGGGTCTCGTAAGACTTTAGATATCATTTCTGCCCTTAGATTGCAATTTTTGAGACTGCATTCTTTTTTTCCAAATTCGGTTTTGATTTTTTCGGAAATTGTTCCCAGACTCAGTTGGCATTTAATTCCTGAACTAAAATTCTGTAAATATATCCGTAAACGTATTAATAGATCCTTAGAAAAATTTTTGCGTTCAATTAATGGTTTTTCGTACAGACACATTGACCTGGAAGGTTACTTACCGGGTTTCTATCGTCCAGACGATGTTCATTTATCGAATATTGCATTGGATATTTTTAATTTGGGGCTTCAGAATAGTATTGAAGTGGCCACGGTTAAATTGGTGGGGTGCCAGGCTCTTGTTGTTTGAGCCTGGCTAGTGGATATTGTAAGTTTGTGAGAATTAACTTGAGCGGTTATTGCTGAGTTAATATAAATATAGTTTATTATATGTTATATATGTTATAAAATATATATATATTTATGTATAATATATATATACAAATTTAATGGTTATATCAATAAAGGGCCGTGGCCAATTTTCAATCCATATTCTAAGTCTGGTCTCTTTTATTTATGTATTTTATTTATATAGTAGATATATGTTTTTTTCTTCTGATTGGTTCTGTCTACGGTCCCATGAAGGTTTGGGGGGGCATTCATTGCTCCACCAACACCTATGGGATTGTGACAGACCAATCAATACAGAACAAGTTGGTATTATATGCTCATTTGCATATTAAAATTTGATTGGTCCGCTTAAAATCAACTTTAATAACGGTTATTTGCATTTTGTTGGAATTTATCTAAGTAATAACTGCGTCAGCAGTTAATCTAGCGGCGGGGACAGAAGAGGAAGGTTGTCCCGCCCTCCCCACCCCTATGTTTACCCTATGTCACGGTCCTTTTTTGGATATCTTTGTACTTGATAATTTGATGTCAACTTGAGTGGTTATAGCTGAGTTGATGATATGTATTCTGGTTGTGGATATTGTAAGTTTGTGAGAATTAACTTGAGCGGTTATTGCTGAGTTAATATAAATATAGTTTATTATATGTTATATATGTTATAAAATATATATATATTTATGTATAATATATATATACAAATTTAATGGTTATATCAATAAAGGGCCGTGGCCAATTTTCAATCCATATTCTAAGTCTGGTCTCTTTTATTTATGTATTTTATTTATATAGTAGATATATGTTTTTTTCTTCTGATTGGTTCTGTCTACGGTCCCAGTAAGAAGATACCATTTAGTTAAATACCAAAAGGCCTATAATACAAGGTCCAGAAAACAGATTTGACTTTTTTAGGAGAAACATACACCAAGAATATATTATGTCATAATTTCTTCAAAAATATGTTAGTTATCGAGCAGGGAAACATTTTCAGATGGAAAAACAGAAGTATTTAGGCTAGTTGGGATTAAGGGTGTGTCAACTGGAGAATAATAAAATACTCCAGCACGCTTACATCACACCTCTCACACCTTTGATTGGGTGGGACAATACTTCAATACCCATCCATAAAATGGCTGCATTTGGATCTCCAAGCTCTCATTTTGCCATTGAAATCATAAAGAGTGCTAGCAGTCATTTATGAGGGCCAGTGATTCAGCTAAATCAGAATGGACTTGACCTGTAGGCGAATTAAACCATACAGTAAAATTCCACTTAAAGTGGTTCCAAAGCCTCAAGGATTTTTACCTTAATGAATTCTAGTCCAGGTGGTGATTGTCATGGGGGGGGGGGATATCTTTTCGAGGGGGGGCTGGTGTATGGTGCAACTTTCACACTCCAAACCTAACCTTGTGCACCCAGTCCAACAAGCAGGGGCAAAAAAAGTATCTCCAAACGAACAATTTAGTCGGATCCACCCCAAAATTACTGCCTGTAATGGTTAGTACCTAACAGATCTGCAAGATATGCGACTGGGGGACCACAACCTGAGGGATATCCCTCTGTTTAGAGGGGATGCATGTCTGATTATAAAATACCTTCTCCTGTAATTCCAGCCGGTTCCAATGTCTCAGAATAACCTGAGCGACAGATTCAGCAGCCTTGGCCTGTGGGTCCGACCCTTGTTTCTCGATGGAGCGTAAAGCGGCCAGCATGGGCAGAACAAGAGCGACTTCTATGTCTTTTCGACTAGAGTTCATATCCTCCCCTTGGCATTCCACCAGGAATAGGGACAGGGCATCAGCTTGCCCATAAAGCTGCCCTTCATTGAGGCCGAAGGGCATGTGAATAATCTCAAGCAGTCCTGAGGGCGTTATGAAGGAGCTTGCCTTTCGGTTCTTGTCCCACACTGGGACATGCCAGTAGCTGCTGGCCAGATCCAAGGTGGAGAAGAACTTGACTTGTCCAAGGGGTATTAGGGATTCCTTAACCCAAGGAAGTAGGTAGCCATCCCGGTGGGTGCAGGTGTTGGGTTTTTGGTAGCCCAAACAAAATTGTAGAGTACCATTGTTTTTTCGCACCAGGACAACACAAGCAGCCTATGGACTACGGCTTCCTTGATCACTCCACTCTGAACACTCTGAAGCATGTTGTGGAGTAACTCTTGGCACAAGCTGGGGCAATGTTATGGTACCAGTCCGCTATGGAGTAGTTGATGGCTTCAGTGAACCCTTAATCCTCTAGACTGGTAACAAACACCAGCAGGCGTTTTTACAGCAGCTGGTGAAGCAGTCTTTGTTCAGGTAGAGAAAAGTCTTTTAAGGGGATATTCAACTGCTCCAGTGGGGACTTGTATTGGATTTCATCCCAGGAGGCCATAGCTGTCTGTAGAGGGGTGCAGACAGCTTCCATCCCTGGTTGGGCCTCAGGGATTTAGTGATGAGGCATCGCATAGAGATTAGCCAAGATGGCATGTCTTGGCAGCAATAATTCCGTTGTTCCCAAGTATATGAATTGCACCAAGACTCGACTCTTCCATCATGGACCTTGGATGGACTGTGGATAGGGTATAGCCCACCAGTCACTCCCCTGATGTCACAGGATACTTGCAGGGTTCTACCATAATGGTTTCCCCCTGTCATTTCTGGTGGGCCCTGAATTGAAGTGACCAGACCACCTCTTGCAGGGGTGCCAAGAGTAACTTTGGAGGGGTGGATGAACTACTCCTTATTGCTCCGATTGCTTCTTGGTTGCTCTGTGAGGGCCTGTGTTGAGCACTCATGAGCCACGTGCCCGCTGGCTCATATTTAGCCAACAGGCGGGGTAAGTCCAGGCCTTTAAAGACATTTATGTCCAGCACAACAGGCACTGCTGGGTTGACCTGGCCGTGAGTCGCCACTACGCCAACCCACTCCACCACCTGTTTTTTTTTTTTTTAAATCCTCACCCAGGCGATGCCTTCAACCAGGATGAGTAGAGAATTGGCCACTCTGAGAGATAGCCAGCAAGGGGGTAATTATTCTCATGCTTCAAATCTCTGCACATACAGTAGAAATCATATTAACCATGACCTCTAACCTGGTGTCAATCAGGCATGGAACTTCTTGCCTGTTGACTAGGGTGGCTACCATTGGGCTCAATGTGACCATGTCCTCTAACTTGCTGGTACTTAAGGTGGTTTGTCCTGGGTGTCGTCTTTCTGCCCCAGGAGCCAATAGTCTAACAATTGCCTGGAGGGGTTTCTAAATCCAGACCGCCCACAGTTCTTGGATATGTGTCTGCAGTGGCTATACCACCTGCATTTTCAGTCCTTTTGGGGTCTCTGCGCAGTGGGGTTCTTGCCCCTATGCGGTTGGGGTGGGTCCTTCCTAGAGGAGGCTACCTCCTGTTTCAAGGAGGCCACATCCTGAGCTAACTTTGTCAGCATGGTTTACTTAGCTGACAGGGGTGATGGTGCCAGGACCTCATTCTTGAGATATGCAGGTTCAACATTTTGCCTCTGTCTGTTCCAACGCAATCGCATCAACCACCGCATTATGAAAGGAGGTGGCAGGTTGCGCTTTAACTTTCTCTTGCAAGGCTCTCCAGACTAGGCCATCCTTCAGACCAGCTAAGAACTGATCCCTTAGTATATGGTCTGAATCAGTGATGTCAGCACAGCCATGTTCCTCTTGACCTCCTCTCTTACTTAACTGTAGGGTGATGCTGAGCCTGTAACCGTCACAAAGAGTAACATGCATTAGCATTAGGAGGGACTGGGGAAGGCAGTAAAAGACTTTCATTATTTTTAGGTTTACATTACACTTTAACCCTGAAAGACAATCTGTCATCCAAACAAGTTTATATTACACTTTAACCCTGAAAGAGATTATGTAATCCAAATAAAAAAAACTATTACATGTACAAAGTGCAGGCACCTAGTGGTGCCAATACCTTCAAGCAGCCACCCAGTTTAAAGGGTAATTCCACTTTCGTGGGGCAAAAAAATATCAAATAAAGAAAAAATAATATAGCATATACAATTGTGACACAAATCATATTGTAATTGAATGTTATTAAAATGTACCTTTCCTTTGAAATCTGTAGCAGCTGCAATTTTCTGAAAATGCAATGCAATATGGCTGGTATATTATATTGTGACGATGAGCTCGTCAAATATATGGTGATTGCTGCCCTAAAGTTCCTGAATATTGGGAAAAAGAAAACAAAAATATAAAAGAAGTGTGCTATCCTGTAAACAGTGTGATCATAAATCACTGATGTAATATAGATCTATCAATAAAGACTCTGAAAAAACACACAATGATCTCTAGTGTGGAATTGTCCAAGGCGGAAAACATAAA
Source organism: Pelophylax lessonae (assembly GCF_965119305.1). Lineage (NCBI taxonomy): Eukaryota > Metazoa > Chordata > Amphibia > Anura > Ranidae > Pelophylax > Pelophylax lessonae. The sequence continues at coordinate 132,351,148 of NC_138772.1, forward strand.
AAAAACTAAAAATAATGAAAGTATATTGCTGCCTTCTGGATCTGCTGTTTCAACCCAGGAGAGTTGGCTCAAGAAGCAGGAGCAGCAGTCTCCTACATTGATAATCGGGATTACTATGCCGCTTTTCCGCGGCTAGCTGGTAAGCGAGCACTACCTCCTATTAACTCCGTATTGATATTTCAACTGCTCATGCCCGCTTGTGTTGAGAACTTCTTGTGGGTGATTTTCGTTGTACTCCTGTGGATTTGGCAGAATTATTTCTTCAGTTCATATACACATGCAAATACAGGACTGCACTGCTTATTAACCCTTCATGTGGAGGGTTTTCTTTCTTAGAACCGCAATTTATTGCATGGGACTTATATTATGCAGCATCCATATGGTTGGATGATGAGCTTACACTATGGGCAAGATAAAAAACACTATTATATTAAAATATTTGTAAACATGTAAAAGGTGTATTTTCAGCTAATTTTAGTGCATCCCATCATTTTGTTTTAGCGTTTCTTTTGAAAAAGTCAGATTTTCTGTACACGCTGAAAGATTTCCATCAAGCAGTGATACTTGTGGATTTACTACGCAATTCTTAAATAATTAAAAATCCTTTGGGTATGCTACTGCAGGACTGACAGGAATGATAATCTATAAAAATGGGAAAAGCGGTGGGAAATGAAGAAATTCCCTGCAGTGTAAAGAATTAAAAGAATGCTAAGTAGCAATTTTAAGATGTTGAAGCATTATGAGAAACGTAATACTATTTGGGATTAGTGGAATAAAAAGTGAGGTACTTGGCATGAACATTGCACATAAACACACATGGAAAAACAAAATGCAAATGTTATTAAAACATGACTGAAGGCTACACAATTAAAGTACTTTGTAACTTTTAAAGTGTACCTGTTGTGTACATGTTTGTGAACTTTTAAAGTTTACCTCTTATTTGTAGCCATTGGGGTTGATTCACTAAAACTGGAGAGAGCAAAATCTGGTGCAGCTCTGCATAAAAACTTATCAGCTTCCAGATTTTCGCCCTTGTTCACACTGAGGGTGGGTATGAAATCATGCGGAGTTCACTTGAACTCGCATGATTTCAAACCCGCATATCAGTGTGAGTTTGGGGCGATTTGGCAGACATCTGTGTGGGTTCCTGCACAGATGTCTATTGAAATTGCCGCTGAAGTCCCCAAAAGTAGTGCAGAAATTACTTTTGGAAATGGTTGCGTTCCCGCAAAGTCAGCGTCACGCCGATTCAGACGGTGCCATTGCAGGCATTAGGCTCCTATTTGACATGTGATTTGACATGTCAAATCACATGTAAAATCGGCCCGATGTGAACGGGGGCTTATTGTCAAAGTTTAACCACTTTACGTCTGCTCACTGTGCTGCTACTGCGGCACAGTGGCTCGTTATCGTCTGGCGACGTAGACCTACGTCACCAGACATTCCCCTCTCTCAGCGGCGCGCGTGTATTCAGTTACAGCGGGAGTCGGGCCAGGGGAGGAGCGGCGGCGATCACCGCTGCTCTTCCCCGATCGTAGTATGGAAATCCGCCCGCTTGTGTAAACAAAGTGGGCGGATCTCCTAAGTGACAGGCAGGGTCAGATTGCAGGGTTCAGCATAGCTGAACCTGCGATCTGTCCCTGTGTCACTCAGTCACCTCCCCCCACACACGTCAGTAAGCACCAGGCATACATTAACCCCTCCCTCTCCAATAAAAATTAACCCCTTCCCTGCCAGTGTCATTTTTACAGTAACAGTGCATATGTATAGCACTGATTACTGTAGTAATGTCACTGGTACCCCCAAAAGTGTCAAAAATGTCAGTCAAGGGTCCGATCTGTCCGCCGCAATGTCGCAGTCCCGCAAAAAAATCGCAGATCGCCGCCATTACTCGTTAAAAGAAAAAACACACCAAAAATGACAGAAATCTTTCCCTTAGTTAGTAAACGCAATAACTTTTGCGCAAACCAATCAAAATACGCTTATTGTGATTTTTTTTTACCAAAAATATGTAGCAGAAAACAAATTGGCCTAAATTGTTAAAAAATTTTGATTTTTACATATTTTTTGGGGGGGAATTTCAATTTTCAAATTTGAAAAATATTGTTATTTTTTCAAAAATTGTCGCTCTTTTTTTGTTTATAGCACAAAAAGTAAAAATCACACAGGTGATCAAATACCACCAAAAGAAAGCTCTATTTGTGGGGGAAAAAGGACGTCAATTTAATTTGGGTACAGCGTCGCACGACCGCGCAATTGTCCGTTAAATTAACGCAGTGCCGAATCGCAAAATATGGCCTGGTCAGGAATGGTTTAAAATCTTCCGGTCTTAAAGCGGTTAAAAATACGCTCATTGAGAATTTTCTTGTCAAAGACATGTAGCTAAATACATTTTGGCCTAAATACATGACAAAAATTGAATACATTGGATATTTTTTAACTGTCAAAGTGGAAAAATATTGTTATTTTTTCAAAATTGTCGCATTTTTTTATTATGATCAAATACCACCAAAAGAAAGCTCTGTTTGTGGGAAAAAAAGGACGTAAATTTCGTTTGGGTATGGCGTTGCATGACCGCGCAATTGTCAGTTAAAGTCGCACAGTGCCGAATCGCAAAAAGTGGCCCAGACGTAAGACAGCAAAATCCTCCGGTGGTAAAGTAGTTAATTGAACAATTGAAGTTAGAAGCTGATTGGCTATCATGCACAGCTGCATAAGATTTTGCACTCTGCAGTTTTAGTAAATCAGCCCCATTGTGTTAGTCTAATACATTTTGTTCTACAACATATTGTAAATGTACTTGTACACAAGAGTAGCAGGGAGTAAGACATGCAGGGAAGTTTTTCAAGTGCTCTACCCTTTCATGGTAGTGGCATAGGTATGCGCAGCATATTGCATTAGGGCAGTGATGGTGAACCTTGGCACTCCAGATGTTTTGGAACTACATTTCCCATGATGCTCATGCATTCTGCAGTGTAATTGAGCATCATGGGAAATGCAGTTCCAAAACATCTGGGGTGCCAAGGTTCCCCATCGTTGCATTAGGGTGACCCCAAAGCTCAAACACAAATTCCTGCTAAATCTAAAAGTTAAAACTGTTTTGAGTAATAAATAAAGCTCTGTGTTGAATGAGGTCTTGCGGCTCATTCACATAGGAGTTGTGGTCTGTACAGTGCAAATCATTTTTTAATTTTTTTACGTGGTTGGAGCTGTGTGCAGTCAGCCTATGTTACGCTATGGGTTCGCAGCAGCTTTGTAAATAGCCGCAGGTCATAGTTTGACAGATATGTGGATGCAGGTGTGTGGCCCTGAATACAGTAGGTGTGCATTCTGGGCCCCTCACCCACACCTGTCAATTTAGGACTTGCGGCTGTGTTCATACAGCCACTGCATCTTTATAGAGTAACAGGCGACTCCGGCCCAAAAAATCTGCTCATTCATACTGTATTAGCCAGAGAACCCATGTGAATGAGCCCTTACATTTTTTTAACTATGTTTTACATTTCTTTTTTTACAATTTTCAAAAACAGAATCATTTTTTTTTTTATAATGCTGTTGGGGGGAGGAGGGCTTTGGTGATATGTCTGACTTTTGAGATAGAGATGAGATAGAGAAAGGGGCTGCACTGTATAGTGAATGAACAGAAGGTTCTCTACAGAGGCTCCTGTTCATTCACAAGGTGAAGCATAGTAAACATGGTTAAACATCATTATAAATGAAGATAGTGAATGCACTGATCACTCACTGTGTTTATTAAGAAAAGAAAGGGGCCGTTAAATTACATATTTATTGACCCCTGCTTTCCATCTTGAAGATCCCACCCGTGTGCTCACATCAGCTGTTGGGAGAGGAGTGGAGGGAATCTGGTCGCGATGGAGGGTCGCGATGGAGGGTTGTGGGGAGCACATGGGGGGTCCCAGGCAGCAGGGGGATCAGATCCTGGACAGGGAGGGGGACTGGTGAGGCAGGGGGACAATTATAAGAAACAATACCATTGTGTGTTTCTCCCTGCAGCAGCTGAGAACTGGTAGGAGGGAGAGGAGGAGAAGTCAGCTTTCAGCTGCTGCTGGGAGGGACACACAACAGAATGAGTTCTTAGAAGGGCCCCACCACTGCCACCCCGATCATTCCCTCTTCTGCCCACATCTGATTCCTATGCTGCCCGAGCCCCCTGGAGCCAGTGGCCCATGGAATGATTGGGGCACCTCGTGTGCACACCTATAGGTAGTGGTAATCTACAGCCATAAAAGCCTAATCAGGTTTAGAGCTGTTTGGCAACTCTGCACACCATAAAAAATCCTTACACTTTTCTATGATGGCAGGTAGAAATTAGAAGAGTGATTCTGGCAATATTGATTTTACTACAGAATTTCTGTTTTTTTTTTCTGCAAAATTTTACTAATTTTCATTTACTGAGATGCCTTGGTGAAATTTGCTTGGAAAAAAGATCTACATTTTTCTTTATTAAGAAGTTTGGAGGTCTACACAGGACGTGTTTTTTTGTATTTGTGTTTTTTTTTATCTTTTATGTGTGTATTTAATTATTATTTGTGCAATGTTTCTTTAAATATTTTAGTTTACCATTTTTTTTTTCTATTATCTGTTTTTTCTTTCTGTGGAAAAAATGTATAATAAAGTCAATGACAGGAACTTCTATAATACTCAAAAGCCATTAAAAGCCCATTGCACTTTTAAAAAACATTCATCCCATTGACTCAATTTCGCTCATACTCATAGTAGTATAACCTTAAAGCAGAACTATAGCCAATTTTTTTTTCATTTTTGGATAGAGTAAGGTCGGGTTATAACCACTGTAAGGTTTATTTTTTCCATCTTTTTCCCCTCGGGAGATTTACCTCTCTTAGAGACCCCTAGGTCACCAGAACTAGTGTCCCCATTGGAAGATTTCACTTCTATTACTTTTCTGGGGACAACCCAAAATGTTGGTTCTTTTTCTTTTCACTTTCAATGATAATGTTAACAGGTAAAATAGTGAGGGTGAATCAGACAGCAATAAAAACTGACAAGTGTTCTAATCCTTCTCCAAAACTAACAAAAACATTTTGCCTTTAGTTATATTTTAAATTGCATAGTCCCTCTATATCCCTAATGTATTGAAACGGTCTGTCCATAGTCTAACTCCAATTGTAATAGTGATCTATCCCTTTTTGAGACATCTACAGCTGGCCTGAATTAGGGAAAGGAAAGGAACAAGGCTCTGGTGGATATTTTCCAAAGTACAGACCTTAGTGAGGGACACCAAGGTACATTTCAAATTAAAACCATCAAAAAACACTGTCTAGTCTGGTACAAATACATTTAAAACAACATTCATATAAAGACTTGTGGTATACTGTTATAAAATATTTAAAGATTTTAAAAGTTCTTACCTTTTCTATTTTTCAGTTGTATTGAGACGCAGCAGCAGCATTAAAGTCCATTGTGGACGTGGATGGAGTAGCAATTTGCAAACATGCGTCAACAGGACCGTTCGCAAGGATCCCCCTTTAGAGAAGAGTCCCCATAGATCCTCCTTTAGAGCAGGGTCCCTATAGATCCTCCTTTAGATCTGGCCAGGGTCCCTATAGATGCTCCTTTAGAGCAGGGTCCCCCATATATCCTCCTTACATGAACTGATTCTTCTAGTGGAGCTATAGGAAAAGGACACATACATGATTTACATGGAAGCTGGGGGCCGCGGGGACTGAGACTGGGCATGGGCAGGTTTAGGGGAGGAAGTTCTAAACGTGTTGCAGCAAACAATACGATGCAGTGGATGCTGGAATTTGCAGTATTTGAAGGTAAAAAAAAAAACTTCCTTCCAAACCTCATTGTGTATCTTGTAGGGACAAAACAGGAACTCACAAAGATGGAAGGGAAGAATTAGACCCCATTCACACTAGCACGACTTGTCAGGCGTCTTGGTCGCCTGACAAGTCGCGGTGGGTCGCCTGCCATTGATTAGCACAGGACCCGTTCTAATAGGAGCGACACAAGTCGCTCCGACGTAGAAAAAGGGTCCTGTACTACTTTGGGGCGACCTGGAGGCGACTTGCATTGACTTCAATTATATGAAGTCCGTGCATGTCGCGCCGAGGTCGCGGTGCACGCTGTGCACCGCGACTTCACAGGTCGCCCCAGCAAGTCGTGTAGCCCCTGTGTGAATGGGCTCTTAAAGAAAACGTGTACAGTCAATACAGTACATGCTGCATAGGGTGGCAGCATAACTATAAACAATTAACAAAAGCATAAGATATAAACATGGATGCAATTAACATTGCTCGATCCAGCACTAAATTATTATTGAAATGATTTATATTAATTATAGCATAATGGCAACTATAGTATGTAATTGCAAATAAATAACAATGGACTCCATTCACAGAACCAGATCGTATGCAATATGCCAGTGTCCAGACACATTTTCCATAAATACCGAATGCAATCCAGAAACTGTCAATTCACTATACGAATTTGCGGTATTTATCACAAAAAGCTGAAAATGCTCGGTAAATACCACATGAACAGGCGTTAAACTCAATTCACAGAAGGAAATAAATCATTGAAGGCATGCGGTAATTAAGTAGTGGCCGAGGCATGCGCTATTTAAGGTATTTGTAAAGTTTGTTAGGGAGCAGGTGGCTGCCAGCATCCTTAACAACTAGTAACTGTCATGGTTGTTAAGGAGTGGGCGGTCACCACATCCTTAACAACTGATGAGTCATCAGCTTTCAGCGGGGTATGGATGGTTGGTGTGGATTTTGAGGAAAAACCCCCATGCCAAAATGTAAAAAAAAATGGTGTGGAATCCCCCCAAAATCCATACCAGACCCTTATCCAAGCATGCAGCCCAGCAGACCCAATACTCATTCACATAGGAGGGATGCTGGGATCTGGGAGCACCCCCCCTTAAAGCACCCCCCAGTTGAGGGCATTGGGCCTGGTATAGTTCAAGAGGGGGGATGATTGCTTCACCCCCTTTTGTGACGTGCCAGGCTGCATGATAAGAGTCTGGAATGGATTTTGGGGGGGCCCCCACGTTGTTTTTTTCTTAATTTTTCATTGTCATCAATTCTTTTTTCTATATTCAGCTGTCAGCGGGGAGTAATAGTAGAGTAAGATGCTTAACTGTTGCATTCTGTGCACCTGATAATAGCTTTACAGCCTTAAGTGAAATGGTCTGAGGAAGCACAGCACCTATAGCATACCCCAGATTTCTGGAGAACCTACAACATTTTTTTGAGGGTGAGTTTTTTCTGAATTGTGCACTGATTATTGGGATCTTTATCTCTTCCACCAGAATTCAGATCAGTGGAAGAGGATGTGGCAGGTAGAAATTCCATCTTTTTAACTTGAGCATCGGAAGGTTTTATCCCTTTCATGACCATGCCCTTTTTTTTCTATTTAGCAGTGTGCTACTTAAGTTGACAATTGCACAGTCATGCAACACTGTACCCAAATTACATTTACATAATTTTGTTCACACAAATATAGCTTTCTTTTGGTGGTATTTGATCACTACTGGGATTTTTATGTTTTGCAATTTGAATGAAAAAAATACAAAAAATGTGTTTTAATTTCTGCTATAAAACATATCCAATAAAAAACAAAAACACAATCTCATCATGAAATTTGGCCAAAATGTGTTCTGCTACATGTCTTTGATAAAAAATAAAAAAAATCCTAATAAAACCAATATTGTTTGGTTTCCTGAAGTTATAGTGTCTACAAAATATGGTGTATACAGTATCTCACAAAAGTGAGGACACCCCTCACATTTTTGTAAATATTTTTTATATCTTTTCATGTGACAACACTGAAGAAATTACACTTTGCTACAATGTAAAGTAGTGAGTGTACAGCTTGTATAACAGTGTAAATGTGCTGTCCCCTCAAAATAACTCAACACACAGCCATTAATGTCAAAACTGCTGGCAACAAAGTGAGTACACCCCTAAGTGGAAATGTCCAAATTGGGCACAAATTGTCAATATTTTGTGTGACCACCATTATTTTCCAGCACGGCCTTAAACCTCTTGGGCATGAAGTTCACCAGAGCTTCCAAGGTTGCCACTGGAGTCCTCTTTCACTCCTCCATGACGACATCATGAAGCTGGTGGATGTTAGAGACCTTGTGCTCCTCCGTTTGAGGATGCCCCACAGACGCTCAATAGGGTTTAGGTCTGGAGACATGCTTGGCTAGTCCATCAACTTTACCCTTAGCTTCTGTAATTAACGGACAGCTAAACAGCTTCTGAGCACTGAAAGAAAAGAGCTCCTCGTTAAGTAGCAGGAGCCCAGCCCTGACACGTAGACATGAAAACTGCTTCAGAACACCGAGTCTTTGGAGTCTTTGTTCTATTATATGTAGCACCCTACAGGAACTTGGCAGAAGCTTTGGTCCATTAAGGTTCCTCTGATCCCAGTTCTTCTCACAGCAATTGTTAAACTGGTCTCACTCTCAATTATTGTTGTAGCTGTGCGTAGAATTGGTCTGATATCGGGCTGCAGGATAAGGATTGCTGTGGTGACGGGTGTGGAGTACCCAGGAGACTTTTTATATCGCTGGACTGACCTCTGTGGTGGAGGTCTGTCGTTTCTGGTGGGAGGCGTGTACACCTGGGTGATTGTTGGTGGTGGCCTATAGTTTGATTTCTTGATTGGAACTGGACTTTTGTTCCACCTTTTGCTTGTGGACCATATGAACTGCTTGTGGACTATATGAACTGTTCATACTGTTAAGCGCTGCACCCACTGCTTCATTTTTCTTTATATCCGTTATTCAGTATTTGTGTCAGCTACTTTTTTGCTTTGTATTTGCTGGGAGTGGCGCAGTATATAACCTTTATTTCTGTAGCAAGGCAGTGGTCATCTTGGAGGTGTTTCGGGTTGTTATCACGTTGAAATACTGCCCTGCGGCCCAGTCTCCGAAGGGAGGGGATCACGCTCTGCTTCAGTATGTCACAGTACATGTTGGCATTCATGGTTCCCTCAATGAACTGTAGCTCATCAATGTCGGCAGCACTCATGCAGCCCCAGACCATGAAACTCTACCACCACCATGCTTGACTGCAGGCAAGACACACTTGTCTTTGTACTCCTCACCTGGTTGCCGTCACACACGCTTGACACCATCTAAACAAAATAAATGTATTTTGGTCTCATCAGACCACGGGACATGGTTCCAGTAATCCATGTCCTTAGTCTGCTTGTCTTCAGCAAACTGTTTGTGGGCTTTCTAGTGCATCATCTTTAGAAGAATGGGACCACAGCCATGCAGACCAATTTGATGCAGTGTGCGGCGTATGGTCTGAGCACTGACAGGCTGACCCCCCACCCCCCACCCCTTCAACCTCTGCAGCAATGCTGGCAGCACTCATACGTCTATTTCCCAAAGACAACCTCTGGATATCGCGCTGAGCATGTGCCCTCAAGTTCTTTGGTCGACCATGGCAAGGCTTGTTCTGAGTGGAACTTGTCCTGTTATGCCACTGTATGGTCTTGGCCACCGCACTGCAGCTCACTTTCAGGGTCTTGGCAATCTTCTTATAGCCTAGGCTATGTAGAGCAACAATTCTTTTTTTTCAGTTCCTCAGAGAGTTTTTTGCCATGAGGTGCCATGTTGAACTTCCAGTGACCAGTATGAGAGAATGAGAGCGATAACACCAAATTTAACACACCTGCTCCCCATTCACACCTGAGACCTTGTGGCACTAACAAGTCACATGACAACGGGGAGGGAAAATGGCTAATTGGGCCCAATTTGGACATTTTCACTTAAGGGTGTACTCACTTTTGTTGCCAGAGGTTTAGACAGGTCAACTGTGTGTTGAGTTATTTTAAGGCGACAACAAATTTACACTGTTACACAAGCTGTACACTCACTACTTTACATTGTAGCAAAGTGTAATTTCTTCAGTGTTGTCACATGAAAAGATATAATACAATATTTACAAAAATGTGAGGGCTGTACTCACTTTTGTGAGATACTTTATATATTGGATTTTTCTTTCATACTACTAATGGCGGGGCGTGGCCTGAAGCGCGATGGAGTAGGACGCACGAACCGAGAGCTCCGCCAGCATCATCCTCTCTCCGTGATCCTGATAGTTACCAGACCCGTATGTCTCCCCTGAGTAAAAAGTCGGAGGCGGCCGCGAAACTGGAGAAATTTCGGCACTCGGCCAAGGGAGCTCCGTTGGAAGATGGCGCCGGCCAGCCCGGACTGCCGGATGTTCCCGCCGCCACGCTGGCTCAGATCCTAGATGCCATCTCTAACTGCCAGGCGACGCTGACCGCTAAGATCGAGGAGGTGAAGGTAGATGTTTCACTTATTCGCCAAGACCTACAGCGGCTGCGTGACCAGGTGTCCGAAACCGAACGCCGCTTGGGACATGTGGAGGACGCGGTTCCCCCCCTGCAGGCATCCTCTGATCAGGCTGAGCGCCATATTGCCCAACTCCTCGCCAAGCAGGACGATCTGGAGAACCGGATGCACCGCAATAACTTGCGGTTTGTCGGCCTTTCAGAGGGTGCTGAAGGTGCTTCTCCAGCTGTCTTTTTAGAGAAACGAATGGCGGTGATCAGCGACTTCTAATGACAGTGCAAAAGTGCGGTGGGCAATCTGATACTAGGGGGGAACTAACTAATTGCCACTGACATCAGCATTGACACTAATACAGTGATTAGTGCCAATAATTTGCACTGTCACTGTACTAATGACACTTGCTGGAAAAGGGTTAACATCTAGGGAGATCAAGGGGTTAAATGTGTGCCTAACAATGTGTAATGTGTGTATTATGTGCTGCTTTTACTAACAGGTTTCTTTGTTTTCCTGCTGTGAGAGATCGTTCCCTCTGTACAGAGCCTTGTGTTGATTGTTAACACAGAGCTCTGGGCTGTGATTTGACATAGACAATCAGCAAGTCCCGGCCATGAATCAATGGCCAGGACTTGCTGACAGGCACCTGCTGTGTAAAATCACATGCCTGACAAAGGGGTCCTGCATGGCTCTGAAACGTTGCACTCCACTGTTTTGTGATGTGACCTTTCTTTAATATAAAAACCATTTGACAAAATTAAAGATCCTTGGTTTGCTGGTGAATATCTACATTATCCTGCATGTTCCAGTATCCAGCTTGCGGTCGCTCCAGCACCCGGTACTTTAAGAGCTCATTCCAGGAACATGTGCAATGGGAATATGGACTGTGTGCTTTTACTAACAGGTCTCTTTGTTTCTTATCCATGCTTTGCAGAGATAAGAAACAAATAGATAATTCCCTCTGTACAGAGCCCTGTGTTAATTGTCAACACAGGGCTCTGGGCTGTGATTGGACACAGCTGATCAGCAGGTCGCGACCATTAATCATTGGCTGGGACTTGCTGACAGACACCTGTCCAATCCCAGCGGGTGCTGGCAGAGGGCGTACATCTGTGCACCCTAAACCCAGAAGTAGGTAGCAACGTACGGGTAGGTCACTTTGCCTGTACGGGCCACCCTTCTGCAGTACATTGTGGGTGGTCCACAAGGGGTTTCCAGATACTGTTTTCATTCTCTCTGTTTAGCTGTTGTATTGCTATATCTTGATGACAACGAGGCTGGAAAGTTGGGTTCAGTAAAGCTGAAGCTGGGATCGTTCCTCATCCAGGCTTGATCACTGATGAACCTGCAAAAAATATGATAATGGAGGGAAAGATACCTTACTATCTTGTTTGTATTTTGAGGCCTGCACTGTGCATTTCTCCTCCAGGCTGTATAGAAGATTTGACACCACTGAATTTACACCATGAGCAGTCTTCAAATAGTTTAGTTCTGGCAGACGATCAGATCTTAGTTCTTGAAGCTTGTAATGATCCTTGTTGGTTATTTTGGATATCATTTGTAGTCCCTTGAATAGTTTGTATAGTTTTAAAGCTACCATAAGTTTGCTTGAGTTTTGCCCATGCAGCAGCAAGGCCTGCATTGGGGTAGTCCACATGTACTGCTTTCAGTCTCCTAACATGAATTGTATATTCTGGCACTGGCCACTTGATAAACAAATCAAGTTCCTCATTGGCAGTAAGATTGAGATCAGCAATGTTGCTTTAAAGGCGGATCTGCAGGTCCTGTAGTTCTCTGGACAGTTGTAGAACCTTGGGAGTCTAATAATAATGAGCGAAGACGTATCATATACTTGGCAAAGTCACGCAGATGTGAGCTGACCCCTTTAGCATGTAAGTTCTCTGGTGCATTAAAGTGCTTGTAAACCTCAGACATTAAATATGAACAAAGCACATTCTTCTATACTGTGTATTTGTCTCTATCCAAAGTGCTGAATGTAATTTCTCTCCTCTGCTTCATTCCTGCGTTATCTGCATGAGTCACTTCTGACTGCTTTTCCCAACTCCAGGAGATGATTGGTGACGGGAGGGGAGAGCTCATGCACAGAGCCTGTAAATTAATAGCCATAGCTGTGCATGTTCCCCATGTACTTTAAGGAGGGGAGTGTGTCCCTTCCCGCCTATCAAGGCTCAGAGCTCTCCTCACTGAGCTTTGCAGTGTGAGACTTTAGATCCACACCCCCTGTTTTCAGAGCTGAGAGATTCTGTGTGAAATGTGTATTTTGGAAGACTGTAGAGGATATAGTGCTGCAAATAAACATGTACAACTTATGTAGGGTGGTTTGTTTCATCTGTGTGTATTACCTGATGCTGGTCACTTCACTGGGTATAGGTAAGGGGTTCCAACCACTTTAAGGTAACTGACGGTGTTCACCGTCACTGGAAGATAATTAATGGTTTGAATTGCTTCAGATGGGACAGTCATATCTGTCAGCAATATCTCCATATAGAAATATTAAGATTTATTCCCATTGCCATAAAATCTGTAATTCCTAAATAATGTGTGTATTACATATCCCTCAATGTCATACAGGTTTTCCCTATTGTTTGTGGATTGAGATAATGTGTATTCCAGCTTCAATGTGAGAGAGACACACAGACTGTTACTGGCAGCCTTGTCCTATTGTTTGTGTATTGGGGATTGTGCGGTACCATTGTCTAATGTTAATGACCTCACATTGTTCTGTCCAGATGTCTAGATAATTAGTTTAGGTTAGGGGGGAGGGATTGTGTACACTGTATGGGAATGACTGAGTGTAAAACCCTGTTTCTATTGGATTGTGAATGTCAAGTCCAGTTCTCCACAAGGTCCACCTGGGCGGTAACCTTGTGGGGGAAAACTGTTAAAAGTCTGTTTCTTGTTCAATAAAGAGATATAGTTCACCCTCAATCTAGAGTTCTGTCTCTTATTGGGGGAATGTGCGACAAGGGATTGCTATGGTCTTCCATACTCCCTTGGATAATCACTAAGCTCTTGTAAGAGCTTGTGTAGAGCTTGTTCCTGCTGCCCTCTCTAGGGAAAGAGAGGTTCACCTACTGGAACCTGGAGCCTTGTCGTAGGTCCAGGGTGGGTAAGAGACGGTTAGACCCTAACCAAGCTGCGGCGGTTCGTGGGGTCTGAAGTGGTTACGGTGTCTGGTGGAGTGCTTGGAGCCCTCGGGAAGCACTAGGAGCATCCGTCAAAGGAGGTACCCAGTCGGGGTGCAGGTTGATCCGTTACAGTGACATATACCAGATTCAAATTATGTTAAAAGAACATTACAGTAGAAGTATGGCCAAAGCTTTTTTGGCCATAATTCTCCTGTAGATCACAGGAGTGCACTTCATTCTGCACTTATGTGATCTGTTTTCAGCCAACAGCAGGCTAAAGCCAGTTGTCAGTTGATGTGACTCAGCTGGTCCAGCAGCTGGCTCAGCCTCTCAGTGATCTGCTGAAAGCCTAAGCCAGCACCTCCCACCCAACCTCTACAGCCCAGCGCTCCAGAGAGCACTTGAGAGTAAAGCTGAGAGACACTGACTGATAGTCACGGCTCTCAGCTCAGAGCGGAGGGGGAGAACTGAGCTATCAGTGATGTTTGATCACTCAGCTCTCACTGCAGAGTTGGCGGGGGATCAATACTGCATCCACCTAGGTGAGTATAAATAAAAACAAAGAAAAACTGTTGGTGTTCAAATGCATCAGATCCTGAAATGGCCCCACAGAGACCCGTGCATATAAAGAGAAACACCCAACTTGGGACTTTGTAGGCGGAGGTCAATTGGCATAGGTAGATAAATAATATATGGACAACTATTAAAAAGCAATAATTTTATTGATACATATATGCAAATTTTAAAACGGGAAAAAGGGAAGAAAACATAGATGCACAAGCATCAATACAGACATTGAAAACATATAGTGTATAAAAGATAGTTAAGAACCATGTCCTAGAGTGATGGGGTCACACAGGTCCGACATGTTTCGCCGATTCTGCGGGCTTCTTCAGGGACTATGAGTACTGGTGACCTCTATGCAGGTTCTAGGTACAAATAGCATATTGTAAATATAACATCATATATGTTCTGTTTTTTCCAGTATCACATGAGAGAGACATATTAAAGTTAGACATAACGTCATACATGTTTCATCATATTAGTACAGGTGTGATGTCAAGCACTCACCACTATCATAGAATTTTGGGGCACAGTCAGAAAATCAATGGGTGATGGTGTGGTCTGCAAATCCCTCCAAGGAGTGCTTGCACTCCCGGACACAGTCCAGACAGATGCGTCCTCCTAATGTGGTGAAGACTGGACCAGGCAATGCCAGACAGCGGTAATTCATGTAGCCGCCGACAATAGAGAAAATAGAACAGCTTGCTGCCTTTAAATAAGAGAAAAAATCAAAGAATATTGTGTGTCTGGTCTAAATGGGCACGCATAGTGAGCCCCAGATTACCAAACAAGTGTACTCATTAAATTTTGGTCCAGTAGGGTGGACACCAGTGAGACCGTATATGCAGGAGGAGGACATTGGATGAAAATGAATAGATAGTGAATTACACCAAGAAAGATAGAAAATCCTCACAGGTTAGTCCCACACAGATGAAATCCTATATTTCCAGCCAGAGGTACCTAGATAAAAAAGGTAGGGAAAGCAAAAGGTACAATCACCCAAAAGGAGACCCACATAGCTTGATAGTAATGCCAAGGGAAAAAGGGATATGTGTGGAGACTGGTAGATATACCATATAGGGATCGTACCGTAAGATTGAAGGATACAAGAGTCCAGTACAAATATACATGTCCATAGTGTCCGTCAGACCGGAAGATGTTAAATTATAACACTTACCAAAATTATCGGTGTATCCACATACATGTGTTCGCAGTCCAACAGGCAGCGCCACTAGTAGTCGTGACCTGCCTAGAGTGCGCCGTGGCCGGTTATAAATACCCGGTCCCACCGGAAGTGATGCGGTCGTAACTGACCTCTGTAGGTCACTTCCGGTGCGGGCGCCATTTTGTGATTCAATACAGCGTGACCCGCCATATTGAGGCGGGGCGCCGAAATTGGATCACCATTCATCCGCTGAGAGGCGGACTCGGGGGATACATATGGGAGGAGGCAAAAACGAAGTAAAAATAGCCTCAAAACTCACCAACCCCGGTTGTCTTGTATTCTTCAATCTTACGGTACGATCCCTATATGGTATATCTACCGGTCTCCACACATGCTCCCTTTTTCCCTTGGCGTTACTATCAAGCTATGTGGGTCTCCTTTTGGGTGATTGTACCTTTTGCTTTCCCTACCTTTTTTATCTAGGTACCTCTGGCTGGAAATATAGGATTTCATCTGTGTGGGACTAACCTGTGAGGATTTTCTATCTTTCTTGGTGTAATTCACTATCTATTCATTTTCATCCAATGTCCTCCTCCTGCATATACGGTCTCACTGGTGTCCGCCCTACTGGATCAAAATTTAATGAGTACACTTGTTTGGTAATCTGGGGCTCACTATGCATGCCCATTTAGACCAGACACACAATATTCTTTGATTCTTTCTCTTATTTAAAGGCAGCAAGCGGTTCTATTTTCTCTATCGTCGGCCGCTATATGAATTACCGCTGTCTTGCATTGCCTGGTCCAGTCTTCACCACATTAGGAGGACGCATCTGTCTGGACTGTGTCCGGGAGTGCAAGCACTCCTTGGAGGGATTTGCAGACCACACCATCACCTATTGATTTTCTGACTGTGCCCCAAAATTCTATGATAGTGGTGAGTGCTTGACATCACACCTGTACTAATATGATGAAACATGTATGACGTTATGTCTAACTTTAATATGTCTCTCTCATGTGATACTGGAAAAAACAGAATATATATATAATGTTATATTTATAATATGCTATTTGTACCTAGAACCTGTATAGAGGTCACCAGTACTCATGGTCCCTGAAGAAGCCCGCAGAATCGGCGAAACATGTCGGACCTGTGTGACCCCATCACTCTAGGACATGGTTCTTAACTATCTTTTATACACTATATGTTTTCAATGTCTGTATTGATGCTTGTGCATCTATGTTTTCTTCCCTTTTTCCCGTTTTAAAATTTGCATATATGTATCAATAAAATTATTGCTTTTTAATAGTTGTCCATATATTATTTATCTACCTATGCCAATTGACCTCCGCCTACAAAGTCCCAAGTTGGGTGTTTCTCTTTATATGCACGGGTCTCTGTGGGGCCATTTCAGGATCTGATGCATTTGAACACCAACAGTTTTTCTTTGTTTTCATATACTTTAGGGATGTGGCGTGAGCTCTCTTGGCCTACTGACATTTAGAGTTGTGCACTCAATATGTTCTTACTAGGTGAGTATAAATGTTTTTGTTGTTTTTTTTACAATCCCGAACTTCTCTTTTAAGCTGTGGATTAGTCTCTAAGGTTTCTGCTAGCTTAACCTTGAACTGTGACTGGTCACCTGAAGTCACCTTGGTAATGGTACTTTTACTCACTTTTACAAAAGTCTTCTGACTGTTTTACATGAGGCTGTAGGATCCTCTACCTTTTTGTCTCTTTTTCAGGTTGGGCAGTTCTTATGTGATAACCTCAGCACCGCTATCTTGACTGTGAATAAAGGGCTGTGAATAGGTGACGCCCTCTCAGGAGTCAGAGTCATGTTACCCTCTATTCATTGTTTGTGCTTAATCTTCTAGGTCCGGTAACCCAGAAGACATCCTATGGTGAAGAAGAGGTACTCCAGGGGACAGCCCTAGTTGCTTTTTTGTGTTAGCTCTGTTTATTCGTTCTTTTGGTGTGTATTGGTTCGTTAAAGACTCTTTGATTTCTATGTCACAGTAGTGCCTTCTCCCAAGGCATAGTAAATACTGTACATGTCACAGAATCCAAGGAAGTACATATGTGGAGATCTTCACAAACTAAGTTTACAAACTTCAAGATCATACAGATTAATAGGAGTAGGTTAAAAATAATTGAAATGTGAAATTAAATATTAAAATGAATATATGATTTAAAATTTTGACAATAGATATGCTTTAATTGTGTCCTTGTACTCTGCTTGAAGATTTCACTACTTCTGACAGAATGATCTGGCATCAAATAGTCTTTCTGTTGTAGCCCCTGTTTACTGACTTTTAAGATCTTTTTGCATGTGAATTCTGAGCAGCTAGGAAAAGAAAAGCCTTTGAAATTGGGTTTTTAAGGTGTTTCTTTTAAGACTTTTGCCAAGAACATGATGAGGTTTACTCTAATCAGACTACAGCATCAGCACGCACCCATCACTGTAGTAATATCAGATAATGTATTCTAGTACTGCCAAGGTTAGCATGTATTGTACCCTTCCCCAGTAGCCACAAATATTAAAAGTTGGTAACAGAACAGAAAGAAAATGAAGAATAATTTATCACAATTTGTACATTTTAAAGCTTAGAGCTGTCCTCCTTACTCTGCTTAACTAGGTCCTGGCCCACAAGTGCCCATTTTTGTAGGAAAGTCTATTATCTGGGTTTTAATGGTTTGGCTGGAAGCCTACAATTTCCTGTGCAGAGATAAATAAGACACACTAAAGTGTGCCTACGTCATGCACACTAAAGTATTTGCATATTCTGAACAAGCAGTAAAAGCAATTTTGCCCCGGTTCATACTGAATGTGGCTTTGAAATCACGCCATTTCAGCACAATTTCAAAGCCGCCGGTCAGTGCGATTTCATGTGAGACTTGCCAACATCTGTGCGACTTCATGCACCGATGTCTGTGCAAGTTGGACGTGAAATCGCCAAAAATAGTGCAGGAAGCTTTTCAAAATCGGTGCAAGTCAGAGTGGCCCTGATTTGAAAGGTTCCATAGGCACAAATTGGGTGCGATTTGTCATGCTATTTTAAACTATCAAATCGCGTGATAAGTCGCACCGGTGCTAAACTGGGCTTAAACAAGTTCTTAGTCATCCCTCTAGGTCAGTGGTTCTTAACCTTGTTGGAGGTACTGAACCCCACCAGTTTCATATGCGCATTCACCGAACCCTTCTTAATTGGAAAAATAAAATATGGCTCTCCTCACCTTGAATTCAGCGAGCGTTGTGTTCTTGTATTTTGCATCTCCATGCAGCTTAAGGAAGTGTTCTCTTAGTTTTGCCGGTGCTAGACTAGAATTGCTCAACTTGGCATTGCAAATCGTGCAGTTAGGATGCTGACTCCCATCACGTTCCGTTATACATGTGAATCCATATTGTACATATTCATCCGACCACTTTCTTTTTTTGCTCGACATAGTATGAAGGGATTAATATTAAGAAAGAAACCACACGACGTACCATCACGACAGTTACAATTCACTACTGGGCGCGCCAAATTCCCTGCAGCACAGATAGGCCAAGTGATGTTGCGTGATCACCTGCAGCCAATGAGCGGGGCGTGTCATCACAAATCATATGGGTCGGGTGTGTGTCTTGACCTCCGCCGAACCCGCGAGACTGACTCACCGAACCCCTGGGGTTCGATCGAACCCAGGTTAAGAACCACTGCTCTAGGTATAAACATTGTACAGAAAGATCATTTTCAAAGTTCATAACACGGCCTTGCAATTGTAGTTTTTTCTCTGATAGCCCCCCAATGTAAACAGACAGCAGATGTTTCTAAGCTTTTAGAAATTACTGAAACTGACTCAAGAGTTTCTATTGTGATCCTTGTGGATCTTTAAAAAAGATAAATTAGAGGTCAAAAATGGCTCTTTTACTGCTTGTTAATAATATGTTATTAGGTTGATGTTCATAGCACAGGTGCACTGTAAGTTATTGTGTTATGGCTAAGTTCTCGTCTAACATCTGTCATCTAATCCATGGCCTTTAGAAGTAGCACCACAGGGGTTCCTGCAAGGTAAAGCTGTCACACCTATGCACCATGGTAGAATATCAATTTCAAATCCCGCATTTGCTTGTGTAGTGGCTTTCCTTATGCATCATCACATCTGCTTTTACCAGAAATATACATTTTTCTTTAGGCCTGATGGATTAAGCCATGCTCCCTATCTATGCTTTCTACCTACAATGGATCGTAAATGTATATTCCGTAGATAAATCTCATGAAACGTTATCATACACGGTGAGGCTTTCAGGAAAATTATAGTCATAAAAGTCTTCTCTGACCATTCAGATAGCTAGCTGTAAACGCTATAATAATGGATCATCCTCTGGCTACCAGCCAAACTATTAAAGAAACAAATGAAGAATACTGTCATAAGGCTGCCATTCACGCTGTCAAACAGGATTTAGAACACCAACTGCAAGAGAACAGTTGCTGAAGAATAATGTTTTGTGGTGGGGAAGAAAAACAAAGATGTCTTTTAGAAACACACATACTGTATGTACTCATACACAACCATTACTTTATGGAAGGAATTACTAAATATTCCAGACTGACAACACAGGCTAAAATCCCATTATCATAGCATTTGCTGCTTTGGAATGTGACTCTTTAGAATCTGACAGCCCACAACATGAAAAGTCTGATGTCTTTATGTTCTAGGGATAAGGTTTGGCCTTGCCATTATCATGGTGTAGCACAGACCCCAGACCGGTCATGCAGTTTTGTCCCAGGTTCTATTCCCTATGAGGTAGGGTTACACAGCAGCCAGGCACACAGCAACCCCATAGTCTCACAACTATTGTTCGACCGATATAGTTTTTTTACCACCGATACCGATATTTTGGTCATCGGATTTCGGTATCGGCCGATATTGGCCGATATTTTGGACATTAAATTTTTTTTTTTTTTAATGTCTACAGGTACTCTTGTGGAGGGATATGGGGGTCTAAAAGACCCCAAACCCCTCCTCTGCACTTAAAAGCATTCAAAACACCAAGTTTGGCTGTTTTGAATGCTGTACGTTTTTTTAATTCGGCGCCCGGAAGTGATGTCATGACACAAATGGAGACGGCGGTGAAGGTAGGATTCCCGGGTCTCCCGGTGGGACAGGAGCCTGGGACGAGCTGCGGAAGGCCCCTCCCGCTCCTTGGGATGACAGCTGAGCGGCTTCTCAGCCGCATCGGTTGTCATTACAAGACAGCCGATCATCGGACACTGGTACCAGGGTGATGCCTCTAGCTGCAAGCATCACCCCAGTACAAGCACTTTACCGAAATATCGGCAATATTGGTAAATCAAAAGGCCGATTCCGATATATCGGGGAAAGTGCATATTGGCCCCCGATATATCGGTGTTGCTGATAATCGGTCGATCACTACTCACAACTGGGTGTAGAGGTAGCCTTGGGACACTCCAAATGAAGTGCAAAGTACAATAGAGGACACTCTCTGGTTACAACTGAACTCTTCAGAGTGAACTCCTCTTGTGACTAGTGGTAGGTGAACATAGAGCTCTGGAAGCTCCAATGCATAAGCAATCCTAAGCCTGCAACTCTGCAAAAACCTCTCCAAGGGTTAAGCAATAATAGTCACTCTGGCCTTTACTCACTGACTGTGCCCTGTGTACTTTAATCCCATCCTCCAGTACCAGCCAAATTCTGTATTGTGAGCCTCCCGGCTAGATCCTCAGTGGACTTCCTCCAAACTGCTCTCAGCAACTTTTGGAATATGTCCCTCAGTTCTCCCTGACATGGAACCTCATTGGCCTCCTGTGGACATCAGCTAAGTGACCTAAAGGGCCACAGCCCTCTAGGCTGGGTCTTCTCCACTAGAAAAAGTACCCTGCTTTTCCAGGCCCAGCCTTGTTATATACACCTCAGCCCCCTACTAATCATTCCTCTTCCCAGTGATTGCCTGAGGCTGTATAAATATGCAAGTCCAGGGGCTGCCTCTTTCAATCCACTAATTCTAGAGCTCCTTAGAAAGCTGGGGAAATAGTTGAGCCTGCAACCAGCAGAACTCAGGACAGCCAAAAGCAATGAAACTTTGCTCCACTGGCCACAGAGAATCAAAAAACTAAATTTTCCACCTAACTAGTAGGGTGCTACAATGGGTTAGAGGAGAATCCTGCAGGTGTGAGGTTCATGGTCCCCATAAAGGCAAGTATAGATTAGCCCAAGAGAGTTTTTTGAACCATAGAGCCAATAAGTGAACATTTGGGTAAGCAACCATGGTGTCGGTGAATTGGAAGCTGTTGCAAGGAAAGCTAAGAAAACTGCATAAAATTGCTAAATTTTTGGGAAAATTAATGACTATGTTGCCTTTTTTCCTTTTATTTTACTTTGTGCTTAAATTTAGGTGCGCTTTTCAGCTTCTATCTTCTCCATACCACTCTTTTTTTGTGCTGTAGGGCTCCATTTAAAAAAATAAAAATAAAAAAAAAAGGACCTCTGCTTCAGGAGTTGTTTTTTTGGAGTCCTTATTTATTTTGGGATGGATATATTATTTTTATTTTATGTTAATAGAGCCTATGTTTGTCCAATTTTACACTACTGTATTATCTACGGTCTCTAAATTCTTGTAGTAAAAAAACCTGCTTGTATTTTTTGCCGTTAGTATATTTTAGCCTATTATCCCTGATTAAAACTGATTTACATTGTTGTATCCTCGGCAATATGTTGTTGCTGAGGCTATTTGTAAAAATTGTACTGTTCCATAACACCTACTGTACATGTACAGTTTTAAGGCATTCTTCAAGCATGTTATTTAAATGATTTGTGTTATCTTAATCATGCCCTTGAAAAGGCATGAAAAGACCCTCTCCCCACTGCAGGGTATTTTTTATTTTGATTTGCATTGTATTGGCCAGATTCGCCAATCGTCCCACAGAATTTTATATCATTGACTTCAGCAACCAGGTTCGCTGAACTTTGAGCAAAATCACCTGCCCATTTATTGAATCGAATCTGGCAGATTTATCTATCACTATTTATGACTTATAATATGAATGATGGGTCACACGATTCCCTCAATTTACCTTTTTGTATCTTCAAAACCAAGGTTTCTTAACCAGGGGTCTAGGGGTCTATGCAAGCTTCCCAAAAACCTCCATAGTTCAGCATTAGGTGGACTCTTATCCACCTAATTGTGGCTTCAATATGACCCCTAAAGGCTACTTATACAATGGCTTCACATTATCCAAATCGTTTTGAAATGCAATTGCAAAATGCTGTGTGATGAACGGAGTTTAGCCTGACAATACTCTTTTAGTTCCAGCAACTAAGGTCACCAGCAGCAGTGGACAAGAGGAGCAGCTGTTGTGAAAAGGGAACGATCAAGGAGACTGAGGCTGGCCATACAGGAGTATTTTTTTTTTTTATTCAACCAGAAAAATATTATTTCCCCACTGAGTCTTTAATCAGCATCGCCAGCTATAGTGGCACTGATCAAGAGAATATTTTCCAACAGGCTGGTTGTACGTAGTCAGCACTGTAAAAGCTCTATGTAGCATCAGCAACATACAAGATACAGCACTGTCTTCCAGGCAGTGCTATGGGGACCTACTGTTTCATTTCTAGAGCAAAATGGAGACAGGCTGAGCATTGTTTAGCCAATTGCAAGTAGACTTGTATTTTATGAATGAATAGAAGGCATCCTCTGACAGGCTGAGGGGAAGAGGTGGACAGGTGACATCACGATCTCTACCTCAGCCAATCAGAGGAAGACTTGTTTTCATTCCTAAAAGCACTCAGGGCAACTCAATTTTGTCCTGAAAATGGGACAGGAAGTCTCTGTACCACTGCCAGGACACAGTGCGGCATACTTTATGTACAGCAGCTAATACTACATACAGTTTATGCAATACTGAGAACAGCCAAATGTATCAATGAAGGAAATAGTTTGTTTGGGCCAGCTTGGCCCAAAAGAACCATTTGAAGTGAAATGAAAAATGAACTTAGGCTCTAATTCTAAGTCTCTGTTTCCTGGTTATGTTAACAATAGATTATTGAAGAATAGACCAGTACTACTGATTTCACACAGAGGTCTAAGAGATAGATGGGATTTGCAGACATTTCCATCAGACAAGGATAGGGATGATTGTTGTCAGGTGGAAGAGAAATTGAAATTAAGCCCTTAGTAGTAGAGTTTTGTAGGACTTATGTGAGTGCACCAACTCTGCATTTGGGCCCCAACGTACACAAAAATACTGCTCAGTGGGAGGGGTTGGACAGAGACTATGGACCTCTGATTCTTGTGTCACTTTTAGTTAAGATCCACCTTAGTGTAGCAATGACACCACAGGAGCTGCTGGTAACTGGCTTTCCTACTGCTGCACAGCAGGGACGTGCGGTTAGGTCAGTATCTGGTGAGGCACATGCTAGTATCAGAGCCAGATACACACAGGTTACATATTCACAAGTTACAAATTTGATTCTCATTATGTAGGTGTTTGCAGTTCTACTAGTTAAACTCATTTAACAAAATTATTTACAAACGCTGTCCCTTTAAGATGTTTTTCAGTCACCCTTTTTGTTGATGCTGGAAACAATATTACTAGCAAAGATGACAATAAAGATTGTAGAAAAACAAAAAACAAACATGTCTCTT
The DNA here is from genome assembly GCF_965119305.1 of Pelophylax lessonae. Taxonomy (NCBI): domain Eukaryota; kingdom Metazoa; phylum Chordata; class Amphibia; order Anura; family Ranidae; genus Pelophylax; species Pelophylax lessonae. The sequence goes on from NC_138772.1 coordinate 132,374,994, forward strand.
TATTTTCTGAAGCCAGAAATATAACAGTAATATTCAGTAATAAACAAGTAAACAATAAAGGGTTCAGGGTTATTTACTAAAAGGTGAAATGCAGGAGAATTTTAAACAATCGGTAAAACAGTGAAACAGTCAAACTAAAAAAATATATATAATGTTTGGGAGTTCTGAGTAATTTTCTAGCAAAAAAATTATAATTTTTGCATGAAGGAGAGAAGTGTCGGAATTGGCCTGAGTGGCAAGTGATTAATTAACATAAGTAAGTAATATACAAACTAATTATTATATATTGTTTTTAAGGTAATTTACTATATTTTCAAAAACTGTACACAAGCAGGTGGCTTAACCACTTAAGCCCCGGAAGATTTGGCTGCTCAAAGACCAGGCCCAATTTGCGATTCGGCACTGCGTGATTTTAACGGACAATTGCACGGTCATGCGACGCTGTACCCAAACAAAATTGATGTAATTTTTTTTCCACAAATAGAGCTCTTCTTTTGGTGGTATTTGATCACCTGTGCGATTTTTATTTTTTTGAGCTATAAACAAAAAAAGAGCGACAATTTTGAAAAAATAACAATATTTTTCACATTTTTTTATATGAAATTCTCCCAAAAAAACATATGTTTGGTAAAAAAAATCGCAATAAGCGTATTTTGATTGGTTTGCGCAAAAGTTATTGCGTTTACTAACTACGGGAAAGATTTATGTCATTTTTGTTGTTTTTTTTTTTACTAGTAGTGGCGGCGATCTGCGATTTTTTTTGCGGGACTGCGATATTGCGACGGACAGATCGGACCCCTGACTGACATTTTTGATACTTTTGGGAGTACCAGCGACATTACTACAGTAATCATTGCTATAAATATGCACTGTTACTGTCAAAATGACACTGGCAGGGAAGGGGTTAACTTTATTGGTGATCAAGGGGTTAAGTGTGTCCCTAGGGGCGTGATTCTAACTGTGGGGGGGCATGGCTTGTGATGTAACCACAGAGGCACTTACATTAGGGAGAATGACAGACGGCTGTGTTTACATCAGCCGTCTGCCTTTCTCCCTCTCCTGCGGGAGATCGCGAGTAGCCGGCGGACATCGGAGCCCCCGGTCACTCGCACGGGGATGCCTGTGAATGAGCGGGGGCAGGAGCGCGCCTCCAGTGGCGCGCGCTCGCCCCTTACAGTACCCCTACGTCACTTTGCCCAGCAGCGGCTGCCTGCCGCAGTATATCCGCGGTGGGCGGTCGTTATGTGGTTAATGGATACATTTCACAGTAAATAGATAAATAATAAATTATTATGGGATATCATAAAGCATAATATATTTTTTTGCTTGATTAAAAAACTACCTTTTCAGTAGCAGCAGATTCTCCCTCTTAACTGAGTGAGAAAAACATGGGAGTATGGGTAAACCTTATACCCATGAACCCATGTTATTTCCTTGTAGTAAAGAGTGCTGGGCTGGAAGGGAGCATTTGTCTTTTAGACCCATGCCCCCTTCTATGACACTGCAGTGAGAGGAGAGCCTCTGCTGCAGCATTTTTATTGGTTTATTGGACAGCTTGGACCAATGGTGCTTTACCATTGGTCCAAGGCTCCAAGCTGTCCATTGAGCTCAGTGCCATTGACAAGAAGTCATCCTCTCATTCTGCTGCAAACAGCGCGTGCCAGCTTGTATTTAAATGGGCCGCGCTATATGTATCTTCTGATAGGCTTCACAAGGAGCCCCGTATCTCTGGAACCATAGGTGCTAGGAGTCCCTAATGTGACCCCAGGTCGCCAAGCTACAAACCTCAAAGCTCAAGCTTTTTTTTTTTTTTTAATATGTTCATGGCAGTTGAGGCTCTGCCTGCCTCCCCTGATTGCATGTCCCTGCTGCACAGCCAGGCTACACGCATTCTCATTTGCACCCAAACAAGTCAGTCCCTTTGCTTTGTTGTTATTTTTTATTAGGGGGCCCAACTTGGATGGGTGAAGGGATTTAGGCCCCGTTCACATAGGGGCGACGCTACTTCGCACCGCGACCTCCGAGGTCGTGGTGCGAGCAGCGCGCCGCGACCTTGGAGCGGCCGCCACGGACTTCATAACATTGAAGTCTATGGCGGTCGCCTCCTGGTCGCCCCAAAGAAGCTCCGGACCCTTTTTCTAAGTCGGAGCGACTTGTGTCGCTCCTATTAGAACGGGTCCGCAGCTTCCCTATGGGAGGCGACCTACGGTGACCTGTGAGGCGACCAGGTCGCCTCACAGGTCGCCCTAGTGTGAACGGGGACTTATGGGATGCCTAATTTGAATCAAGATCAAAACAAAACAAAACAGAATAAAAGATCCTGGACTGCATTTCTTCCTGTATATACACACAGTCCTTAGTGGATTTAGTAGCAAAAGTCCATTACAGACTAGGAGTTCTCAACCCTTCTTGGAAATAGCACAAAACATTGAGGCAAACTGCATGCAGGAGTGTATCCAAGCTACACTGCTTGCAGGCACCACCAGCCCTCCTGGCTGCTCTGAAGATCTCCCAGGGCAAGGTAATAAAATGGTTAAGGACAGCGCTGTCCTTTTAGAAAGCTTGCTGAATATGGCAGTCTCTCCCCTTGAATGTCCCAGGGTGTGTAATTACCTGTTCTCCTTGCTCCCCCTGCTTTTCAGGCAAGATTTCATGTCAAACTGTTCTGCTGAATGGATCCTCCTGAGCCAGCCCGAGCCCAGCCTGGAGCTGGGGTCCCCTCTGGACTTAGGAGTCCCCTCCCTTCCCCTCCTAGGTCTCCTCAGCACTCCATCTTCTACCTGACTCCCCTGCTGGCTTGACTTATCAATATTTAAAGGCTGGCTCAGCCACCCTGCCAGTCCCCTTAAGTATGCAAATCAACCCTTCTTGCCTTCGCCCTCCAACTTCTAGAAGTTTCTCCAAATTTCCAGAACCAGCGGGAGGCACCAGAGACCTTCCTCTGTAATCATCCAGCCTGACCTGCAGTAAACCCTGACCCAGATTTCAGACTCACACTTACCATTAGTCTATAAATTTACCTGCACTTAACTACTAGCACACTAGAGGGTGCTACATTAGTATAGGGCTTAGATGTAAAGATATTGATCCACTGTTATTTTCAGACCTACAGATTTCTTTGCAACTGATCTTGTTTACTTGTTAGAGTGTTTACTTTTGCATGTCCATTCTTTTGTTTATTGTTTACTGTGTGTTGCAACAATAAATATTCACCCTTCTGCCCGCGATCCAAGACGCCAGTATGTGAACAGAGCCTTCAGCCTTGGTGTGATGCTGCCTAGACTGAGTCATCAGCACTGGAAACAGGATACCCAAGAAAAAGCGGCTCCTTCGAGGGTAAGTGCACCATATATATTTTATATATTCCAAGGTCTCTTTGTCTCTTTATTATTCATGTTATATTTTTTATGTGCTTTTGACAAGGACAGAGTTAAAGGTCAAGAAACATCCTGTGAAGGAATTCTCTGCAGTTGGTTCAGAACTGTCTTCAGAAAAGTTTTAAATAGACTTCCCAAAACAGTAATAAATTACAAGTAAATTGACACTTCCTTTCTTAAGTAAAAACATCTAACAAGCAGACGTGTACACGTGGGTATGTGGGAAAGAGAAAGCTAAAATTCAGGGTTAAAAAAAAATCACTTTTAAATATATCTGTACAAACATTCACATTGCACTTGGCGTAATCCTCCTCCCATTTGCTCTAAAAATAACGCAGATGTCCTCATTTTTAAAGAAGAGAAAGTTTTGCTGCAGGTCTGGGCTTTGCATGCATGTAATCTCATGTCTGTTTGTACTGTATATTTAGTTGGAAATCACACCACAGTGTCCCTGGTTGAAAACATCTGCTACTGGGGTCAGTATGAGGAAAGTAGATACATTTCGCTTGTTAACTGATTTTACTTGCTGGTATAAATGTTCATGTTTTGTATTTACTAAAGCACCAGTAAAAAAAAAAAAAAAAAAAAAAAAAGTTTTTACCATTTGCTTATACTTTTTTTTTTTTACATAGTATTTTACACTTTTTATGGTTAGACTGTTCTTTAATAGCACTGTGGATACCAGTTAATAAGGTTTATCCTTATTGCGGTCTAAGTTATTTGTCGTATTTAAGGCTAATATTCATGTTTTTAAGTCTCCTTTGACTTTGTATTGGTTTGTGTTGGTTTGTGCTTTGTCTTTATCTTGCCTTGCCATAATAAATTTATTTATTTATTTATTTTTTGTTTCATAAAATGTTTATAATTAATTAATTTTATTTACCAGCAAGTTGCTTGTAGCCTATTTTCTGTGTACTACCGTACTATAGTGTGGTAGTAAAGTGGAAGAGAAGGCTTAAACATTAGTACAGCCCCCCCCCCCCCATCATTAATGTGACCAAAAGCCAGCCATATGCTCCAAAATGCAAAAATCGCTGTTCTTCTACCATTTTTCATGCTGCATATTACCTGTCACGTGATCCTATTCCCCCTCCATTCTGATTCTAGTGAGGGTGTGATGTGCTCTGCAGCTCGACTGGAGCTCTCTCATGAATGAGGATACTTGTACATACTCATTCATGAAAAAGCATGTGATGTCACGGTTGGGGCAGGGCTGATTGGACTAACGTTACCTGGAAGTGCCTGTGATTAGCCACTTTCGCCTGCACAGGCACCAGTGGCGGCTGGTGCTCAAAACTTTTGGGGGGGCGCAAACAGAAAAATGCAATAGGCATTGCGGCAAAAAACGCGGTAAAAAATTGCGTGACTTTGAGGTCACAAAAGTGTGAAAGGGGCCTTCAGTAATCAAGGTATAGTGTGCCCCCTTCAATGCAGAGTGACAAGTGTGCCCCCTTCAATGCAGAGTGACCAGTGACCAGTGTGCCCCCTTCAATGCAGAGTGACCAGTGACCAGTGTGCCCCCATCAATGCAGAGTGACCAGTGATCAGTGTGCCCCCATCAATGCAGAGTGACCAGTGATCAGTGTGCCCCCCATCAATGCAGAGTGACCAGTAATCAGTGTGCCCCCATCAATGCAGAGTGACCAGCGTGCCCCCTTCAATGCAGAGTGACCAGTGTGCCCCCTTCAATGCAGAGTGACCAGCGTGCCCCCTTCAATGCAGAGTGACCAGCGTGCCCCCTTCAATGCAGAGAGACCACTGTGCCCCCTTCAATGCAGAGAGACCAGCGTGCCCCCTTCAATGCAGAGTGACCAGCGTGCCCCCTTCAATGCAGAGTGACCAGCGTGCCCCCTTCAATGCAGAGTGACCAGTGCACTTACCTGATTTGCAGCGGCAGCTTCTCCTCAGTTCCCTGCGTCTCCTCGAGTCCTCCCGCCTCGCCCTCCCGCCTCCTTCTCCTCCTTGGCCAATGGCATGGGTTCGCCTTTCGGCCAATCCGGAAACGGCCCGGGTCCTGGACCCGCTTCCTGATTGGCTAGGAGGAGGATCCATGTGACAATAGCAAATTTTTATTCGCTATTGTCAAACAGATGGGTGGGCTAGGGCGCAGTGCTCCCCGCCCCGGACCCACCCTTTTCTGAAGCCTATTAGAGCCTCTGGCTCTAATCAGGTGCTTCAGAAAAAAAAACCCCTTTGAACTCCATGTGTCTGGCGCCCCGCATGTAGATTAGTAGGCCGGACGCATGGATGGGGGGCGGCGTCCCTGTGCCCCCAACGCACCAGCTGCCACTGACAGGCACACTGCTGTTGATGGAGAAGGAAAGGGTTGCTCAGTGTCTAAATTAGACAGTTTTTTTTCTAATCAGACATTTAGCAATCCTAAAAGTGATTAAATTGTTTGTAAAGCCTAAACATTTTTTACCCTAATACATTCCTTGCATTAAGGTAAAAAATATTTGGGTGTCAGCATTCCCCTCACCCCCCCCTTTTACTTAACTGAGACCTTATTCGATCCATCGCCGTGCATGTCTGCAGCTCTTCTCTCCCCTCACTTCTGAATCTCGCAGGCTTTGCTGGGGCATCGGGAGCCATTGGCTCCCAGTGCTGTCAATCAAAGCTAGTGATGAGGGAGCAGGGAGCGGGGGGTTGGGCCGAGACCCGCTGTCTGTGTCAATGGACACAGCAGTGGGGCTCGGGTCCGAGCAGGCACAAGTGCCCCCATGAGAAGCAGCTTCCCATGGGAGCACTGGACAGAGGAGAGGGGCCAGGAGTGCCGGCGAGGGACCCGAAAAAAGGAGGGTTGCAGCCGATCTGTGCAATTCCATTGCACAGAGCAGGTAAGTATAGACATGCTTGTTTTTTTTTTGGTTTTTTTTTTGTTTGTTTTTTTTTAATTTACCTTTTCCAATCACTGTATTATAAAAGTTTATTATATTTTTCCAAAAAAATAAAGGGTAGATTTTTTATGGGACCAGAGACAGAAACTGAAAAACAAATGTCTAAATAGCTACATAAATAGGCAAATAAACAATATTTAATGGTATTAATTGGCCAATGTCTGTTTAATGTTGGTATTAAAAATAATTTATTAATTATTGCTGCACATAGCAACATTAAATTCTATTAATTAATAAACGGCTAACGTCTCTCTTTTTTCCCTTTATAGGTTCCCAACAGAATGCTCCAGAAAAGATCAGTCATGTGACAGGTAAGTAACTGATATATTTAAAACCTAAAACAAATGGTCAACCAGGGTCTTTTCCTGGTCCCATAAGCAGGGGGCACTAAAGTGTTACCCCATCCCTTCATGGGATCAGAGATAAAACCTGGAATAAATATCTAAATAACTAAATGAACAGGCAAACAAACAATATTTAAAGTGTTACTAAACCCACAACAGCAAAATCAGTCTGCATATGCAGTAAAGCATGCTTGTTATACTTACTGTGGAACCTAAGGGGTAAATTATCTGCATTGTGTAAAATGGCTGTTTAATCCTGTTTTATCTGATCCTCCCCTTCTTCCACAGTCCCCAATCTATCTGCTGATAGAACAGAGCCTTGGGGACAGGCTGAACATTCTCAGTTTGGTGTTTTGCTAGAGAGTTTTATTTTTCTCGGAAGAGTGCATCTGATCAGCACAGTGCCAATCAGCACTGTCCAGACAGAGGGTCAGGGGCCCTGAAGCCACATAGGACAATCAGGGGAGAAGGAAAACTCCTCCTACAAGCTTTAACCAGACACTGATAGAAGTCACAAGACTGCTCTAACAGCTGATGAAAAAAGGTATTTAGCAGTTTATATTTACTAAAACTATTGCATTTCCATATTCTGTGTACTGTGGGAGACCAGATATAGTGAATGCAGGGTCCTGGGTTTAAATGCTATTAACTAATAAACAATCATAAACCAATTTTTGTTAAAACGATACTTAGTTCAGCCATTAAAGCTCAAACTAGTATTAAATAAAAAACAAATAACTGTCCTCACGTGCCAGGCTCAACTTAAAGAGGAAGTAAACCCTCTGACACTTTTACCTATAGGTAAGCCTATATTAAGGCTTACCTATAGGTACTGTAAATATCTCCTAAACATGTACCGTTTAGGAGATATTTACCTTACATGCAGCCAGTGCTGCCACTGGCGCATGCGCTCTGAAGGAACGGCCGCTGGTGCCGTTTCTTCAGAGCCCCGTGCCGTGACCGTCGGCTCCCGCGCGCGGGAGTGACGTCACCGCGGCTCCGGCAAATCAGATGGCCGGATGCCGCGATCCCGTCATACAGGTGAGCGGGCGGCATGGCGGGGGCTCGTTCTTAGGTAAGTATTTCATAATGAGCTAATATGCGATGCATACTAGCTCATTATGGGTTTCTCTTTCAGGTTGCAGCAAAAAAAAAATTTTTTTGAGGGTTTACAACCTCTTTAAATTAGCCTGGCACCCCACCCGGTCAACAGCCAATTCCAAACAACTCTGTAAACAAGTTGTAACAACTGTAACAACTCTCTAAAGTAAACATCTGAAAGATGTACATTATCAGTACAATAAAAACCATCTAATCCTCCTTCAAAGTCGAGCCACGACATTCCATGCCTGCCATACCAGCAAACCATGAATTTGTCACAATCTAGTCCCACATTGACTCCATAAATACGGTGTGAGGCTTGAAGCCTTGCCCAATACATGTATGAGTGTCCTAGGATCGATATGATGTGCTTGGGACCTGAAAGTTATGTAGCACCCTGGTCCTAAACTAGGGCTACTATGTAAATTTAGTTTTTAGCTTGGCTGTAGATAGCACAAAATCATTGCACAGTTTATCTGGTCTTTCCCTAAGCTCAATTAGAATGTGCACTACTCATTGTCACCAGTAGGTATCACTGGTACCACAGTCCAGTATGCGATAGTACAACTAGGTTGAGTTATGAATATTTATTTTTCTTCCAGTCAAACCTGTAGGAGGTTCTTGGCCAATGGTGCATTCTGCGAGAGGATATATATTTGGGCTGGGCCATGTGCTCTGTCTCCTGCCTCGGGTCCTCCTGGCCTGGGGATGTGCTGCTGAAGTGAGCTCTGCAAGTAGGCCCAGAAGCCTGTCTGGAGCCTACTATTCCTGAGGTTTTCCTTAACCTCTCTTGCCCGGCGTGGAAGAAGCCAAGCCAAATTGAGAAGATCCAGGGGAGGACCCTTGATGGAGAGAGCCAGGGGATAAAACTTGGTTCCTCAGGAGGGACTGGTGACTTGGAGGATGCACCTACATCTAAAATGTGCTTAAAGGCTTGCTGGGTCGGCATAAAGGTTCTGACACTGTGAAGCTTAATCTTGTTGTTCTACATCTGAAAACATGTTTGCAGTATCACTGGCTTAAAGGTTCTGGTACTGTGAAGCTGTACTTTTTCTTGATCCAATGAATCTGTAAGTGATCTGCTACTGGTATCTGAGACCCCTAACCCTCTCTCTTACCACCTTCTTAAAGCTGTAAAAATATCAAAAGTGACTGGTACCCAATTTCTGTGCAAAACTCCCCATTATAGCTTCTGTAGGTCAAGGTACAGGGCCGGACTGGCGTAGCGGGATACCGGGGAATTTCCCGGTGGGCCGCTTTAAGATGCGGCCGCTTTAATCATTTGACCGCGCCGCGGCCGCGCTATGATGGCCGCTGCAGCCCAGCCAGGCCCGGCCCCCGCTGCGCTCTAGTGACGGATCTTTCCTACTTCAGCCGCTATGAGCGGCATGACGTCACATGCGGGCGGCGGGAGCAGCTGTGTGAGACTGAGTGTGCGGCGGTGGATAATTCATCTGCCTGCATTGCAAGTAACTCTGCAAGAGGGTCACGGCGCCGATCCCTCACACAGACGCCAGCCAGCCAGCAGGCAGCAGCAGAATGATCGCAGCAGCCTGACTGAGACTGACCGTGACTGAAGGAAGGAGCGGAGGCGGAGCGGAGCAGAGCCTAAGACATCCAGCTGAGCCAGGCAAGAGTAAATGGGCTCGGGCCTGGGGGACCTGGACCTCTTGCATTTGGGGGGGGGGGGGGGCAGCACTGCAGCAGCATATTTTAGGACCCCTACTAGTACTACAATGCTAACCAACTCCCCCTAATAAAATGCTGACCTGCCCCCCCCCCTCATACAATGCTTATTTGCCATGCCATCCCCCCCCTGGGCCCCCCTCCACCTAATACAATGCTAGCCCCCTCCCCCAAATAAAGTGACGACCTCCCCCTAATACAATGCTGTTTCCCCTCCCTCCCCCTAAATTTGGGGGGGGGGGGGGTCGGCATTGTATTAGGGGGAGGTCATCATTTTATTAGGGGGAGGGGGGTTAGCATTGTATTAGGTGGAGGGGGGCCCAGGGGGGGATGGCATGGCAGATAAGCATTGTATGAGGGGGGGGCAGGTCAGCATTTTATTAGGGGGAGGGTGGGATCAGCATTGTATTAGGGCCCCTAATAATTCTGACCTCTCCTATGCAATGTCCGCACAGCCTCTGACCTCTCCTGTATAATGTCCGCACAGCCCCTGACCTCTCCTGTATAATGTCCGCACAGCCCCTGACCTCTCCTGTATAATGTCCACAGCCTCTGACCTCTCCTGTATAATGTCCGCACAGCCTCTGACCTCTCCTGTATAATGTCCGCACAGCCCCTGACCTCTCCTGTATAATGTCCACAGCCTCTGACCTCTCCTGTATAATGTCCGCACAGCCTCTGACCTCTCCTGTGCAATGTCCGCACAGCCTCTGACCTCTCCTGTGTAATGTCCGCACAGCCCCTGACCTCTCCTGTATAATGTCCGCACAGCCCCTGACCTCTCCTGTATAATGTCCGCACAGCCTCTGACCTCTCCTGTATAATGTCCGCACAGCCTCTGACCTCTCCTGTATAATGTCCACAGCCTCTGACCTCTCCTGTATAATGTCCGCACAGCCTCTGACCTCTCCTGTATAATGTCCGCACAGCCTCTGACCTCTCCTGTATAATGTCCGCACAGCCTCTGACCTCTCCTGTATAATGTCCGCACAGCCTCTGACCTCTCATGTGTAATGTCCGCACAGCCTCTGACCTCTCCTGTATAATGTCCGCACAGCCTCTGACCTCTCCTGTATAATGTCCGCACAGCCTCTGACCTCTCCTGTATAATGTCCGCACAGCCTCTGACCTCTCCTGTATAATGTCCGCACAGCCTCTGACCTCTCCTGTATAATGTCCGCACAGCCTCTGACCTCTCCTGTATAATGTCCGCACAGCCTCTGACCTCTCCTGTATAATGTCCGCACAGCCCCTGACCTCTCCTGTATAATGTCCGCACAGCCTCTGACCTCTCCTGTATAATGTCCACAGCCTCTGACCTCTCCTGTATAATGTCCGCACAGCCCCTGACCTCTCCTGTATAATGTCCGCACAGCCCCTGACCTCTCCTGTATAATGTCCGCACAGCCCCTGACCTCTCCTGTGTAATGTCCGCACAGCCTCTGACCTCTCCTGTATAATGTCCGCACAGCCTCTGACCTCTCCTGTATAATGTCCGCACAGCCTCTGACCTCTCCTGTACCATGTCCGCATAGCCTCTGACCTCTCCTGTACCATGTCCGCACAGCCTCTGACCTCTCCTGTACCATGTCCGCACAGCCTCTGACCTCTCCTGTATAATGTCCGCACAGCCTCTGACCTCTCCTGTACCATGTCCGCACTTTTACCACTTTTAACTAGAATTTGCTCTTTTATATATAAAGCCCTTTATGCTTTCATATCTATCTTATCTATATATAATACAGTTTTCAAACTTGCTTTAAAATGCATGGTTTTCCCTTTTATGAAGAAGATAATAATGGCGTTATGCTGTTGGGCCGGTATAATAATGCTATGGGGCTGGTATGACATTTTTTCCAGGGCTGAATTTTATTCCCAGTCCGGCCCTGTCAAGGTAGCACTAAATTTTTGACACCCAATGCGGGGCCTGGCAGAATGTTTTTGGTGTTGTCCCTAGCAACCAAATGCCACTCAGTCATTTCGTCATGGCACCATGTGAATTGTGAACTGTGACATGAAGTAAAGCCCTAGAGGTTTTGCAAAAGTTAAAGCAGACCAAATAAAGACTGCAATGTAACTTTTGGTTTAGAGGCGTTAAAAGAAAACCAAAAAAAATATGTGTTGCACTCTAACTGCTGGCAAACAAAATTCCATGTTTGTTGTATCAATCGTGAAACCCAAAAAATCAAGGCATGTTGTTGGCCAAAGAGATTTTTCTTCTGCCAATGGAATACCAAAAACACCTACAAACTATTTGAAATTCAGTAAACAAGTAAAGGCATGCAGAAGAAGAGCCCATAAACAAGCAATCGTCATGATAGTGCAACACATTATCAGATCTGGAAATAAAAGATACTGTTCATTATAAAAAAGAAGAATGCTTCAAAATAACTACATGAGGCTAAACATCCCATTGGAAGGCAGTGGTCAAAGTAAAATGTATCATTAAAATATTATCCTGAAGCATTAAACGCAGATGGAAGTATGGACAATAATCAAAAAGCTGCAAGACAAAACCAGAAAAATTCCTAGCTTAAGAGATCCAACCAGTTTGCTTACCAACCAAATTAACCTCTCTAACAGTATGCATTAAAAACAGGGGTTTAGTTAGCACACATTTGCAAATGCATGTGTAAGCTGCAGGACCACTTCATGGCACCCTTTATTACCTGCAGCCCTAACTGTAAATCTATGAGAGTCTCCACAGTGAGAGCACATACATTCTATTGGATAGATAGGGAGCAGGTGGGCCTGGAGGTGGACCAACCCTCCTTAAAGGCACAGGGACACAATGGATGCCCAGCATATAGCACAATGGCAGCAAAGGCATCCAATGTGTACCCTCACCAGTATACATCAATAACAAACAAAATGGCCCCTGCCCCCACCTATAACTGGTCATCACAGCAAGGAGCACATGGAAAGCCAACGAATGCAAGACAAAACCAGAAAAATTCCTAGCTCAACTCACCAGTGTGCTTACCAACTGAATTAACCTGTCTAACAGTATGCGTTAAAAAGCTGGGGTTTAATTAGCACACATTTACAAACGCATGCGTAAGCTACAGGTCCACGTCAAGGCACCCTGTATTACCTGCAGTACTAACTCCTGTAAATCTTTGAGAGTCTTGTATGGCTGTCACCTGAAAATGTAGGTAATAAAAAAAAATTTATATAAAAGCCCTAATTAACAGATCCATTATTCGTTGATTCGCCAAATGCAAAGAAATTACAACATTTCTACTAACCTTGCTTTTGAAAATGTCACAGGAAGTGACGAAACGCGTCAAGGTTGTGGAACGCACGTCAGCACGCTACTCACCACGTGGAACGCAAGCCAGAACACTCTGCTCACTAATCTGCTAGGAGGTGTTTGTAAGCGGTTTCTTTGCCTGCAAACTTGGAGTTTGAGTCTTTCTTCGCTCCGATTTTTATGAATATTTGATGAATAAACTTTTAAAACAATAATACACTATCTGGAGCCTTTCTTTCAACCCCATATCCTGAGGATCGAGATCGGGTAAGGAGGAACCTAACCTGTATCCCACCAGGATCATCCACAAAGGGGATCCCCAATCCGGCCTGAACGGCCTCCAAGCGCTGTAGGTCCTAGTGCTATACAGCACCTAGGACCCAACAATTCTGGTAGGTCATTTATTTCTACCACAAGCCACAGGAAAAGAGGAATCCACGTCACGAAAGTCACACATTTTTATTTATTGAGCACGAAGCACTTTGCACCTGATCACCACTTGAAAAGACTTTATATATTGAATTTTACATTTATTTTATTCACATATATTGATCACCACTGGAAAAGACTTATTTATCTATTTATCAATTCCTTGAAACTTTTTATTAATTTTTATGTGTTTAATTGGTTTGTATTTTCACTTATACTGTAAAGATAAGTTTTCAACATTGTTCACATACATTAAGTTAATTGTTTTTCTGCGGCAAGCGCTGTATATAGCCTAGGCTATTCTTCTATCATTTCTACTAACCTGACTGTCGTGATTGAATTTGAGAAAAATCAGTGGAATAAGAGCTCAAAGATAGTTTCTTGAAAAACTGGGAAGCAGGGCGAGCCCCTGAACATGAAGCACATTAATGCTTATGCTGTACTTTCATAAATTTGGCCACTTACATTGGCCTTCGTTAAAAATAAAACAAAGGCCTTTCTTGAAAGGTCTTGTTTCAGAAGGAAGCTGTTTAGAAAATTGCTTTTTGGGCAACAAAAGATTGAGCCATAAGCCCACATCCTTGTAGCTCCATTTAAAATGTTTATGAACAGCTAAATTCTGACAAAATAATTTGTCATAATTGAACCAAACAAAACCCAAAAAATGTTTACACTCTTCCAAAATAATCTCGATATGCTGAAACATGCCACTATATAATTCCGGAAGTTTCCCACCCATAACAAAAATGCAAAATGCCTGAAACCAGTTGTTAAAGTAACAAGGCAGAGTTTTTGCATTTATCATCTGAAACCTTTCTTTTCCAATCTATTATCAATAGAGGATGGCAAAAGGGATAACAGGTCTATATAATCCCCTTTCCATATTTTCTCCTTGATAGAATTGGGTAAATAAAGACCTAACGGCAAAAGTTTACACGCCAGGGCTTCTTTAAGAAAGCACTCAGGTACCTTTGAAACCGTGAAAGAATGCAAAAGTTGATCATATGTAATAACATACGTAAGCTCCAAAGCAATAGGAATAGCAGCAGGGGCAGACCAAGCCTGTAAAATGCTGTCAGAAGGAATGAGAGGAGAAGAGGACAGAGCCTTCTTAAAATTGTCAAAATTAGTGAATTATTCCGCTAGATGTAATAATAAATTATAATTGCTAGTACACTTGCAGTAGATTGTGGTGCATTAGCAGTGGGAGACAATCACTTCTTCTGACTAGGTAATTCTGTTAGCAAAGTAGAATGAATATCTGGCCTGTCATAAGCTGCAGCAAATGATGGACCAGCAACTGGAGGGCAATTGTTTGTAGAAATGGGATCATTTGTGGCAAAGGACACAGCATTTTTTATAATTCCATGTCTCTTCTTTTTTGCAGGTCCTTTAGCAGAGATAAAGCACAGGGAAGGAACCCTCATAGACCCCTTACCTGCGGGGGTAGGTGCTATAGACATTTTTCCCTCTATTACTTTTTTGCAGACAACCCAAAATTTGGGGTTTTCTTTTACTTTACTTTTACTTTTACATTTACTTTCAATGATAACAGTAAACCAGACAAATAGAGAGGGTGAATCTCTCTAACGGGGGGCAAAGACAACAATAAAAACCTAATAAGTGTTCTTCTCCATCTCCACTCTATCCAAAACAAATACTTAATGTATGTAAGCAGGACTGGGATTAGGGGAGGGAATATGGGACAACCACCCAGGACCCTCACTCTCCAGCAAACCCCCTATTAGCTAGTGGACTTAGGGCAAACATCTTACACCCTGGTTTACTTTCTTTCCTGTAGCTCTCTGACCTAAAATCCAGAGATTGCTATGTATCACAGAAGCAGCTGTAGATCTGCTTTGCAAATTGACACTCACATGACATTGTTAAAAAACGAAATGGGAAGAAAAGAGTCAGCTGTAGGGTGGCAGTCAAATTGCAAATACAGGCGGTCCCCGGGTTACAAACATCTGACTTACACACGACTCATACTTACAAACGGAGAGAGACAACAGGAAGTGAGGAGAAATCTCCCCCTTGGAAGGGAAATTCCCTCCTGTAAGAGTTCTCATGGGAAAAAGATGTCTCCACTGAAGGTTTATCACTAATCCTTGTTTCCACAACAACCCAACATTTTCAAAATCCAATTGTCATAGGGACAGAAAGTGAGGTGAGATCTGCTGAACAGGGGTAAAGACAGCAAAACAAATGGTACAGGGCTGTCCAAGTATGCTGTCCAAAAAACTTAAAAATTATTCTTTTGGCTGGAGCTACACTTAAAAAATGTACCTGTTCCGACTTACAAACAAATTTGACTTAAGAACAAACCTACAGTCCCTATCTTGTTTGTAACCCGGGAACCGCCTGTACTGTGAAGACTATGGGTGAATAGTAATAAGATGTTAGCACATTACTGTTTGTGTCACTGCTGTGGTTTTTCATAACTGAGAACCAGTGGAAAACAATTAACCACTTGCCGACCAGCCGCCGTCCATCTAGTTTGTAGACACGATAACTTTTGCAAAAAAACAATCAAAATAGGCTTATTGGGATTTTTTTTACCAAAAATATGTAGCAAAATACAAATTGGCCTAAAATGATAAAAAAATTTGATTTTTTTTTATTTTTTTATTGGGAATGTTATATAGCAGAAAGTGAAAAATATTGTTTTTTTTTTGTTTTTTTTTCCAGAATTGTCGCTCTTTTTTTGTTTATAGCGCAAAAAATAAAAATCGCACAGGTGATCAAATACCACCATAAGAAAGCTCCATTTGTGGGAAAAAAAGAACATCAACTTTATTTGGGTAATGTGTCACACGACCGCGCAATTGTCAGTTAAAGTAACGTAGTGCTGAATCATAAAAAAATGGCCTGGTAATTAAGGGGGAAAATCTTCCGGTCCAGAGGTGGTTAAATAAAGTCCACATACAGTCAAATAAATGTCAATACACATATATGTTCAATAAAAAGAAATTATGTCCATCTTTTTCTTAAAGCCTGATGGTGTATGATCAGTGCTCCGACCACCACTAAAACCATAGCCTCTTACCGGATAGTTAGACCCCAAATTATAGGAGATCTAAAAAAGCATGAAGCTGCATAGATCTTGCTTCAAGGATCTTGTGGCATAGGAAACTCAGGCGGTTTTCCAATATGAGACTCCAAATTAGTCCTTCTACCTGCTCCAAAACTACAATAGTGTAATACTGTCAAAAGTTTATTTAAAAAAAAAAAAACTGAAAACTACGTACAAAACTTCAGAAGAGTAAGCGCATGAAACATTAAAACGCCGCTGGTGCCGGCTCCAGACAGGCGTGGTTGACATCAGCACAGGTTTCGCATGGCCCTGACGTACCTTTCATCTCAATGGATAATGTCAAGGGGATCGTTATGCTCTGCTGATGTACTAGGAGGGTTCAAATAATAAGAAACTCTGACGTTGCTGATTATTAACGGATCTATAAGTGACTTATAAAGGAACTGCGATGTCGCGGACAATCTGACACTAACGGACGCTGAGGGGAACTGACTAACTGACACTGACATCACCAGTGACACTAATACAGAGATCTTACACTGTCTCTGTACTAATAACACTGGCTGGGAAGGAGTTATGCTTTACAGGGATAAAAAACAGAGAGATTGTTCACTCTGTACAGAGCCCTGTGCCGATTGTCAACATAGGGCTCTTGGCTGTGATTGGACACAGCCGATCAGCAGGTCCCAACCATGAACTATTGGCCAGAACCTGTTGATAGACTCCAGCTGTGTCCAATCACAGCAGTTGTCGGTGGGAAGGCGAGCATGCATGTGGAAACAGACAACGATGTACCAGTACATTGCTTTGCCTATACGGGCCGCTGCCTGCAAGAGGTCTGCAAGAGGTTAAGCTGTGTTGTCAATTAGTAGGCATGTTTAAAAAAGAGGAGGTGAGATTCAAACATAAAATGTACTGAGTAATAAAACTGTACCCTCCCAGCCCCAACATCCACACTAACTAACCAGTGTAAGAAAGATGTATATACAGGTTTAAATTATTATTATTATTATTTCTTTTAAATTTGATGATTATGGCTTACAGCTAGTGTAAGTCCAAAATTCAGTATCTCAGAAAATTAGAATATTGTAAAAAAAAATGTAATATTGTAGTTTAATAGTGTCACACTCTAATCAGCTAATTAACTAAAAACACCTGTCTCTCAGTCTCGTTCTGTAGGTGACAAAATCATGGGGAAGACTGCTGACTTGACAGTTGTCCAAAAGACATTCATTGGCACCCTCCACAAGGAGGGTAAACCACAAAAGGTCATTGCTAAAGAAGCTGGTTGTTCACAGAGTTCTGTATCCAAGCATATTAATGGAAAATTAGGTGGAAAAAAAAAGTTTGGTAGAAAAAGGTGCACAAGCAACACCGATAGCCACACCTATGAGAGGATTGTGAAGCAAAGGCCGTTCAAGAATTCTGGGGTGATTCACAAGGAGTGGACTACAGCTGGTGTCAGTGCTTCAAGAGCCACCACACACAGATGTATCCAGGACATGGGCTACAACTGTTGCATTCCTTGTGTCAAGCCACTTCTGAACCAAAGACAATGTCAGAAGCGTCTTACTTGGGCTAAGGAGAAAAAGGACTGGAGTGTTGCTAAGTGGTCCAAAGTGCTCTTTTCGAATGAAAGTAAATTTTGCATTTTATTTGGAAATCAAGGCCCCAGAGTCAGGAGGAATAGTGGAGAGGCAGAGAATCCAATTTGCATGAGGTCTAGTGTGAAATTCCCACAGTCAGTGATGATTTGGGGAGCCATGTCATCTGCTGGTGTTGATCCACTGTGTTTTATCAAGTCCAAAGTCAGCACAGCCCTCTACTAGGAAATTCTAGAGCACTTCCTCTGCTGACGACTTTTATTATAACAGGACTTGGTACCTGCCCACACTGCCAAAAGAACCAATACCTAGTTTAATGATCACGGTATCACTGTGCTTGATTGGCCAGCAAACTCGCGTGACCTAAACCCCATAGTGAATCTGTGGAATATTGTCAAGAGGAAGATGAAAGACACCAGACCCAACAATGCTGATGAGCTGAAGGCCCCTATAACAGCAACCTGGGCTTCCATAACATCTCAGCAGTGCCACAGGCTGATCGCCTCCATGCCACGCTGCATTGATGCAGTAATTCATGCAAAAGGAGCCCTGACCAAGTATTGAGTGCAAACTATACTGTACATGGACATATTTTTCAGTAAGCCAACATTTCTGCATTAAAAATCCTTTTTTTTTATTGGTCTTATGTAATATTCTAATTGAATTTTGGGTTTTCACTAGCTGTAAGCCATAATCATCAAAATTAAAAGAAAGAAATGCTTGAAATAAATCACTCTGTGCGTAATGAATCTATATAATATAGGAGTTTCACTTTTTGAATTTAATTACTGAAATAAATTAACTTTTTGATGATATTAAAAATGTTTGAGATGCCAGGGGAGTCGGGCCAGGGGAGGAGCAGCGGCGATCGCCGCTGCTCTTCCCCGATCGTCGGGGAATCGAGTGTGGAGATCCGCCCGCTTGTGTAAACAAAGCGGGCGGATCTCCTAAGTGACAGACAGTGACAGATTGCAGGGTTCAGCATAGCTGAACATGCGATCTGTCCCTGTGTCACTCAGTCACCTCCCCCCACACATGTCAGTAAGCACCAGGCATACATTTACCCCTCCCTCTCCAATAAAATTAACCCCTTCCCTGCCAGTGTCATTTTTACAGTAACAGTGCATATTTATAGCACTGATTACTGTAGTAATGTCACTGGTACCCCCAAAAGTGTCAAAAATGTCAGTCAAGGGTCCGATCTGTCCGCCGCAATGTCGCAGTCCCGCAAAAAAAATTGCAGATCGCCGCCATTACTCGTTAAAAAAAAACACCAAAAATGACAGAAATCTTTCCCTTAGTTAGTAAACGCAATAACTTTTGCGCAAACCAATCAAAATACACTTATTGTGATTTTTTTTACCAAAAATATGACGCAGAAAACAAATTGGCCAAAAATTTAAAAAAATTTAGATTTTTACATTTTTTGGGGGGGGATTTCATATAAAAAAACTTGAAAATATTGTTATTTTTTCAAAATTTACGCTTTTTTTTGTTTATAGCGCAAAAAGTAAAAATCGCACAGGTGATCAAATACCACCAAAAGAAACCTCTGTTTGTGGGAAAAAAAGACGTAAATTTCGTTTGGGTACGGCGTCGCACGACCGCGCAATTGTCAGTTAAAGTCGCACAGTGCCGAATCGCAAAAAGTGGCCTGAACGTAAGACAGCAAAATCCTCCGATGGTAAAGTGGTTAAAGGTTAGTTGGGTGTAGGCTGGAATTCCCTTTTAAGGTTTTGACAATATTTAGGCTCCTCTCCAGCTGCAAGGATTTTAGGTAAAGGTGTTAATTGGCTGCATTTCCATAGATGATTATTTTGTAACAATATATTTGGTTTACTGTACAGCAGGCAAGAGTTCTTTCTGCATAAAATATCACAGAGAATTGGCTACAAATGTTTAAACAAAGTATTTTTTAAATATTGGGAATTAGGGACTATGTTTC
Organism: Pelophylax lessonae; assembly: GCF_965119305.1. Classification (NCBI taxonomy): domain Eukaryota; kingdom Metazoa; phylum Chordata; class Amphibia; order Anura; family Ranidae; genus Pelophylax; species Pelophylax lessonae. The sequence goes on from NC_138772.1 coordinate 132,394,667, forward strand.
TACTGTTTAGAAACTATACATTTCCTAATATTATCTTAAAGCATAACTCCACTTTTGCAGGGATTTTAACAAACTGTGTTGCAAATTCCTATCTTTTGTTATTCTGAAGAAATCACTGTTTGTTCCTCTGTGCCTCTATGCTGAGTGGGTCAAATGGGAGTGGTTTTATAATTATCTATCAGCTGTGGCAGCTGCAGGGCTCTAATGAGGAAAGCTGCTTGGTCTGCATCTCTTTAGACGTGTTCCTATTGGGAGTATCTCACCAAAAATGACATTTTTGTTGCAGGGGATACCAGAAATCTGACTTGTAACAGGCAGACTTGCAAGAGCCAATCACACAAGCAGGAAATTATGTTTCTGGGGTGTGGTCAGTATACATTCTGTGTACAGAACAGCTCCAGGAAGCCATATTGCATCACATTTTCAGAAAATTAAAACAGCTGCAAATTGAAAAGGAAAGGTCATTTTAATAACATTCAATTACAATATGATTTGTGTCGCAATTGTATACGCTATATTGTTTTTTCTTTATTTGCTATTTTTTTTCCCCATGAAAGTGGAGTTACCCTTTAAAATGGTCTTTCTAGTTCAACAAAAGAATGAAGATCAACATTTCTGTGACTTTATTTATGAAAGTAAATATATGACACCTACTGAACATTAGCTTACGTAAATGTGATTATGCATACACTATTATTATATCCTATCAATAAGAAAATGTTTCATTATTATTTTCATGCTGTTCCAGGAGAAAATAATATAATTTAATTCTTTCAAGATTTTAATATCTCTCGCCGCAGGGATATTTTCCTACTGCTTCACGTACAGCGAGTATTGAACATTGCACAAGTTGAACTTCTTATTAGTATTCAAAGAATTGTTGAATGTTTTGTATTTGCTAATGGTTCATTAAAGATAATGGATAAAAGAGTATTCACAGGCTTCCAGTTGAATTTTGCTTTGTCTTTCAAGCATAGGCTTAGCAGATAGAGAAGTTGATACTACAAAATTAGTATTCAATAGCCGGATAATTAGGAAACATGATGCAATGTGTGTTTTCTTCAGTCTTACAAAGTAATAGAGAATCTCCATCACAGTGATGATAGCCATTTATCATCCGTGGGCCTTAAGTGCCATTATTTCAGTGCAAATGTTTCAGTTCTCAATTGTTAACAGTAAATTATAATCTTTTAAACATTTCACACATGAAAGTGAGCAGGTTATTGTAAATTATGTTAAAAAGGTGTGTGTTAATGTTTTAAAACCTTGTTTCTACAGTAGATCAAGTTTTTATATATATTTATATGCAACGTCTCTCTCTAGAATTAACCTCCCTGGAAGTCTGATTATGTCCAGATTTTTGTGCTAAAAGCGGTTTTGCATGGAAATCTGTTGCTTTACATTTTAAAACTAACCTTCCCCTGCGATCCCCAGCTGTGGTCCCCCGCTGTCCTCCCCTGCCGTCCTCCTGTTGTCCTCCCGCTGTGTGCTCGGCCGATGCCGGCACCTGTCTTCCGGTCCCCTTCCCTGCGAGCGTTGCGACGCAGGGGGGTGGAACCGGCGGCAATTTAAAAAATGTAAATACACTAAATGACAAGATACCAAATTGTGATTCTCACAGATTACACTGTATCATGCCATTTCACCACAGGATTGCACCTGGTGACTTTTCCAGTGCCCTGCCTGTGCTTTTCCAGTTCTTTGTGCCTGGACAATTGAGAACGACCATGGCGTCCAAAAAGCGTTCTTTTTGCGCAAAAACGCTATTAGACGAACTGGAAAACAGCGACAGCGAAACATAGTAACTTGAAGAACTGAGAGATAGCGATTTGTGGGAAAATTGGTCATCAGGTACGGAAAGTGACGACAGCGACGATTCTGATGTTTTTTTTTTGGCACATAGCTCCGTTAGAAATTCTGAAGAATCTTTTGATGTACTTCCCAAATTCCACAAGCTATGTGCCAGAAAGAGACATCAGAATCATTGTTGTCGTCACTTTCCGTACCTGATGACAAATTTTCCCACAAATCGCTATCGCTCGGTTCTTCAGGTAACTCTGTTTTGCTGTCGCTGTTTTCCAGTTCGTCTAAAGGCGTTTTTGCGCAAAAAGAACGCTTATTGGACGCCATGGTCGTTCTCAATTTTCCAGGCACAAATAACTGCAAAAGCACAGGCAGGGCACTGGAAAAGTCACCAGGTGCAATCCTGTGGTGAAATGGCATGATACAGTGTAATCCGTTAGGATCACAGCTATGTATCATGTCATATTTCCACTTTTGAATTTGCCGCCGGTTCCATCCCCCTGCGTCTCAACGCTCACAGGGAAGGGAACTGGAAGGCAAGTGCCGGCAATCAGCCGTACACAGGGCGGGGAGAGAGCGTGAGGACGGCGGGGATCGCAGGGAAGGTGAGTAACATTGTGGGGTAATCCGGAGTGTGGCTCGGGGTTACCGCTTTTGTTACTGAAAGTTAACCCCTGAGCCACACTCGGGAATACCACCAGGGGGGTTAACACAGCAGACCCCACTGTAACAGTTTTATTTTTTGTTTATCTAGTAGATCCGCTATTTTTCCACTCTCTTTACAGTAGGTCGTTTTGGATAGAGTAAGGGAGGGTCATAAGCCCTGCCAGTTTTGTTTCTGCCATCTGTCCCATTGGAAAAATTTTCCTTCACTTCCTGTCCCATAGCCAAAACAGGAAGTGAGAGGAAATCCCTCTAAAGTGAGGGAATGTCAGGGTGTCACCAGGGTCACTAGAACTAGTATCCTCATTGGAAAATGTCTTCTCTCTTAGACCTCATGCACACTGCTGCTGATAAATGGACGTTTAGGAGCAGTTGAGCGTTGATAATGTTAATGTTTTACAGGATGTCTCCAACTTACAAGCTGACCTCAATACAGGACTAATAGAGGGGGTGCACAGACAGCAATAAAAATCTGACAAGAGTTCTAATCCATCTCCAATCTATTCCAAACCAAAAAATAAAAGTTTTGCCTTAAATTATACTTTTTTATAGTAAAAGTAAGATATGTAACAAATGCTGCAAGAGGTGAGGCAGATATTATTATAGTCAACTTTTTTTTTACTGTGCAAATGGCTAAAATAGTGTTTGGCCTTACTTCAGCTTTAGAGGTATTAGCTGGTTTTATAGATTTACTTTGTTGCTTACCTAAAGTCTATTTAAAACTAGCTATTCATCTAAAACCTCCCTGTACAGATAGTGAAAACACTGCTGTATGATTTTTTATTGCAGTATAAATAGTATTATCACCCTGTTACAGCTAGTAAAAAGATATATTGTCAGGATTACCTGGTAATACATCTACTATATGTTACAGGGAGACTTAGCTTAACCGCTTCCATACAGAGCAGTTAGACCCCCTTCCTGCCCAGACCAATTTTCAGCTTTCAGCACTCTCACACTTTGAATGACAATTGCTCAGTCATGCTACACTGTAACCAAACAAAATTTTTATCATTTTTTTCACACAAATAGAGCTTTCTTTTGGTGGTATTTGATCACAACTGGGGTTTTTTTTTTTCGTGATATAAGCAAAAAAAAAAAAAAACACTTTTTTTTAGTTTCTATTATAAAATTTTGCAAAAAATTATTTTTTCTTCATACATTTGGGCCAAAATTTATACTGCTACATATCTCTGGTAAAATTAACCAAAATTAGTGTATATTATTTAGTCTGTGTGAAAGTTATTGAGTCTAGAAGCTATGGTACCAATTACTGAAAATTGATCACACTGATGGCCTATCTCCTTTCTTGAGGCCCTGAAATGTCAGGACAGTACAAATACCCCCCAAATGACCCCTTTTTGTAAAGTAGACAGTCCAAGGTATTTAGTAAGAGGCATGGTGAGTTTTTTGAAGTTATAATTTTTTCCCACAATTCTTGGGAAAATGAAGAAAAGATTTTTTTTTCTTTTTTTTCCCAAAACGTTGTCAATTTATAAGCTATTTCTAACACATAGCATGCACACAGCAAAAATGACACCCCAAAATTCATTCTGCTACTCCTTCTGAGTATGGTGATACCACGCGTGTGAGACTTTTACACAGCCTGGCCACAAAAAGAGACTCCACGTCCAAGTAGCACCATAAGGCGTTTTAGGAGCATAAATACACATAAAACTTTCTTACTACCTATCACACTTTTCAAGGCCCTAGAGCACCAATACAATGGAAAAGTCCACAAAATGACCCCATTTTGGAAAGCAAACACTCCAACGTATATTCTATGAGGCATTATGAGTCCTTTGAACATGTCATTTTTTTCCACAAGTTTTTGGAAAATGTGGGAAAAAAATAAAAACTTTTTTTTTTTTACACAAAGTTGTCAATTTATAGGATATTCCTAACACATAGCATGTACATAGCAAAAATGACACCCCAAAATACATTCTGCCACTCCTCCTGAGTATGGCAATACCACATGTGTGAGACTTTTTCACAGCCTAGCCATATAGAGGGGCCCAACATCCAAGGAGCATCATCATGCATCCTAGCCACTTGCCTAGGCCTATTTTTGACATTTGGTGTTTACAAGCTAAAATCAGTTGTTTTTGCTAGAAAACTACTTAGAACCCCAAAACATTATATATTTTTTTTAGCAGAGACCCTAGAGAATAAAATGGAGATTATTGCAATATTTTTTATCACACCGTATTTGCGCAGCGGTCTTCCAAACACAATTTTTTTCTAAAAAATTCACTTTTTTGAATTAAAAAATAAGAAACCAGTAAAGTTAGCCCAATTGTTTTCCATAATGTGAAAGATAATGATACGCCGAGTAAATAGTCATGTCATGCTTCAAAATTGCGCACGCTCACGGAATGGCGACAAACTTTGGTACTTAAAAATCCCCATAGGCGACAATTTAAAAATTTCTATAGGTTGCTATCTTAGAGTTACAGAGGAGGTCTAGGGCTCAAATTATTGCTCTTGCTCTAACGATCGCGACGATACCTCACATGTGTAGTTTGAACACTGTTTACATATGTGGGCGGGGTTTCCGTATGCGTTCGCTTCTGCGCGCGAGCTCACGGGGACAGGGCGCTTTAATTTTTTTTTTCTTTTTTACTATTTATTTTATTTATTATTTTTTATTTTTACACTGCTTTTTTATAAAAAAAAATTGATCATTTTTATTTCTATTACAAGAAATGTAAACATTACTTGTAATAGAAAAAGGCACGACAGGACCTCTTTTTTGTGAGATCTGGGGTCAAAAAGTCCTCAGATCTCACAAGTACACTAAAAGATAGAAAAAAAAAAAATTAAATAAAATGAAAAAAAAAAAAAGGGACCTTTAAACTGGTTGCTAGGCAACGACGTTTGCCGTAGCTCCGGTCCTCCAAGACCATAGAGTCGAGTGAGGGCAAGCTTGCCCTCACTTGAAATCCTGTCTGTGAGGAACCGGGACCGGATCGTTTTCCCCGCTGCCGGCGGTTTCCGCTAAGCGGGGAAAAGGACCAGAATGCGGCGGGAGGGGGGGGCACCTCTTCCGCCACCCCGGAAGGGTGATCCCGCGGCGAATCTGCCGCTGGGACCACCCTTATCGGAAAGCCAACCGTCCACCGTTTAAAAAAATACCAGGGTTATGGCAGCTATCTGCTGCCATAACACCGGTATTTAGGTTTAAACGGAGGACGTATATAAACCTTTTTGGACTTAGACATGGTGGCTGTATGAAGGGTGACAGGTACTCGGGTACTTTGCTGGGCAGGTGACAGGTACTCTGGTACTGATGAGCAAGTGGCAGGTACTCGAGTACTCCGATAGGCAGGTGACAGGTACTCGGGTACTCTTATGGGCAGGTGACAGGCAGGTGATAGGTACTGATGAGTAGTACCGATACTGATAGGTGATACTGATACTGTACTGATGGGTACGGATGATCAGTACTGATACTGATAGGTGATAGGCACTGATGGGTACTGATGAGTACTGATGAGTAGTGATGGGTACTGATGAGCAGGTGGCAAGTACTCGGGTACTTCAGGTGTCAGGTACTCTGATGAGCAGGTGGAAGGTACTCGGGTACTCTGATGGGTAGGTGACAGGTACTCGGGTACTCTGATGGGTAGGTGACAGGTACTCGGGTACTCCGATGACGGGTATCGGGTACTCCGGTGACGGGTACTCAAAGTGCCAGAGTACCTGTCATCAGAGTACCCGAGTACCTGTCATCAGAGTACCAGAGTACCTGTCATCAGAGTACCTAAGTACCTGTCATCAGAGTACCCGAGTACCCGTCATCAGAGTACCCAAGTACCTGTCATCAGAGTACCCGAGTACCTGTCATCAGAGTACCCGAGTACCCGTCATCAGAGTACCTGTCATCAGAGTACCCGAGTACCTGTCATCAGAGTACCCGAGTACCTGTCATCAGAGTACCCGAGTACCCTTCATCAGAGTACCGGAGTACCTGTCATCAGAGTACCCGAGTACCTGTCACCAGAGTACCCGAGTACCTGTCATCAGAGTACCCGAGTACCTGTCACCAGCCCATCAGAGTACCCGAGTACCTGTCATCAGCCCATCAGAGTACCCGAGTACCTGTCATCAGAGTACCTGATGGGCTGGTGACAGGTACTTGGGTACTTTGATGGGCTAGTGACAGGTGCTCTTTATTGGGGGGGGGGCAATCAGTGTGGTTGGGGTGCACTGTACTTGGTAACTAGCTGCTACCACAATCTCCTCCTCACACAGGATCAGTGTGTGAGGAGGAGAACACGGTGACAGCTAGTTACTGTGTTCTCTGTTGACATTTGTGACCGGCTGTGATTGGACACAGCCGATCACGTGGTAAACAGCCAATTTCATTGGCTGTTTACCTTGATCGGGGTTGGGCTCAGTCCGAGGGACGAGCCTCACCCCCGATCGCCGCGCTGCGCGGGGGCGCGCAGTAGCGGCGAGACCGGGCGGACGTCATATGACGGCCGCCCGGATCGAGAAAGGATTCCTGCCGACGTCATTTTATAATGGCGCGGTATGGAAGGGGTTAAAGTGATTGATTTTGTGTTTTTTTTTTTTTAAATCACAAACTTGCACAAGGCAGCACAGATCCTCCTCTTCTTCACTGCTCCTGGCCCCTCCCTCCTATTGAGTGCCCCCACAGTGTCTATTCAGACAAAGAGCTTCCATTCAGCCCCGCCCCCTCTCTCTCCTGATTGGCTAAGTGACTCTGATTGACAGTAGTGGAAGCTAATGGCGCCGCTGCTGTGTCTCAGCCAATCAAGAGAGAGAGTTCCGGACAGTCGAGGGATTTGTGGACATCGCTGGATAGAGATGAGGCTCAGGTGAGTATTAGGGAGGCTGCTGCACACAGAAGGCTTTTTATCCTAATGCACAGAATGTATTAATATTAAAAACCTTCTGCCTTTACAACTCCTTTAAAATGTGATGCTCAGACAAAATAATCTAAGAGGGTGAAATAAGTCTGAGTAAGGGCTCATTTAAACGTTTAGTGTTTTTACCTCCCACACCCCCTTCCCCATAAGCTGCAAAGGCAGCCAGAGGGGGGGCTGCAGCACATGTAAACGTAGCCTTGGTATGCACAAATACAACAACTGGTCATTTATATAACTGCAGAGGCCCATCTGTGACCTGTTCTTTTAAGGTCACTTCCTAATTTCAGGTTTAAACATCCTTCTTAGTTAAAACTGAAATCAGGCCAAACAGCTAAATAAACAGTTGAACTGAAAGTAGAAAGGCTTGTAACAACAGGTTTCAGAAAAACAGAGCTGAATGGTGGGCAGAACCAAGAATTACATAACAGAATAAGGTCATCGTCTGACTGTGATTCTGAAGCTCTTGGTGTTTGGGGGTCACCTGTGCTATTTGCTCATTGTCTAGAGAGGAGAAGAAAATATGAAACATAAAAACTCTGAAACAAAATTGCTCCTGGTTCTCAAATAGGTCCAGTAAAAGATTACAATCCTGCTGTCTGAGTCCCCTCAGAAGAAGAGAAGCCACACTAAAGGCCATACCTATACTGCTCCTGCTCTTCCCTCCTGTTCCTTTACTGGCCAGCATCCGATGTATGAACAGGGAGGTAGCCCTTCACTTACCCAGAAGGAGTCTGATATTTGCCTGGATAACCTCCGCATACATGTTCTTGACACCTCCTAACATTTCAAAACATGCTGGTAGGTTACATGGCTTCCCCAGGGTTGTATTTAGATATTCTGCTGGCCTAAACACAGCTGAATTATAGTGGCTTTTTTTAAAGCTCCACACCTTATTTTAATATGATAATGTTAGTAAAAATTACAACTCAAATCTGCTTTTGGAGGCAGGGACATTGCTAGATCCTGGCACCCAGGGTATGTGACCTGCTGTGGGGTAAGCAGGCATTTGCTCCAGGCCAATACCAATAGTATATGTTGGTCTGGTGGCCCTGAGTAGAGATATTTTCCTATTCAAACCTTCAGTTATCTTCCAGCATTGACTTTCTTTGTGGTTCTGAGATATTATGTAACTGAAAGCAGAGAGCTGCAAAGAAAGTTGATCCCATATCATTACTAAAAAGTGAGTGAGTTGAGATTATATTGGGCCACTGACCCAGTTCATCATATGCCCGTGTTCTCTGCTGCCATGGCCAGGACTAGATACAAGCAAATTTTGTGGTTCATGCATTTCAATGACAATGAACTCTGTCCTCCTCAGGGTGACCCTGGATTGGACCGGCTCCACAAAATTTGGCCCCTTGTGAATCACTTCAACCAAAAATTTGCAGCCTTGTATAAGTCCCAACAAGCTGTCTGCATTGATGATGAGTCCCTGATTAAATTTTCTGGCCGCCTTGATTTCAAACAGTTTCTCCCCAGTAAGCGTGCCAGATATGGGATCAAGAGGTAAAAGCTCTGTGACAGGGCAACAGGCTGTCACAGACTTCACCTGTGAGGTTGGAAGATCTACCACATCCATAGAGTATCAGGTGTATCTTCATAAGGAAGACCATTGAATACTGAATGTGCTTTTGCTGTCCTATAACTTTGACAGCAACTGGTTCTGGTGAGTTTGCACTTCTTATATATGGTGAAGGCAGCAAACAGATGGTGATTCACTGAGATTGCGGAGTAATAACACTGGAACTATTTTATTTTTACTTATGGACTTTTATTCACATTATTGTGATCTATTTTATTTGATTTTAAAATCAGTTTTGTTTATGCACATTTTTATACTTGTGGAAGAGTATCACTATTATTCATACAACGATACTTTTTTCTTTTTTATGCACCATTGCGACCTAATCGCCGGGGCTTCTCCCAATGGCTTTTAGATGCCCGACTAAGACGGGGGTAGAGAGCCTGCTTAAAGTGTAACAAATTGCTTGCAGTGAAGTGAAAGGACACACAGGATGTTTTTGTTCTGTCTTCCATTCACGCAGATATGACAGTCCAAATTACAATGGTGATTGGTGTTGTTGAGAAGCCCCCCTGTGTCCATGACTACAACCTTAACATGGAAGGGGTAGACTTCAATGACCAGATGATGGCGCTATACTTAATTGTCTGTAAGGCCAGACACTGGTACTAAAAAGTGTCTGTATACTTATTCCAATTGGCTCTGCTGAACGCTTATGTTCTATACAAAGCATTGGGAAGAAGAGGATCCTTCCTAAAATTCCAGGAAGAGATCATCACAGCCCAGAAGGTGCTGTGGCCTAAATTCACAATCCATATGCAGTGAGCCGGCTGCATGAGAGGCATTTTCCGAATGTCCTCCCTGGTACCTCTACCCAAAGAGCACCCCAAAGAAGATGTTGTGTCTGTAGAAAACACAGATATAGGTGTGACACCCGCTATTTTTGTCCCTCCTGTCTTAGCCAACCTGGTCTCTGCATCGGGGACTGTTTACGTCACTACCACACACTAGTGGAGTATTTATAAAGGGTACAGCACGGCACAGTCTAGGGCACACTTTCACACAGGGTCTCGAAAGATGTTAGATGGTTATCGCATTTTGAGAGACCCTAGCCTGGAAAGTTTAAGGTTTTTTACAGTTAAAAAAAAAGTAAAAACAAAACATAAAAAATGTCATTTTGTTTACAAAATGTAAAAATTAAAAAGCCAAAAATAGTTGTCGTTTTATTGAGTTAATTTTCTGTTCTTACTGTTTTACTGTACTTTATAATATACTGCTATACTGTAATGCTTTATTGTTGTTTTTCATTGTTAACCATAGTTTGCTTTGCAGATACTGCCATTCTATTGTTTTACTGTACTGTATACTATTATATTGTAATGTATTATTGTTACTGTGTTTTATTGTATGCCCATCAGCTGCAACACTGATTTGTTTATCCTGGCAGCAACAGCGTTTGCTTTTAGCATATACGTAAATCAATATTTGCAGCGCTGTAGGAAGTGATTTCACCACCGCAGTTCAAAAAAGAGCATATATGGCAAAGCATAGGAGATGGGGTGGACAGAGAGGGCTGATCTCCTCTATGCTTCGCCAAATATTTTTTTATACTTTTCTTGGCAGAGATTTCTTCATCCACATTGATCAATGTGAATGGGGGAATCTGTTAGGCTCTCTTTTTTTGTTCAGCCCACAGGCTGCATGAAAAAAAAAAAGAACCCTACAATATAGGCCCAACAAGAACCAGCAACATACTGGTATGTTGGTGGACTTTGGTCATAATGGGATGATGCCTGCAGGTTTAGGCATCATCTTGGTATAATTTTTTACAGACAGCGGTCAGCTTTCATGTAAAATCAATCCTAGTGGCTAATTAGCCTCTAGACTGCTTTTACAAGCAGTGGGAGGGGACTCCCCCCTTTCCACCGCCGCCAATGGTTTTCTCGGGCTCTCCTGTCCCACTGAGTAACCCAAGAATGCAGCTGGTGGTTCCGTCAGCTGACTATAGAGCTTATCGGAGACCAGAAAGGCTACAATCATCTCTATGGCCTAAGATACCAGGAGCTACGAGCATTTTATCACTTCAGTTTTGCCAGATATAAACAGCGCCATTTTTAAATTGGGAAAGCATCTTATCACACCAATCTTGGTGTGGTCAGATGCTTTAAGGGCAGAGGAGAGATCTACAGTCTAATAGACCCCAGTTTTTTTCGAAAAAGAGTACCTGTCACTACTTATTGCTATCATAGGGGATATATACATTCCCTGTGATAACAATAAAAAGAAAAAAAATGAAAGGGAAGGTGTAAAAATAATAAAAAATAAAAAAATAAAGCACCCCTGCCCCCCTGTGTTTGCACGCAAAGGTGAACGCAAGCATCAGTCTCGTGTCATATGTAAACAGCAATGTGAGGTATTACCGCGAATGTCAGATCGAAGGCAGTAATTCTAGCAGTGGACTTACTCTGTAAATCTAAAGTGGTAACCTGTAAAGACTTTTAAAGGCTTTTAAAAATGTACGTAGTTTGTTGCCGTTGCACGGGCGTGTGCAATTTTAAAGCATGTCCTGTTTGGTATCTATGTACTCGGCATAAGATCATCTTTTAAGTTTTACCAAATTTTACTATGTTGTGTATTTGTGCATTAAATAAAAAAAGTGTTTTGTTTTTTTTTCATAAACATTGCGTTTGGAAAATCTCTGCATAAATACTGTTTGACAAAAAAAATTGCAACACCCACCATTCTATTCTGTTGTGCTTCTGCTTTAAAAAAAATATATGTTTGGGGGTTCAAAGTAATTTTCTAGTAAAAAAAAAAAATGTTTTTCATGTAAACAAAAAGTGTCAGAAAAGGCTTGGTCTTCAAGTGGTTAGAATAGTGAATGATGTGTGGCATAAGCTTCTAATGTTGGGCAATAAATCTCAGGACAGTTCAAACACTCCCCAAATTACCCCTTTTTGAAAATTAGATACCCAAGCTATTTGCTGAGAGGCATGTTGAGTCCATGGAATTTATTATTTTTTGCCACAAGTTTTGGAAAAATTAAATCTTTTTCTATTTTTTACACAAAGTTGTTACTAAATGATATATTGCTCACACATGCCACGGGTATATGAGGAATTACACCCCAAAATACATTCTGTTGTGTCTCCTGAGTACAGGGATACCACATGTGTGAGACTTTTTGGGAGTCTAGACGTGTACAGGACCCCGAAAACCAATCACCGCCTTCAGGCTTTCTAAGGAGGTAAATTGTTTATTTCACTCCTCACTACCTATCACAGTTTTCAGAGGCCATCAAATGCCAAGATAGCACAAAAGGTATTTGCTAAGAGGCATGGTGAGTATTTTGCAGCTCATTTGTTTTGGAAAATGAAGAAAGAAAAGGAACATTTTTTTCTTTTTTAAATTTTCAAAACTTTGTGACAAAAAGCAAAATCTGCAAAATACTCAACATGACTCTCAGCAAATAGCTTAGGGTGTCTTCTTTCCGAAAAAGGGTAATTTGGGTGGGTTTTGTGCTATCTTGGAATTTCATGGCCTCCGACTGTGATTGGTAGTGTGGCGTAAAATCAACAATTTACACCCTTAAAAAGCCTAGTGGCGGTGATTGGTTTTCGGGGTCCTGTACGCGGCTAGACTGCCAAAAAGTCTCACACTTGTGGTATCTCCATACTCAGGAGAAGCAGCAGAATGTATTTTGGGGTGTCATTAACCATATACCCATGGCATGTATGAGCAACATATAATTTCAAAGACAACTTTGTGTTAAATACAATTTTATTTTTTTGTCATTTTTCAAACACTTGTGACAAAAAAATTCAATATTCAATGGGCTCAACATGCCTCTCAGAAAATTCCTTGGGGTGTCTACTTTCCAAAAAGGGGTAATTTGGGTGGGTTTTGTGCTATCTTGGCATTTCATGGCCTCCGACTGTGATTGGTAGTGTGGAGTGAAATGAACAATTTACACCCTTAAAAAGCCTAGTGGCGGTGATTGGTTTTCGGGGTCCTGTACGCGGCTAGACTGCCAAAAAGTCTCACACTTGTGGTATCTCCATACTCAGGAGAAGCAGCAGAATGTATTTTGGGGTGTCATTAACCATATACCCATGGCATGTATGAGCAACATATAATTTCAAAGACAACTTTGTGTTAAATACAATTTTATTTTTTTATCATTTTTCAAACACTTGTGACAAAAAAATTCAATATTCAATGGGCTCAACATGCCTCTCAGAAAATTCCTTGGGGTGTCTACTTTCCAAAAAGGGGTAATTTTGGGGGGCTTTGTACTGCACTGCCATTTTAGCACTTCAAGAATTGAGATAGGCAGACAGAAAGTAAAAGCTGCATAAAATCCAGTATATACACCAGTGGCGGCTGGTGCTCAAGATTTTTTTTTGGGGGGGGGGGGGGCGCAAACAGAAAAATGTAATAGGCATTGCTTTGCAGCAAAAAACCCTGTAAAAAATTGCGTGACTTTGAGGTCGCAAAAGTGTGAAAGGGGCCTTAAGTAAATAGGGTATAGTGTGCCCCCTTTCAATGCAGAGAGACCAGCGTGTCCCCTTTCAATGCAGAGTGACCAGCGAGCCCTCTTTCAATGCAGAGAGACCAGCGTGCCCCCTTTCCATGCAGAGAGACCAGCGTGTCCCCTTTCAATGCAGAGAGACCAGCGTGCCTCCTTTCAATGCACAGGGACCAGCGTGCCCCCTTTCAATGCAGAGAGACCAGCGTGCCCCCTTTCAATGCACAGGGACCAGCGTGCCCCCTTTCAATGCACAGTGACCAGCGTGTCCCCTTTCAATGCACAGTGACCAGTGTGCCCCCTTTCAATGCACAGTGACCAGTGTGCCCCCTTTCAATGCACAGTGACCAGCATGCCCCCTTTCAATGCAGTGACCAGCGTACATGCCCCCTTTCAATGCAGTGACCAGCATACATGCCCCCTTTCAATGCAGTGACCAGCGTACATGCCCCCTTCAATGCAGTGACCAGCGTACATGCCCCCTTTCAATGCAGTGACCAGCGTACATGCCCCCTTTCAATGCAGTGACCAGCGTACATGCCCCCTTTCAATGCAGTGACCAGCATACGTGCCCCCTTTCAATGCAGTGACCAGCGTACATTCCCCCAATGCAGAGATCAGCGTGCGTGCCCCCTTCAATGCAGTGACCAGCATACATGCCCCCTTTCAATGCAGTGACCAGTGTGCCCCCTTTCAATGCACAGTGACCAGTTTGCCCCCTTTCAATGCACAGTGACCAGCATGCCCCCTTTCAATGCACAGTGACCAGCATGCCCCCTTTCAATGCAGTGACCAGCGTACATGCCCCCTTCAATGCAGTGACCAGCGTGCATGCCCCCTTCAATGCAGTGACCAGCATACATGCCCCCTTTCAATGCAGTGACCAGCGTACATGTCCCCTTTCAATGCAGTGACCAGTGTACATGCCCCCTTTCAATGCAGTGACCAGCATACATGCCCCCTTTCAATGCAGTGACCAGCGTACATTCCCCCAATGCAGAGATCAGCGTGCGTGCCCCCTTCAATGCAGTGACCAGCATACATGCCCCCTTTAAATGCAGTGACCAGCGTACATGCCCCCAATGCAGTGACCAGCGTAGATGCCCCCTTCAATGCAGTGACCATCGTACATGCCCCCAATGCAGTGACCAGCATACATGCCCCCAATGCAGAGATCAGTGTGCGTGCCCCCAATGCAGTGACCAGCATACATGCCCCCAATGCAGAGATCAGCGTGCGAGCCCCGAATGCAGTGACCAGCATACATGCCCCCAATGCAGAGATCAGCATGCGTGCCCCCTTCTATGCAGTGACCAGCATACATGCCCCCAATGCATTGACCAGCATACATGCCCCAAATGCAAAGATCAGCGTGCGTGCCCCCAATGAGGTGACCAGCATACATGCCCCTAATGCAGAGATCAGCATGCGTGCCCCATTCAATGCAGTGACCAGCATACATGCCCCCAATGCAGAGATCAGCGTGCGTGCCCCCTTACTTACCTGGAGTAGCAGCGGCGGCGGGCGGCTTCTGATCAGTGTCCTGGCATCGGCTTCTCATCAGTCCCGGCGGCGCGTCTCCTCGGGTCCTCCCGCTCCCGCCTCCTCCTCGGCCAATGGCATGGGGTTTGCCTTGGGGCCAATCAGGAAGCGCGTATTTCCATTCGCTATTGTCACACAATGGGTGGGCTCGGGGCGCACTGCTCTGCGCCCCGGTCCCTTCCTTTGCATCACCCTATTAGAGCCTCTGGCTCTAATCAGGTGATTAAAAAAAAAAACCCATTAAGCTCCATGCGTCCGGCGCCCCTGCATGCAGATTAGAGGGCCGGACGCATTGATGGGGGGGGGCGGCGCCCCTGCACCCTCAATAGACTGGCCGCCACTGATATACACCATAGTTTGTAGATGCTATAACTTTTGCGCAGATATGTAGCTAAATACATTTTGGCCTTAATGTATGACAAAAGTTGAGTTTACTGGGTATCTTTTTAAAAATTGACGATTTTCTTTATATCGCAAAAAATAAAAATCCCAGTGGTGATCAAATACCAGCAAAAGAAAGCTCTATTTGTAGGAAAAAAAGAACATAAATTTTATTTGGGTACAGCATTGCATGACTGCAAAATTACCAGTTAAGGTCACGCAGTGCCAAATTGCAAAAAATGGCGTGGTCATTAAGGGGGTAAAACCTTCCGGTCCTTAAGTGGTTAAAATTGTGCACTCTCATGTAATGGCAACAAAATAAACTTCAAAACCTCCATAGATGATGCTTTCATTTTTTTTGCAGGTTACCTGTTTAGAGTTACAGAGAAGGTCCAGTTCTAGAATTATTGCTCGCATTCTAATAATCGTGGCGATACCTCACATGTGTGATGCTTTCGCTTCACATGGGAAATGGGGAGCTTTACATTTTTTTTTCATTATTATTTATTTTTATTTTATTTTTTTTAACTGTCCCTTTTAACACATTTTTTATATTATTTTAATTCCTATTACAAGGAAATCAAACACCCCCTGTAATGGAAATAAGGATTTTCTTTTTATGGCGAGATCTGGGCTCAAAAAGACCCAAAATCTCTCCTTTACTTTTAAAAGCAAAAGATCCAAAAAAAAAAAATGTTTGATCTTTTGCTTAAAAAAAAAAATAGTTTACTTCCGCCTTGGAGCAGAAAGTAACATGGTGACCTCGAAGGCCACAGAGATGATCAAAGAGGATCTAGTCTTTTATCTCCTCTGTGACCAGCCGGCCTCACTGTCGGATCATTTCGCGGGCACGTGGGTAAAAACGGTAAGCCCCCGATAAACACTGGTGAGTGACAGGAGGGGAGGGAAAGTGTTCCAGCGAATCATGAGCCAGCCCCAGGCTACAAAAAAAAAAATCACTGGGGTTATGGCTGATAGCTTCAACCATAACCCCAGTAAACTACTTGAAAACCACAAAAATATATGTATTGTGGTCGGCAAGTGGTTAAGCAAGGACTTGGTTCACAGTTCCACAAGAGAATGTTCAGTGTCCTCAAATTGTTACTAACGGTTACTGAAGTATCCTACCATTACCTACCTCCTAAGCTCCTATTAAAGCATCATAAGATGCCAACCCCTAGACTGGTTAATGAGCCTGAAGTGTGAATTAAACTGTGTGTTTGGTTGCGTGGAAAATATTGGGGAAAAGCATCTGGGTAAACTACTCCTACGGTGGTAGCGCTACAATTCCAAGTATGATAAATATACTAAAATTTTGCTTAACCTAATTTTTTTAACAAAATATTTTCTGTGTTTTCCTGTGTTTCTCATTTCATATTGATTCTTCACTTAATACATTAATGCCCATTGAATAACAATGAGAAGGTACATGACAGCAGCAATTCAAAGGGAGCCTGCTAATCGCTACCACTAAGCCATTTCCACCCCTGCCATTTTACATCCCCTGATCAATAATAGACCACAAGAAAATGGAATTTGTTGGCCATAGCAGCTCTTTATTACAAAACACAAATACAACCAGCCAATTACAATAATTATTAATAAATAAGAGAAATGGGTCAATGGTCTTTGTAAGTACCCAACCAGAGCAGTGTATCTGCAGCCCAAACTTTGTTCTGTGCTAGGCCCCCACTTGCCCACTATGACAAGAGCCTGCTGCCACCAACTAGTATTTAAATTGAATTAAATGAGATCTCACACTGCCGACTTACAACATGGAAGATACTGTTTGGCTTCATGCACACTTCCACATGACTTCCTTAAGTCCTTTATTGCTATTGCTGCCTAGCATCCTTTTGCTGCTAGAATGCAGGCAGCTTTTGCTCCATAGCATTCTTCATTGATGCATGGCTGGAGGCTCCTGTAACCTAGCGTCCTTGTTTGCTAGGATACAAATGGCCCTTGCCTCCTAGCAGAGGCGTAACTAGAACCTTCAGGGCCCTGATGCAAAAAACCATGAAGGGCCCCCCAGACCCCTGGCCTTACCTTCAAGCCCAGGGCTCTTCCCACTAATCCTGGGGCTCTTTACCCTCGTTGCATGGCCTTTTATTACGGTCCCACAGCAGGATTCTTTCACAAGTTCTGCAGTGGGCCCCCTTCCTGCAATCTTGTGGGCCCCCTCCCCACAGTGGTGCAATGCCAGGGTCCGGTCGCAAGTGTGACCTTTGCGATCCTGGAAGTTCACCCACTGGTTTGCTACCGGGCCCCCTGGAGCATGGGGCCCGGTAGCGATTGCAACCCCTGCAACCCCTGTAGTTACGCCCCTGCCTCCTAGCGTTCTTCAGTGTAAGGACACAGGCAGCGCTTGTACTCCAGTAAATCACATTTGTATGGTACAATGTTAGCAAAAACATTTACATGCATACAGTAAGATACGGTCCATATGCAGAACCGTGTATGTAGATTTTTCAGTTTTGAACGCAGTGCACGTTTTTCTGATCTTCAAGCAGCTGTGTGCATGGGGCCATAGCAAACCACACACCTGCATTTGGAGATAAACGCTGCCATTTTGCGGGCCTGTGCATGAGTCTTCTGAGGTTTGGCAGTCGGCAGGCTGGCCGATTTTAGACTTTAATTGACATCAGATCCCCTGGTAGCCTCACTAATGCCAGTTTTCATATTTATATCCTGAAAGGTCCCTTATAAACACCAGCATAAGTATTGCAGATCTCAAACCAAGCAATTTCAAAAGCAGCATGATGTTAAGATTTACATACCTTCACTGAGAAGTTTTATGAATGAATGCATACTAAACCATAATAATATATTGGGCCAGGAACCCGTCATTAGAAATTCACAGCTGTGAAATATTTATACGTGAGCTAGTGTTTGTCTTGCTTAATATTTTCATCCACAGCTCCTGCCCTAGAAACAAAATTTAATAAACATCTCTTTGGGCATGAAAATGTTATTTCATCATGCTGGCATCTTGGTTTTAAACACTGTATACAAATGTGTTTTTGCTGCCAGCTCTAGATGCTGCTTTTTAATATGTATTGGGTAATGAAACTGATTAGCAGCCAAAATAAGAACTCTGCTTCACTCTCAATTTAGCAACATCACCTTAATACAGAAGAACAAAAACACGACAATGTATGCAGTCTGATTTCCATTGGCAATACACAGATGGATCAATCTGAAAAAGTTGGGACCTTACACGGTTCAGGTAGGAGGCAATTGTTCAAATAATATGGCAATAAAGAGCTACATACAAGTACGAATAAGCTCTGAAACGATCACATCTTCCACTTTGGATTAGGATACAAAAAAATATTTTGGAAAGGTGAGAGGATTTTATAAAGAAGCAAATTATTTAAGAGACCCTGCCACCAGATTGTTTCTTTCAACCTAAATTTTTTATTGTATATATGGAGAAGGGTTGGGACTTTGAATGAGGTTACAACTGACCATTGTACTTCAATCCCTAATATTCGAAGACAAATATAAAAAGGGTTGGGACTTTAAGTGAGGCATAAAACTGAGTCTGATTGTGAAGCAAAGACATAAAAATATGAATGTTCATTAATTTTATTGAGTACAACAAATAATAACAATGTTAAAAATGTATAAATACAAGATAACATGCATGGATAATATTAGTCTGACCAAGACTTAAAAGGGTATACAGTATCACAGTGGTCTAAATGCTGGAATTCATAAGAAAATGGTTGAGACAGACATATGTGTATGGTGTAGGGAGAATTGTCCATGAGGATTGCGTCCTATGCTCACTGCACCACATCTTATGCCTTATTTTTCCATTATTACATCTCTATGCACCTTATCTATGTTTTGCACAGCGCATTTCTTTTTTTTTTTTTCCTCTTCTTTGGGTGTATTGTACTCATTCCCTGCCTCACCACACATGATACCTAGGATTCATATCTCTCGATACTCATACTTCTCATATATGAATCTACTTATCTTATTACATATATTCCTAGGTACTATAATGGATGACTAGTCGAGGCTGTTATTCCTTTTCCCATGGAGATGACACTCATCCCACATCTTTGGTTTTCTCACCCCACAAGCGCAGGATATTGCTCCCTCAGCTCCCGGGAGAGACGGCTTCAGAGCACCCTCCTTTACAAGCCAATTGTGGCGGAATTTTGTACTAATTTGTAAGTAGACTACCTTTTGTTGACAGACATTGCCATGCTTTGGCGATGATACTACCAGATATTTTTACATATTTTTTGACATTTTTATTTCTTGATAAACTAATGATTGCTTCTGCTCCTAACGAGTGTAGAAACACGAAAGCGTGGAGCATTACAGGACGCAATCCTCATGGACAATTCTCCCTACACCATACACATATGTCTGTCTCATCCATTTTCTTATGAATTCCAGCATTTAGACCACTGTGATACTGTATTCCCTTTTAAGTCTTGGTCAGACTGATATTATCCATGCATGTTATCTTGTATTTATACATTTTTAACATTGTTATTATTTATTGTACTCAATAAAATTGATGAACATTCATGTTTTTATGTCTTTGCTTCACAATCAGACTCAGTTTTATGCCTCATTTAAAGTCCCAACCGTTTTTATATTTGTCTAAATTTTTATTGGGATTATAGGTGCATTTAATAGATTTTAGCATGTTATTTATAATCCAAAAGCCCTGGCAATCACCATCTTGGATGTGATGTCAACAACGCTGACAGAGACTGAGCTGTCACTCATGTGACTTTCTATAGCTTAATTTCTCAAACTTTTTAGCACAGAGGAACCCTTGAAACAACTTTCCAGTACCAGGAAACCTTTGCAAATATTTTGTTTATCTACATGTAGTGAAGGAGAGGTCCCTCAAGCTGCACATTACTGAAAATCCACTAATAGTGAAGTATGTGTCAGTCTCAGTCTGAGCACCGGCCAGGCCAAGCCTCCAACGCATTTCTCTCCCCACAAGAGCTTAATCATGGGGATCATGTAGTTTATCTACAGATCATAGTAAATTTGCATGCTGGTCCGTGAGAAGAATGCTCCTTACATTTGTGGTCATTGAGAAGAACCCCTCTCCAAACAAACACACACATACACACATACAAACATATACACACACACACACACACAAAGGAAAAGGATTATTTATGTCAGTCATTATTTTTCTGAAAGGTAGAAAGTGCTCACTTTTCTAGGAACCCCAAGCAATCTCTGCAGGAATGATAGGCATCAATGGAATCCCGGTTGAGAAAGGGTTCTCTGTAGTACTCCTTTTATTCTCCTACTTGGCTGCAACATAAATGGTTATTTAGGGATGTACAGTAATGGGTGAGGTGGAGAAGCAGGGTCAGCTCAGACAGTAATTAGGCACTCGAAGAAGAGAAGAGATCCTTGACATACATGGAAGGAGGGTGCTATGCTAGGGAATTGACTCTTCTGGAGTAGTCAATTTTTTAAGTAGGTTGACTTTGTGAGTGAACAAAAGTAATTTATAGAAACAAAGAACATAAAAACCAACCTCATTAAGTGACGGAGCTCTAGCATTGTTTTTCATACAGAGTTCCACATAAATCCCCTTCTTCTTGGGATGAAAAGACAACTAACCTCTTTCCATTTACTATCTACACATGGAATATCCTGATATCCAAAGTTATATCTGCTCACAAATATACCCACTGAAAGAGGCCTGTTACCTATACCCCATAATCATGCAAACCCCATAATGTACGCTGCCCAGGATAATAAGTGTACAGTTCTGCAGTGCACCACATTTCAGTGTTACTGTCAGGAATGCTCAGCAAACAAACAGTCGCACGGGCAAATGCACATGCGCAAACATGATCTCAGAGCTTCCCACCAGATTTGTACAGATGTGCGCAGGAATGTTCGCCAGAGGCACGCACATGCATGCATGCGCACATGCGTGTACATTAGTTGTTCTTGGAGCCATTTGGCACATAAAAGGATGACACCTGTGTCATGGCTGATCCATAATGACTGAACAACATGGCCGCTTGCTACAGCTTTTCATGTGTCCAGTGCGGGAAATCATTACAAGCTGCACTAGGGCAGCGCTGTCTGATCTGCAGATTTTTCCTGTATCCTGTTCCTGTGCCTCTCCTTGATCTCATTTTGACCCGGCTTTCTGACTATTCTGATTCTCCCCAATCCTGACCCCGGCTTGCCTCTGACTTTGATTTATCTACATCTACCTGATTCTCTGTTGCCAGACTTTTGCCTGAACTTTAACCATCTTTTGCTTGCTGTTTCTGATGATTCGGATCTCCTGTGTATGACCTGGCTTGTTTGACCCTGCACCCATCTCCATAGTTTCCAGCATCTTCAGTATACCTGCATCCACAACATTATTAAAATGTGTAGTGCGCTAATTCTGTGAAACTTATAAACATAAATATGTGAACAATAGTAACACCAATGTCATTAATAAAAAGGATGACATATAAAACATACAAGTCCATGAAATTCATAAAAGGTCCATATATGCAACAGTTCACATAAGTCCTTGAATGGAGAGATCCCAATACCAAACAAGTGATTTCAATGAAAACAAATAAGGGAAAGGTGTTTCAAGGTGCTTGTTTAAAGTGCAGGTATTCCCCCCCCCTTACCAGACGGGTAAAAAATAAGGTGCAATATATCTCCAAACAAAAAGATGCGTGCAGTGATATAGACAGCCCAGCTCTGCCCACCTCGTGGCCGGTTTGAGAGTAGATAAACTCTTACCAGATGACATAAAACTTAAGGTGTATGGATAACTTCTGGATATCTTTCAGCTCAATGGTAATGACCGTCCCCCAAGCTTGCGGCTCCCTGTTGTCCCTTGGAAGTGAAACTTCATCCAGGTGTTCGCAGGTGATTTGCCAAAAATAAACAAGGGGGGACTAATAGTGCATTATCCTTATGACTTTTATTGCTGATAATCAAAGATGCACTTACAGTTAAAACGATATATAATAAGCTTGCTGAAACCCAGTAGATCCGTGGCCGCCTGCAGTGCGGACCGCGGATGTAGTTAGTGATGGCACGCCTCCTCTCTGACGCGTTTCCTCCGAGCGGACTTCTACTGAGACAGGAGTAGAAGTCCTGTCTCAGTAGAAGTCCGCTCGGAGGAAACGCGTCAGAGACATAGTAACACCAATGTAGTAAGACATCAGAAGTGTAGGTCCTTGGAGGAGGACAAAAAATGAACACCTGCTGTACCTGAGAGCTGAAATTTATGGGAGGGGGGTCCTATACCCTTGGAGTGGAGGCGGGGTTAACCCACACATAGGGCTGCCATGGAGACAGACAGGAAAAATATTTTGGAAAGGTGAGAGGATTTTCTAAAGAAGCTAATTATTTAGGAGACCCTGCCACCAGATTGTTTCTTTCAACCTAAATTTTTTATTGTATATATGGAGAAAGGTTGGGACTTTGAATGAGGTTACAACTGACCATTGTACTTCAATCCCTAATATTCGAAGACAAATATAAAAAGGGTTGGGACTTTAAGTGAGGCATAAAACTGAGTCTGATTGTGAAGCAAAGACATAAAAATATGAATGTTCATAAATTTTATTGAGTACAACAAATAATAACAATGTTAAAAATCTATAAATACAAGATAACATGCATGGATAATATCAGTCTGACCAAGACTTAAAAGGGTATACAATATCACAGTGGTCTAAATGCTGGAATTCATAAGAAAATGGTTGAGACAGACATATGTGTATGGTGTAGGGAGAATTGTCCATGAGGATTGCGTCCTATGCTCACTGCACCACATCTTATCCCTTATTTTTCCATTATTACATCTCTATGCACCTTATCTATGTTTTGCACAGCGCATTTCTTTTTTTTTTTTCCTCTTCTTTGGGTGTATTGTACTCATTCCCTGCCTCACCACACATGATACCTAGGATTCATATCTCTCGATACTCATACTTCTCATATATGAATCTACTTATCTTATTACATATATTCCTAGGTACTATAATGGATGACTAGTCGAGGCTGTTATTCCTTTTCCCATGGAGATGACACTCATCTCACATCTTTGGTTTTCTCACCCCACAAGCGCAGGATATTGCTCCCTCAGCTCCCGGGAGAGACGGCTTCAGAGCACCCTCCTTTACAAGCCAATTGTGGCGGAATTTTGTACTAATTTGTAAGTAGACTACCTTTTGTTGACAGACATTGCCATGCTTTGGCGATGATACTACCAGATATTTTTACATATTTTTTGACATTTTTATTTCTTGATAAACTAATGATTGCTTCTGCTCCTAACGAGTGTAGAAACACGAAACGCGTGGAGCATTACAGGACGCAATCCTCATGGACAATTCTCCCTACACCATACACATATGTCTGTCTCAACCATTTTCTTATGAATTCCAGCATTTAGACCACTGTGATACTGTATTCCCTTTTAAGTCTTGGTCAGACTGATATTATCCATGCATGTTATCTAGTATTTATACATTTTTAACATTGTTATTATTTGTTGTACTCAATAAAATTGATGAACATTCATGTTTTTATGTCTTTGCTTAACAATCAGACTCAGTTTTATGCCTCATTTAAAGTCCCAACCGTTTTTATATTTGTCTAAATTTTTATTGGGATTATAGGTGCATTTAATAGATTTTAGCATGTTATTTATAATCCAAAAGCCCTGGCAATCACCATCTTGGATGTGATGTCAACAACGCCGACAGAGACTGAGCTGTCACTCATGTGACTTTCTATAGCTCAATTTCTCAAACTTTTTAACACAGAGGAACCCTTGAAACAACTTTCCAGTACCAGGAAACCTTTGCAAATATTTTGTTTATCTACATGTAGTGAAGGAGAGGTCCCTCAAGCTGCACATTACTGAAAATCCACTAATAGTGAAGTATGTGTCAGTCTCAGTCTGAGCACCGGCCAGGCCAAGCCTCCAACGCATTTCTCTCCCCACAAGAGCTTAATCATGGGGATCATGTAGTTTATCTACAGCTCATAGTAAATTTGCATGCTGGTCAGTGAGAAGAATGCTCCTTACATTTGTGGTCATTGAGAAGAACCCCTCTCCAAACAAACACACACATACACACATACAAACATATACACACACACACACAAAGGAAAAGGATTATTTATGTCAGTCATTATTTTTCTGAAAGGTAGAAAGTGCTCACTTTTCTAGGAACCCCAAGCAATCTCTGCAGGAATGATAGGCATCAATGGAATCCCGGTTGAGAAAGGGTTCTCTGTAGTACTCCTTCTTTTATTCTCCTACTTGGCTGCAACATAAATGGTTATTTAGGGATGTACAGTAATGGGTGAGGTGGAGAAGCAGGGTCAGCTCAGACAGTAATTAGGCACTCGAAGAAGAGAAGAGATCCTTGACATACATGGAAGGAGGGTGCTATGCTAGGGAATTGACTCTTCTGGAGTAGTCAATTTTTTAAGTAGGTTGACTTTGTGAGTGAACAAAAGTAATTTATAGAAACAAAGAACATGAAAACCAACCTCATTAAGTGACGGAGCTCTAGCATTGTTTTTCATACAGAGTTCCACATAAATCCCCTTCTTCTTGGGATGAAAAGACAACTAACCTCTTTCCATTTACTATCTACACATGGAATATCCTGATATCCAAAGTTATATCTGCTCACAAATATACCCACTGAAAGAGGCCTGTTACCTATACCCCATAATCATGCAAACCCCATAATGTACGCTGCCCAGGATAATAAGTGTACAGTTCTGCAGTGCACCACATTTCAGTGTTACTGTCAGGAATGCTCAGCAAACAAACAGTCGCACGGGCAAATGCACATGCGCAAACATGATCTCAGAGCTTCCCACCAGATTTGTACAGATGTGCGCAGGAATGTTCGCCAGAGGCACGCACATGCATGCATGCGCACATGCGTGTACATTAGTTGTTCTTGGAGCCATTTGGCACATAAAAGGATGACACCTGTGTCATGGCTGATCCATAATGACTGAACAACATGGCCGCTTGCTACAGCTTTCATGTGTCCAGTGCGGGAAATCATTACAAGCTGCACTAGGGCAGCGCTGTCTGATCTGCAGATTTTTCCTGTATCCTGTTCCTGTGCCTCTCCTTGATCTCATTTTGACCCGGCTTTCTGACTATTCTGATTCTCCCCAATCCTGACCCCGGCTTGCCTCTGACTTTGATTTATCTACATCTACCTGATTCTCTGTTGCCAGACTTTTGCCTGAACTTTAACCATCTTTTGCTTGCTGTTTCTGATGATTCGGATCTCCTGTGTATGACCTGGCTTGTTTGACCCTGCACCCATCTCCATAGTTTCCAGCATCTTCAGTATACCTGCATCCACAACATGATTAAAATGTGTAGTGCGCTAATTCTGTGAAACTTATAAACATAAATATGTGAACAATAGTAACACCAATGTCATTAATAAAAAGGATGACATATAAAACATACAAGTCCATGAAATCCATAAAAGGTCCATATATGCAACAGTTCACATAAGTCCTTGAATGGAGAGATCCCAATACCAAACAAGTGATTTCAATGAAAACAAATAAGGGAAAGGTGTTTCAAGGTGCTTGTTTAAAGTGCAGGTATTCCCCCCCCTTACCAGACGGGTAAAAAATAAGGTGCAATATATCTCCAAACAAAAAGATGCGTGCAGTGATATAGACAGCCCAGCTCTGCCCACCTCGTGGCCGGTTTGAGAGTAGATAAACTCTTACCAGATGACATAAAACTTAAGGTGTATGGATAACTTCTGGATATCTTTCAGCTCAATGGTAAAGACCGTCCCCCAAGCTTGCGGCTCCCTGTTGTCCCTTGGAAGTGAAACTTCATCCAGGTGTTCGCAGGTGATTTGCCAAAAATAAACAAGGGGGGACTAATAGTGCATTATCCTTATAACTTTTATTGCTGATAATCAAAGATGCACTTACAGTTAAAACGATATAATAAGCTTGCTGAAACCCTGTAGATCCGTGGCCGCCTGCAGTGCGGACCGCGGATGTAGTTAGTGATGGCACGCCTCCTCTCTGACGCGTTTCCTCCGAGCGGACTTCTACTGAGACAGGAGTAGAAGTCCTGTCTCAGTAGAAGTCCGCTCGGAGGAAACGCGTCAGAGAGGAGGCATGCCGTCACTAACTACATCCGCGGTCCGCACTGCAGGCGGCCACCGATCTACTGGGTTTCAGCAAGCTTATTATATCGTCTTAACTGTAAGTGCATCTTTGATTATCAGCAATAAAAGTCATAAGGATAATGCACTATTAGTCCCCCCTTGTTTATTTTTGGCAAATCACCTGCAAACACCTGGATGAAGTTTCACTTCCAAGGGACAACAGGGAGCCACAAGCTTGGGGGACGGTCATTACCATTGAGCTGAAAGATATCCAGAAGTTA
The DNA here is from genome assembly GCF_965119305.1 of Pelophylax lessonae. Classification (NCBI taxonomy): domain Eukaryota; kingdom Metazoa; phylum Chordata; class Amphibia; order Anura; family Ranidae; genus Pelophylax; species Pelophylax lessonae. The sequence continues at coordinate 132,421,438 of NC_138772.1, forward strand.
TCCATACACCTTAAGTTTTATGTCATCTGGTAAGAGTTTATCTACTCTCAAACCGGCCACGAGGTGGGCAGAGCTGGGCTGTCTATATCACTGCACGCATCTTTTTGTTTGGAGATATATTGCACCTTATTTTTTACCCGTCTGGTAAGGGGAATACCTGCACTTTAAACAAGCACCTTGAAACACCTTTCCCTTATTTGTTTTCATTGAAATCACTTGTTTGGTATTGGGATCTCTCCATTCAAGGACTTATGTGAACTGTTGCATATATGGACCTTTTATGAATTTCATGGACTTTTATGTTTTATATGTCATCCTTTTTATTAATGACGTTAGTGTTACTATTGTTCACATATTTATGTTTATAAGTTTCACAGAATTAGCGCACTACACATTTTAATCATTTGTACACTTAATTATCCTCACTGGGTAATCGGATTTTAGTTGCAGCTTTTTCATCGATTTATTTATCAGCGCTCCCTTAATACATACCACTGCATCCACAACATGCCTGCAACCGCAGCAGATCAGCACCCTCTACCACTGCTGCCATCTGCTTCTCTTCTCTGCCGTTGTTGCAAATCTCAGTGGTCCCTGAACAGGGGCGGTATGAGAGGTCTTCCTCTGCTCATCAGGTTCTACCAGAAGGTACGTGACAGTTACATTTCTCTGCCACTGAACTGGCCACAAATGCAAAGTGTGTGTGTGAATGGGGGGGTCTTGACATAAAAATAAGTATATGAATTTCCTTTTTTCATCCATATGCCTTCTTTTTTCATTACATTTATGGGAACACTCAAGTAAGAGGGGGATAACAATGTTTTTATGATAGACTCAACTTAACTTAGTATAGAGAAACACTTCTGTAAATATTTGGAAGATATTTTCTACTATGAAGTCATATGGAATATAAATCTACTGTTATGACTAAAAAGGGAAGAAAGGTTTTATAATACCTGGTGATCCTGCCAAAAATCAAGTTTCAAGTCACTTCTTTTTTTAGAATGGTGATGCTGACACAGCAACACTAAAATTGCCATCAGTGTTGCCATCCTTTTAGCTGCAATCCCCGGGTGGACTACAGCATCAAATGCTAGACAGGCCTCTACTTTTACATATGTGCAAGGAATGCTGGGAAATATAGTTTGTATTGCTGCATACACACAAGAGCACAGTAATGCAGGGGTGCTGCATCAACATATGCACCCAGAATCAGCATTTTAGGCAATGAAATGGGAAATTATGCTTCATTTTGCCAAACAAGTAGCTTTGAATACACAATTCTGGATCATTTTGCTTCCAAGCTGGCCCACTGGAGTTCACCTGCTGGAGTGAAGTGAAATACCCTGTAATCCTGGGAATGGGGCAGTGACCACTTCCTCCTCTGAAGATGTCTGAGAATTGTCATGTAGGGTCATGGGGGTCATCTTTAGCCCTGTGTACCAGGCTAATTTAGAGCTTACACATTGTTTTGGCGGGAGCTCTGATGCCAACTGAGGAAGAACATTAGTTGAAGATCAGTAGTGTTAGAGGGGACCAGGCAGCTACGTGAACCATTTACTTTGCTTTGCATGGACAAAGCACAAGTTCAATTTATTAACTTTGCAAACAGCAAGAAAACGGCAGTAAACAACAGTAATTAAATACGGCTGCTGCAGATAAATGCATATCTTTCTCACCATGATAGTTATTGAAGACGATGTCTGAAGAGACAAACCGTTGATAACTTGAACTTCTTATTTCCTCTACAAAGCTTCTCCTTTAGCTAACTTTTAAATTTCCATTTAAAATGTCAGATTGGCTTGGTTTTGACTGTAACTAATAGGGAACTGTCTACAATATGACAATGATTTATGCTTCTCAGTGCCAAGCTGCTGGAGGACTGCAGTGAAAAGAGTGATGTCTGTAATTAACGTGTGCTTTTAGTGTTTGGAAGAACAGGTTCACCTAACAATCCAGACTATCTAACTTTCTTTCAATCTGCCATGTCTTATTTCACTTCCTGTCTGTAGCAGTGTCCCAGTAATACGGTTTAACCACTTTACCACCGGAGGATTTTGCTGTCTTCCGTCCAGGCCACTTTTTGCAATTCGGCACTGTGCGACTTTAACTGACAATTGCGCTGTCATGCAATGCCGTACCCAAATAAAATTTACGTCCTTTTTTTCCCACAAACAGAGCTATCTTTTGGTGTTATTTGATCACCTGTGCGATTTTTACTTTTTGCGCTATAAACAAAAAAATGAGCGAAAATTTTGAAAAAATAGCAATATTTTTCACATTTTTTTATATGAAATTCCCCCCCAAAAAATGTAAAAAATCAAATTTTTTTATCATTTTTGGCCAATTTGTTTTCTGCTACATATTTTTGGTAAAAAAAAATCGCAATAAGTGTATTTTGATTGGTTTGCGCAAAAGTTATTGCGTTTACTAACTAAGGGAAAGATTTCTGTCATTTGTGGTGTTTTTTTTTTTTAACGAGTAATGACGGCGATCTGCGATTTTTTTTGTGGGACTGCGACATTGCAGCTGACAGATCGGACCCTTGACTGACATTTATGACACTTTTGGGGGTACCAGTGACATTACTGCAGTAATCAGTGCTATAAATATGCACTGTTACTGTAAAAATGACACTGGCAGGGAAGGGGTACATTTTATTGGAGAGGGAGGGGTTAATGTATGCCTGGTGCTTACTGACATGTGTGGGGGGAGGTGACTGAGTGAAACAGGGACAGATCGCAGGTTCAGCTATGCTGAACCCTGCAATCTGTCACTGTCTGTCACTTAGGAGATCCGCCCGCTTTGTTTACACAAGCGGGCGGATCTCCACACTCGATTCCCTGACGATCGGGGAAGATCGGCGGTGATCACCGCCGCTCCTCCCCTGTCCTGACTCCCGCTGTGACTGAAAACAGCGGGAGCGAGCCTCCGGCGGCGCGCGCGCGCCGCCCACAAGGGGAGGAGTCCAGCGACGTAGGTCTACGTCGCTGGACGATAACGAGCCACATTGCCACAGTAGCAGCAGCAATGTGAGCGGGGGTAAATCGGTTAAAATGTTGTTTTTTTTACCCCTTCTGGACCAGAAGGATTTACCCCCTTATAGACCAGGCCATTTTTCCCAATTTGGTACTTTGTGACTTTAATTGACAATTGCGCAGTCAAACTAAATTTACATCCTTTTTTCCAACAAGTTGTGCTTTTTTTTGGTGCTATTTGATCACGTCTGCGGTTTTTATTTTTTGCGATATAAGCAAAAAAATAGCGAACATTTAGAGAAAAAATTACATTTTCTACTTTTTCTTATAAAAAATATCCAATAAACTCAAATTTTTTCATACATTTAGGCCAAAATGTATTTAGCTACATGTCTATGATAAAAAAAAATCTCAATAAGCGTATATTTGTTGGTTTGCACAAAAGTTATAGCGTCCACAAACTATGGTGTATATACTGGAATCTACGCAGCTTTTATTTTCTGACTGCCTATCTCATTTCTTGAAGTGCTAAAATGGCAGGGCAGTACAACCTCCCCCCCCCCCCCCCCCTCCTAAATGACAAAAAAAAAATGTACACAAAGTTGTCACTAAATGATATACCGAAAATCAATCACTGCCTTCAGGCTTTCTAAGGGCATAAATTGTTGATGTCACTCCTCACTACCTATCACTACCTATCACAGTTAGGAGGCCATGAATTGCCAAGATAGCACAACCCCCTCCCCCAAATGACCCCTTTTTGGAAAGAAGACATCCTAAGCTATTAAGGAGGCATGTTAAGTCCATGGAATATTTTATATTTTGCCTCAAGTATTGGGAAAATTACTTTTTTTTTTTTTTTACACAAAGTTGTCACTTAAATGATATATTGCTCACATATTTCATGGGTATATGTGAAATGACACCCCATAATATATTCTAATTGAAATGATCCTACGAGCAGCCAAAATTAAACTAATTGCTGCAAGCACTCAACTATCTCATAAGTGTAATCACAATACATCCAAAAAAATGTTGCGCAATTAATAGTTGATAAGCCAATAAAAAATATAAATATATATAAAAATCACATGTATAAATATATCAAAAAATGTGACAGTGATATAACACAAATTGTGAATAATTGATCAACTATATTGTATAAAATAGCCGTGCTAAAAAGTCCATAATGTGCAATAAAGAGAGTCCAAAAAAATATAAAGTGCCGCCACAATAAATAAACTCTTCAAAGGTGCCAGTAGTGCTGTAAACATGCAGAAATAAAGCCACCAATGGATGATCAAAAGTGAGGATGTGCTTCAACAGGTGCCTCAGTGTAAATTTCTCCCCAAATGTGCACCCTCTTGTGGTTGGGTCTCACCTTAATACATGCGACCTTGCGATTAGGTTTGGTCATAAAGCAGCCTAACGCCTTCCTAGGCTGGGATAAATCTGTTCAACCCCCACCAGGTGGGGATCCTCTATAGGGTATTACTCTTTTGGGGCTTAGATGTATGTGAAGGTTCTCATTTATCCAGGCAATAGCATAAGTAGTAGTGATGAGCTGAACTGCCCTGAGTTCGGCAAACGTCAAAGAAATTTGTATTCTAAAATTTAGGTTCGGATTACGCAGGGGAGAGAGGGGTGCGTTGTAGATGCATAGTTGAAAGATGTAGTACCTCAGCACTACTGTGTCGTCTGTGTTATTATGGTGAGTTTCTGCGTAAGTTGATGGTCTCAGTAAAGTTACCTTGGATACATTTTTCTTTTTTTCCCTTTTCTCTGAGTATTGTATGTTTATAAGTAGATTCTCCCATTAAGACCCCTGTTCCCAGTGGGTCATAATCTGTCCCTCCTGGGGATAATAGCAGTATAGTGTAATGGACTCGACTGGACCCATAATATATTCTGCTGCTTCTCCTGAGTATGGGAATACCCCATGTGTGAGACTTTTTGGCAGTCTAGCCACGTACAGGACCCCAAAAACCAATCACCGCCTTCAGGCTTTCTAAGTGTGGAAATTTTGATTTCACTCCTCACTACCTATCACAGTTGCAGAGGCCATGAAATGCCAAGACCCCACAAACATCCCCCCAAATGACCCATTTTGAGTGTTTTTCAGATCTCGCTTTTTGTCACAAAGTTTTGAAAATTGAAAATAAATTTTCCTTTTCTTTCTTCATTTTCCAAATCAAATGAGAGTGGAAAAATACTCACCATTCCTCTTAGCAAATACCTTGGGGTGTCTACTTTCCGAAAAGAGGTAATTTGGGGGGGGGGGGGTTGTGCTATCTTGACATTTCATGGCCTCCGAAACTGTGATAGGTAGTGAGGAGTGAAATCAACAATTTATGCCTTTAGAAAGGCTGAAGGCAGTGATTGGTTTTCAGGGGTCCTGTACACGGCTAGACTGACAAAAATTCTCACACACGGGGTGTCCCCATACTCAGGAGAAGGAGCAGAATGTATTTTGGGGTGTCATTTCACATATAGTAATGACATGTTTGAACAATATATCATTTAGTGACAACTTTGTGTAAAAAAAAAAAAAAAAATTGTCATGTTCCTGAAACATGTTCCTGTGGCAAAATATAAAATATTCCATGGACTCAACATGCCCCTCAGCAAATAGCTTGTGGTGTCTACTTTCTAAAAAGGTGTCATATGGGGTGTGATTGAAATCTCTTGACATTTTATGCCCAAAATTAGAAGCTTATGCCACACATCACCCACTCTTCTAACCAATGAAGACCAAGCCTTTTCTGACACTTTTTGTTTACACAAAAAAGCAGAGGCCCTACAGAACAAAATGGTGGGTGTTGAAATTTTTCTTGTCACACGGTATTTGCGCAGAGATTTTACAAACGCAATTTTTTGCAAAAAAAAAAAAAAAACACTTTTTTAAAATGTAATGCACAAATACACTATATATTGCCCAATTGTTTGGTAAAATATAATAGACGATCTTATGCCGAGTACATAGATACCAAACATGACATGCTTTAAAATTGCGCACGCCCATGCAGCGGCAACAAACTATGTACAAACCCAAATCCAAAAAAGTTGGGACACTGTACAAATTGTGAGTAAAAAAGGAATGGACTATTTTACAAATCTCATAATCTTATATTTTATTCACAATATAGTATAGATAACATATTAAATGTTGAAAGTGAGACATTTTGAAATGTCATGCCAAATATTGGCTCATTTTGGATTTCATGAGAACTACACATTCCAAAAAAGTTGGGACAGGCAGCAATAAGAGGCCGGAAAAGTTAAATGTACATATAAGGAACAGCTGGAGGACCAATTTGCAACTTATTAGGTCAATTGGCAACATGATTGGGTATAAAAAGAGCCTCTCAGAGTGGCAGTGTCCCTCAGAAGTCAAGATGGGCAGAGTTTGGAGTTATCATCATCTACAGTACATAATATCATCCAAGGATTCAGAGAATCTGGAACAATCTCTGTGCGTAAGGGTCAAGGTCGGAAAACCATACTGGATGCCCGTGATCTTCGGGCCCTTAGACAGCACTGCATCACATACAGGAATGCTACTGTAATGAAAATCACAGCATAGACTCAGTAATACGTCCAGAAAACATTGTCGGTGAACACAATCCACCGTGCCATTCGCTGTTGCCGTCTAAAACTTGATAGGCCAAAAAAGAAGCCATATCTAAACATGATCCAGAAGCGCAGGCGTTTTCTCTGGGCCAAGGCTTATTTAAAATGGACTGTGGCAAAGTGGAAAACTGTTCTGTGATCAGAATCAAAATTTGAAGTTCTTTGGGGAAAACTGGGACACCATGTCATCCGGACTAAAGAGGACAAGGACAACCCAAGTTGTTATCAGCGCTCAGTTCAGAAGCCTGCAACTCTGATGGTATGGGGTTGCATGAGTGCATATGGCATGGGCAGCTTACACATCTGAAAAGGCACCATCAAGGCTGAAAAATATATCCAAGTTCTAGAACAACATATGCTCCCATCCAGACGTCGTCTCTTTCAAGGAAGACCTTGCATTTTCCAACATGACAATGCCAGACCACATACTGCATCAATTACAACATCATGGCTGCGTAGAAGAAGGATCCGGGTACTGATATGGCCAGCCTGCAGTCCAGATCTTTCACCCATAGAAAGCATTTGGCGCATCATAAAGAGGAAGATGCGACAAAGAAGACCTAAGACAGTTGAGCAACTACAAGCCTGTATTTGACAAGAATGGGACAACATTCCTATTCCTAAACTTGTGCAACTTGTCTCCTCAGTCCTCAGACGTTTGCCATGAAATTTAAAATCAACTTGTTTTTTCCTTAAAATTATACATTTTCTCAGTTGAAACATTTGATATGTTATCTATGTTGTATTTTGAATAAAATATTGAAATTTGAAACTTCCACATCATTGCATTCTGTTTTTATTCACAATTTGTACAGTGTCCCAACTTTTTTGGAATCGGGTTTGTGCATTTTTAAAAGCCTTTAAAAGCCATTACAGGTTACCACTTTAGATTCACAGAAGAGGTCTACTGCAAGAATTACTGCCCTTGATCTGATGTTCGTGGCAATATCTCACATGCATGGCACAATTGCTGTTTACATATGACACCAGACCGATGCTTGCGTTCGCCTTTGCGCAAATGTGGGGGGGACAGGGGTGCTTACATTTTTCTTTTTTTATTATTTATTTTGCTTTTTTATTTTATTTTGACACCTTCCCTTTTGTTTTATTTTTTTTATAATTTTTATTGTTATCACTGGGAATTTAAATATCCTCTATGGTAACAATAAGTAGTGACAGGTACTCTTTTTTAAAAAAAAATTGGGGTCTTTTAGACTCTAGATCTCTCCTTTGCCCTTAAAGCATCTGACCACACCAAGATTGGTGTGATCAGATGCTTTCCCAATTTCCCAATGGCGCTGTTTATATCTGGCGAAACTGAAGTCATGAAATGCTCATAGCTTCCGATCTCTTAGGCCATAGAGATGATTGGAGCCATTCTGGTCTCCAATCAGCTCTATGGTCAGCTGAGCAAACCACAGGCTTTAGTCTTGGGTTACCTGGTGGGACAGGAGAGCCCATGAAAACCGTAGAAGGGGGCGGGAGGGGAGTCCCCTCCCACTGCTTGTAAAAGCAGTCTAGCGGCTAATTATCTGCTAGGATTGCTTTTTCATGAAAGCTGACCGCTGGCTGTAAAAAACAATACCAGAAAGTGTGTGGTATGCCCACCATTCGACCTCCCAGCATCCACCCACTTCTAATGATGGGCATACATGCAATGTTCTTTGTTTTCTTTCAGCACATGGGCTGAAGGAAAAAAAAGAACATAGAAGATTCCTCCATTCGCATCGATCGATGTGGATGAAGAAATCTCTGCAAATAAAAGTGTTAAAAAATATATGGCGAACTTGAAAACGAGGAACACTTCAGGGAGGTCATGACCTACAGCAAAAAAGTAATTGTTTCCAAACTTAACAAGGGGAGGGGGCTTAGGGGGCATGGTAAAACAAAACCAGGGCTTCTTTGTACCTTTAATCACTTCTGGACCTGAAGGATTTGCCCCTTATTGACCAGGCCATTTTTTGCGATTCGGCACTGTGTTATTTTAACGGACAATTGCGACGCTGTACCCAAATAATATTCATGTAGAGCTTTCTTTTGGTGGTATTTGATCACCTCTGCAATTTTTATTTTTTGCGCTATACACAAAAAAGAGCGACAGTTCTGAAAAAAAAAAAACATTTTTTAACTTTCTGCTATATAGCATTCCTAAAAATGTTTTAACATCTTAGGCCAATATGTTTTCTGCTACATATTTTTGGTAAAAAAAATTGCAATAAGCGTATTTTGATTGGTTTGCGCAAAAGTTATCGCATCTGCTAACTATGGAAAAGATTTATGTTATTTTTATTGGTTTTTTTTGTTTCGTTTTTTAGCGGGACTGCGCTACAGATCAGACCCCTAACTGACATTTGTGACACTTTTGGGGGGGACCAGTGACATTACTACAGTAATCAGTGCTAAAAATATGCACTGTTACAGTAATAATTACACTGGCAGGGAAGGGGTTAATGCTGTGGGTGATCAAGGGATTAAATGTGAGCCTAGGGGAGTGATTCTAACTGTGGGGGGAGGGGCTTGTGAAATGATCACAGAGACCTGTAATCCTACATAGAAGGATTACAGGCGCTCTGTGATCATTCCAGAGAGAAGAACGGTCAGCTGTGTTTACAACAGCTGACCGTTCTTCTCTCTCAGTGGGGAACGATCGCGGGTGTAAGGCGGCAATCGGAGCTGCCTGCCCCGTGCATCTGAGTCCCCGCTGCCAAGTAGGGGTCCCCGCTCGCCCTCTAGCTGCAGGAGTGCGACCGACATATGCCTACGTCGGTTTGCACAGGAGGGGCTGCCTGCCGCAGTATAACTGCAGCGGGCGTTCCTTAAGTAGTTAAATATGCTTTAATTGCTGTGCCAAAATCAAGAGCCTTACAGACATATATAAACCTCAGCACAATCATTAAAAAAAAAAACTTTTCCATTACATATGGTGTTGTGTACACTGAAAATAAACAGAGAGCTAACACTTTGTCTGAGCTTACCATATAGCAGAACTTCATTAAAATAGTCGGGGTCTATTTAGCAGCCAGCAACTGTTAAAACAATAAACACTTTGGTGAGAAGTATTCACAGCGCTTAACTTTTTCCACATTTTATGTTACAGCCATATTCCAAAATGAATTAAATTAATTATGTTCCTCAAAATTCTACAAATAATACCCCCATAATGACAATGTGAAGTTTGTTTGAAATCTTTGCAAATGTATTAAAAAAAAAAAATCACATGTACATAAGTATTCACAGCCTTTGTCATGACACTCAAAATTGAGCTCAGGTGCATCCTGTTTCCACTGGTCATCCTTGAGATGTTTCTACAACTTGATTGGAGTACACCTTTGTTAAATTCAGTTGATTGGACATGATTTGGAAAAGCACACACCTTTCTATGTAACGTTTCACTGTTAACAGTGCATGTCAGAGCACAAACCAAGCCATGAAGTCCAATTTATTGTCTGTAGGCCTCCAAGACAGGATTGTATCGAGCCACAGATCCGGAGCTACATGAGAATGGTGATGGCTGCTGTCAGTCTGTCATTACTTTGTACATGCTGAGAGGCCGTCACTTTTCGCATTCACCTGTCATGCCAGCTGCAAAAATAGACTGATTCTGGTCTCTGGAATCCAATGTATATGTGTAAACATCCATGTGAAGGACACCTGATACTAGCATAGGGCACCTTCATTTATACTTGTGGGTACAGTACAGTCTAGCACTTGCAGATTGTTGTTGAAGTAAAAAAAAAAACAGCCTGCTATGCCCCAAGCCCATTAAATCACAGTCCCCGTTCTATTCCTGGAATTCTAGTCCCAGCTGGATACCGATATGTACATCCAGCTCATCAGCTGATCGCACCATTCATGACAGCTAACTTGCCTACCTCTGCCAGAACTGTCATTACAAGTGTCCACAAGGTGCTAGCAGTAAGTGCTACCTGCTAACCCCGACATATATTACTCTGCTGGAGGATAGCTTGAGCAGACCAGAACTAACATTTAATTATCAGGAGCCATGGCACTTGTGATGACTCTGCCTGTGCCCAAAAGTAAAAAAAAAGTCCCCCAATAGAGCCCTGGGAGCTTTACTTTCTGAAAGCTGCACCCCATGGGATTAAATCTGCCTATACCTAATAAAAAATAAGTTTCCTCTCTGCCTTGGCCCCCCCTGTTGAACTGCTGGTACAAGTGGGCTGCTGCTATGTCCCTATGGGCCCTACCGGGGGTTGAAGTGTGGGCAGACGGGGGGGGGGGGGGCGGTAGGGAAGCGGAGCAGATTCACCCTTTCTCCTCTTCCACTCGTGCCACAGTTTGCTTTCTTTTTTATGTGTTCCCCCACAGACCAATGTTTTGTATTGCATCATAAATGCCCGCAACAAAAACTTGTCTCATGAGACTGAAATTATCATTGATTGCCTAAAGTGGAACAACAAGCAAAACTTTTTTCTAGTATTGAATAGACTAGGGGTGGGTTAGCAGGTTTTTACTGCTATTGGTTTCCCCAAATTCCTATCCCACAGACACACTGGAAAGTGGAAAGCAATCCTCTCAAAATGAGGGAAAAACCCCACAGTGACAACTGTAAAAATTTAACTTTCCATTAAACTCTGGTTTTAAAAAAAAATATCATATTCAAATATGTATTCTTCATGCAAAAAAATACCATCTATTGCCCTTGGCCTTCCCCACATTCCTTTGTTTTGCTGCTGTGATCCATCTTTCTGTTCGAGAGTGGCTGCATTCATTTTCTATGTTCCCACTGTACATAGCCACCCTCTCTTGTTTGCCACCAAGATGGATTATGGGATTTGTAGTGTGCATATGACCGCAATAAACGTGCACTGCTCATTCTAACAAAAAACAGAAGTTAGGTGAAAAAGGAGACGTTAGGGAGTTTATTGAGAACATTATAAGGATGCAGAAAAACTCAGTAAAACAATTTCATTAAAAAAAGATAACAGAGCCATTAAAAGTTTTTTTGGCCATACTTCTTTTGCGGGTCACAGGCATATGACTACGTTTGCTTATAGCAGGCCACATCCCACTGTCAGCTGATGTCACAGAGCTGCTCCAGGCTCTGGAAGGATCCTGACCATATTGTCAGGATCCACCCAGATGCCTGATTGACAGCTGGCTCTGGTTCTCAGCATGAGCTTGAGAGTCAGAACCAGCTGCACCCCCCCCCCCTCCTGCCTGGCTCTCCAGTGAGCGCTGGAGGGGTAGAGTGGAGAGTGATGACTGACAGTCACTGCTCTCTACCTCAAGAAGACTGAGAACTGAGCAATCAGTGGTCAAGTGATCACTAATTTTGGACAGCTGCAACATCACACAAATAAAGATGACTATGTGTGTTTGGTTTTTCCATAACCCTAAACTTCTCCTTTAAGTATTGAATCTGAATAATGATTTTTGGAGAAAAAGAATATTGTTTAGTGTCACTTTAACTTTTACGTTCTGTCCTTATGACAGCATCCTGAAAGAAATAAAATGAGAGTGAATCATCCAAAATGAGACACAGGCAGCAATAAAGACCTGAAAATAGAAGTAATCTTTTCTAAAATAAATTAAAAAAAAAAAAGGTTTGGTTGTAGTTGCACTTTAATGATAGGTCAATACAAAAAGTCACCAAAATACAGCACTCTCTAGCTATTTAACACAAAAGGCCTTTTTACCATTGTTAACATTTTTTTTATTAAAAACAGAGGTTTTTGTTGCATACATTTAAAAATACATGAAAATAAATGGCTCTTTAATAATGGCAGCTGGTGGGCAGTAAAAACAGGCATCTGAGCTATGGTTTTGCAATCCCTCGGCTGCCCACTGAAATTTAAACTTTACAGCCTGACAAGATTGTACACATGCCGCGGCTGCAGCAATTTTAACTGCGGCTGCAGAGTTTAACAGGCGGCACAGGCTATCAAACTTGCCCACTGAGATCAGTGTGGCTGCACTGCGAGCTAAACTCTAAACATTGTGGTTTAGTAATTAAAGCAGAGTTCCAGTCATTTTTTTGTTTATTAAAAGTCAGCAGCTGCAAAAAGTGTAGCTGCTGACTTGTAATAAACAGCCCATCACCTGTCCCATGATCCAGCAGTGTACTCAACCCAGCCGTGTTTTCCCTGTGTCCTCCCTCGGCGGTGCCGGCATCTCTACTATGGGCACCCAGCAGTGACAGCTTGCGGCTTCACAGTCAGGTGCCCACTACGCATGCGCGAGTGGCGCTGTGCTCTGTGACTGGTCCCGAAGTCTTCTAGGAACTGTAATGTGTCCCAGAAGACTTCGGGAAGGAGAACTTCCACTTCCAATTGCCTAAGGCAACTGGAATTAAATTGGAAGCATGTACCTGTCCAAATCATGTATCTGCTCCCCTCCTCCTTCCCAAATGCTTTAGTTTCACAAACAGGAGCCAGGGAGGAGGCCTTAAAGCGGAAGTTTCAATTTTTGAATGACCCGCAACTCACTGCTATACTGCCCTCTGACTAGCGATCCACCGTGGATCACTTTTCAGAGGACCTTAAGCACTGCCACCTGCCTGAAAGAGCCCATATTGCTGTGTCCAGATATTGTACCTCTGCAAAGTATGGTCACTACCTCTAAAGCTGGCCATACACATCACAACTTTACAGTAACTTCAACTACTTTTGATTGAGTTTAAATCCAAATTAATTGTTTTAATCTATCGCAAGGAGATGGGATCAAAATTGCCTCAATCAAATCATTTATTCTGTTTCGATTGATTTTACAATAGCCTGCACTGAAGCTCCCAGTTTAGTCATCTGAATTCAGATGATCAAATAAACTTGTGGGGGGTAGATTGCTTATTTCCAGGCAAACACTTTTAATAGTATATTCGCTTCCCTGGCAATTGAAGATGGTTGAAATTTCCCAAGAGCTGCTGTGTATATGGCCAGCTTAAACCTTCTGATGACATACAGTACATAGTAATGAGTAAACTAAGGGCATCTATGCCTTGGTGGTAGCCCATTTTTACACAAGAAGCCTACTCAGTGGCAGCTAGAGTTCCAGTGTGCATCTGTGCCAAACAAAACAAATATGGCAACTGCACAGATCAATTTATACTAGTGTAGCACACCCCCCTAAGGAGCCACAAGTAACTGGGATCCCCCACCATGCACAGCCAGGCACGCCGAATCTTCACTGGCACACTTGAGTCAGAGAACAGTCCATGACTTTTTGTATGTTTTAATGGGGGTAATAACTTAGATAGGGATGGAAGGTTATGGGATGCCCACTTGACTTCAACAACAAACTTCAGGGACAACTCTTCCTATATACAGTCTCTATATACAGCTTTATATCCACTTCTTCCTCTAGCACTCGCTTGTAGAACCAGCTGGATCACTGTGTAACAATCTGACAATCACAGAGTTCAGTGTCCAGCTTGCATTACACCTGTGGCTACTGAACACAGCACCACCTCTTCAGGCACTGCAAACCCACCTGGCTGCAGCTGCTCCTTTCAGTAGCCCTCCAGGCCAACTTCTCCACGCAGTCCTCCAGACTGACACTCACCAGCCCACCTGGCTGAATCCTCAGGCGATCTCCCAGATGTTCTGACCTGCTCCTGCTGTCCTCTCTCTATGCTCCTGTGCCTCCAGGAAGGGTTTCCTCTGTGGGTTTTGGAAGAAATCTTCCAGCATCCGAGCCCCCCCCCCCCCCCCTCCAGACCAGGGGAGCACCCTCCAGGGCCACCGACAGCCTCCTCATTACTCTCCTGCTGGCATGAACCATGCCTATTTATGAGGTCGTCTGGCCCCTGCCAGCCCTTTTACTGCGGATTGGTTGAGGTCCTCATAAACATTGATGGCAGTCCCCCCTCACTCCAAACTTCCAGAACAGGGTGACATACCAGAGAGAGCTGCTAGATGATTCATCCAGCTCCTGAGTCACCAAACTCTGACCCAGGTTCCCAGCTCAGGCTAGGCCCTGAGCCAACTATGTTTTGCCTACTCTAACACCAAACTTTCACTAACTCTAGCACATATCTAGAGAGTGCTACACTCGCAAGAGAGCAGGGCAATCCACAGTACAATACAATACATACTCAGCACACTCTCTAGCTCAGGGGTAGGGAACCTATGGCTCGCGAGCCAGACGTGGCTCTTTTGATGGCTGCATCTGGCTCGCAGACAAATCTTTAATAAAGGGGGGGCGTGTCCAGACGTGAGCCGCGCTGGACGTGTAGTCCCAGAGCTCCGCTGCATCTACCACTCAATCCAGTGCCATCCGCGTAGCTGTGCTCAGTGCCAAGGAGATTTCTGCACCCATGGACAGTACACTTTGTGGGCTACCCAACGCTACCCTCAGTTCATCCCTGGGGGCGACCGAATTGCCGTGCTACGGACTCTGCGGCCTACTTGCGGTACCGCTGCCAGCTCGTGTGCTGTGCATCTGAGGGCCTTGGCAATCACCGCCCAGTAAGGAGACCGGCCATCCACTCCCTGTGCCCCGACAGACACGATCTCCTTCCACTCTGACACCCGGGGACCCGCCTCTCACTTCCACTTCTGAGGCCTTCAGCGGCCAGCCGCCCTTTTCTCAGGGCCTATACTCACCTCCATCACTCGCAGGCCTGCAGGCGCTTCACCATTCCTGCTTCATTGCATACCTGCCTGCTCTGCTCTCTTCCCGACCGGACTCCAGGCACTTTCACACGGCTCCATCTACTCACTGTATAGCTGCGGCCCATGAATATGAATATTAAATAAAGGTTCCCGACCCCTGAAATATAGTGTATGGCTCTCACGGAATTACATTTGAAAATATGTGGTGTTCATGACTGTCAGGGTTACCTGATCCGAGGCCGAGGTGCTGAGAGGGCTCCCCTTGCGGCTCAGTGCGGCACACCCCTGGAGATGGTACAAAGGGTGTGGCGCCCCAAGTGGCACGGGTTACCAGCTGCAGGCAGGTAGGTAGAACCAGAGCAATACGAGAGCGAACTGGAACAGGCTGGAATCGCAGCAGGGTATGAGTCTTCAAGGCTCTGAAGCAGCCGGGCTACCTTGTGCCAAGGAATGGTCTCTAGTAGCGGAAACCGTGGTACAAGCCGAGGTCATGCACAGGAGACAACCAGAATAGCCGAGGTCTTGAAGCAAGCCGGGGTCATACACAGGAGACAACCAGAATAGCCGAGGTCTTGAAGCAAGCCGGGGTCATACACAGTAGGTAACGGAAGCAAGGTCAGTGGGAGAAGCCAAGGGTCAAACCAGGAGCAGGAGATCAAACGGAATCAGGAACAAGCCAAGTCACAACAGGAAATCCAAACAGGAAGCTGAGAGCTAATCCAGCAATGAGTCTGATCCTATGGCCACCTTTTATAGGCCATTTCCCTGACAGGCCAGCAGAGGGCTGTGTCAGTTGAGTCAGGAGCATCCATTTCTATTACTGGAAATGTTGCCAATTCTCCTATGGCCATTTCCCTGACAGGCCAGCAGAGGGCTGTGTCAGTTGAGTCAGGAGCGTCCATTTCTATTACTGGCAATGTTGCCAGTTCTCCTATGGCCATTTCCCTGACAATGGCTCTCTCAGCCAGAAAGGTTCCCGACCCGTGCTCTAGCTGGTCAGCACAAAAAGCTGTTTTTTGTTGGATACATTTGCAAATACATGTAAAACCTCATTCCACTTCAAGGTACTTCTGCAAAGATCACTGCTTTCCCTTCACTAGTAGGGATGAGCTCGGGTTTAGTCCAAACTTGGGTTCTAACCAAACCTGGATGGAAGGAAGCTGTAACACAGAATTTGGTGCCGCCCTGCATAGTAACCAATCAGCTTCTAGGTTTTTTGTCAAAGCTTTATTGAACTAGCTGAAGTTAGCAGCTGTTTGGTTACTATGTACAGTTGCACCAGATTCTGTGTGCAACAATTTTAGTAAATTTACACCAGCATTGTTGAAATGTTTTTACTTATTTAAGTCATGGTCATGTGAGGATATGCGTCAGAGGGCTGGGCTGTGTAACGTCAGTATGCCCGGAAGCACAATTTTGTCTGTGTTTGTACAACGCTTGATGGAGGTTCATTCTTAAAAGAGAAGCATGGGTATTTATTTGTAGAATCATACTTACCTAGGAGGATGCAGCATCAGTCCAATGCTGCATCTGTCCACCGCTGCCTCTAATCGCTCAGTTTTTAGAGCTGCCCAAACAGAGAGCTGGTGACTGTCATCCAGCAGCTGTCTGCTCTGACCCCCCCTCACTGGATCGCTGGGTTGTGGAAGGGCAGGATCAGTCGGCTCAGGCTCTCAGCGGCTTGCTGAGAGGCTGAGCCGGGTGCCGGCCCAAGCATGTGGGAAGATCCTAAACATATGGTTGCAATATTTCCTGAGCCTGGACTTGCTCTGTAAGGTCAGTCGACAGCGGGCTATGTATATGAAGTTACTATTTGTATATGTATATGTATATAATCATTTATTTACACTGATGCAGATAAGTATTAGTAGTTCAGATTATGTATTAATATATATGTGCTTGCGCTGCACTTTGTTGATAAATTTGCCATAGTTTAGTGGTTGGACACACTATAGTTATTAAGCTGCACCATTTCATGTATTAATTCAATTCACTTACGAGGGCGAGCATGGAAATTGTTTTTTGTTTTTTTCCTGTACTGAAACAAATAATGGGGCCATTGCTGATTTCCTTTTAAGCATACTAGTTGCCTGGCTCTTTTTGGGTTCAATATTTTGAGTTTTTTTTAGCTGGAATAACCCTTAAAGTGGTAGTAAACTCTGATACTATGGGGGAGATTTACTAAAGCTGGAGAGTGCAAAATCTGGTGCAGTTCTACATAGAAACCAATCAGTTTCCAGGTTTTATTGTCAAAGCCTCATTGAACAAGCTGAAGTTAGAAGCTGATTGGTTACCATGCAGAGCTGCACCAGATTCTGTGTGCACCAGTTTTAGTAAATCTCCCCCTTTGTTCCTAAATTTCATATAAATCAATGTAATTAGTAATTCTGAATCGTTGCATCGCCATGTCAAAGCATGTATATCATTTCTTACTTGAATAAACAATGTTTTTATAAAAGCTTCTTCTCAGTTGCAGCCGTGGCCATATTGACTCCTGTCTTTCGCATTCAATACCATTATAACTTCGGCCCTTACTCCCTCTCGATGGCCATAATCTCACACGTGCGCAGTACTTATCGATCCAAGCCTCGTTTTCGTTGTGGGGCTACTACGACAACTGCATTCCGCTAATCTGAGGTGGTCTGCTGCTGTCTCCTGTGTCGCGCTTACTGCCTCGTCCACCCCTGTGACATAACGAGTCACATGGAGTTAAAGCTCAGCTTGTGAATGGGAATCTAGTCTCGTGGGATGTCTGGGCTGACGCCAGGCAAAGAAAATTATGTAGCCCCAGCATTTCAACACCATTTTTGCGCTAATGACCTCATTAATCAAACCAGGACCTATTGCACAGAAAGGAAGGTGGTAGGAATCGATCTACACAGAGCAACTAGTTTACAATGAATAATGTGGAGGAAACTAAATAGGATTGGTTTACTACCGCTTTAAGACTAGAAAGTCAGAAGGATATGGGGACATCATGTAGGCAAGTGGCCTGCTGTATGTTAAGTTAACACTTGGCTGCCCAGGTCAGGGAGAAGAGGTTAAAGTTTTGCTGCAATCCCTAAGTGTGTTTGCGGGCTTTTTCTGGGGCCCAGCCTCACTCCCGTGATAAAAAGGGAAGAGGTCGGGATCCTAGGGGCTTAGGGGCTTAAGAAAGGATGGGAAACATGCAGAGGAATGTAGGGTCCACTTCAAGAGAGCCCATTCATCAGGACACCCAAAGGACATGGACTTCTCCATTTGAGTTTGTTAGTTATGGATTTTTCTTTAAGAAACTTCACCTGTGCAGGTAACCTGGGGCAGCCACTGTTAGGTGTAGTTAGAATGAGGATGTTATTTCATGTTTTACATGTTATGTTGAACCCTTAGTAAAGATGTTTCAACTTTCTTTGTTTTTTTTCATATGCGTTGCCTTTCCAATGCTCCTTGCTGGTGAGGGTTACAGGTGAGGGCAGTAACCACTTGTTTGTACTATCAATTAAATTGGCCAGGCAACGCACTGACACAATTGCTGCCATAGTGCTGTGTGCTGGGTGTTCAGTGTGCCCCTGTGCCTTTAAGAAGGGTGAGCTCCTTTCAGGTTTGTCTGCCCTACACCTGTCCACCTAAATGCATGTGCTTCCATTGTTGGAGACTCACAGAAATTAGTTAGGTCCACAGAAAATGGGGTGCCTTGACCGGGCTCTGTGGCTTACGCATGTATTTGCAAATGTGTGCAATAAACCCCTGTTTTTTACGTATACTGTTGGACAGGCCAATTCAGTTCATCACAGGCTGGTCGATAAGTTGAGCTTGGAAATTTCTTTGTATTTTTTTTCAGCCGCTTTGAGCCTGGTCTGAAGTTATTCAAAGAGTTGCATAATGGGTTCTCGCGCATCCCACAGAACCGGGGTCTGTAAAGCGCTATGGGGTATGTTTAGACTACTACAAAGAGTTAACCTACAAAGCTAAGACGAGGAGGTCATTGCCATGGGTAACGGCAAGAAAGAATAGATACAGCAACCAATCATTGGTGTGGTACCTGGTTAGTTGACGGGCTCTGACTCCCTCCCTAGATATCATCTTCTCCAGTCACTAGTAACAGACTAGCATTACGGAGATCTAAGGCCTGATCACTAGGTACGGGGAGGAAAGAGGTAACTCAGGACGCGTATGAGACCCCCACAATGTGCAGGGTTTAATTCTGTTACTGGGAGTGAGGTAACAACAGAGGCATGCTGGACTGGTGGAGTGGAAATGGCTCTGCATTTCCCTCTGAATGCAACACATACATCCATTACAATTGTGTAATTTTTTGGGACAGACAGAACATCTTATAGAAGAACCCTGTACATTAATGCTGCACACAAGTGGCTCATTTATGAGTCAGGGACTGTCTTAATATTTGATTGTTCACATGACTGCAACCTCGACCTTGTCCTGGGCATTGGTGAGCATATCTGCAGACAAGGTGTTACCCTATCTGCACGGATGCAGCCAGTTCCTGCCCACAACTATATCTGCATACTTATTCCAGATCCAAGCTTCATAAAATAGGCCTACTTTATGTTTCCTTAACCACTTGCCGACCACCGCAAGTACATATACTGTGGCGGTCAGCCCCGGCCAGGCAAAGTGACGTACTGGTACGTCACTAGCCTGTCACTGGTTTGTGAGCCAATAGCGGGCGAGCGCACACCCGCTGAGGCGCGCGCCCGCCACGGCTCGTTCCCTAACAAGTCAGTGCGTGTGACCGGCGGACATCGGGTCACTCGCGATCGTTCACCGGGAAGGGAGAAAGGCAGGCGGCTAATGTAAACAAGCCGCCTGTCATTCTCCCCTGTGTAAAAATGGAGATCAGACGGTTCTACTATGTAGGACCGTTGATCTCTGTTTTTACACTAGTAGCCATGTCCCATCACAGTTAGAAACACGCCCCAGTTAGACACACTTAACCCCTCCCTCTCCAATACAGTTAACCCCTTCCCTGCCAGTGTCATTTTTACAGTAACTGTGCATATGTATAGCACTGATTACTGCAGTAATGTCACTGGTAACCCCAAAAGTGTCAAAAATGTCAGTCAAGGGTCCGATCTGTCTGCCGCAATGTCGCAGTCCGCAACAAAAAAATCGCAGATCGCCGCCATTGCGCGTTAAAAAAAAACAACAAAAATGGCAAAAATCTTTCCCTTTGTTAGTAAACGCGATAACTTTTGCGCAAACCAATCAAAATGCGATTTTTGCGATTTTTTTTACCAAACATATGTAGCATAAAACAAATTGGCCGAAAATGTTAAAAAATTTAGATTTTTACATTTGGGAATTTCATATAAAAAAATGTGAAAATATTGTTATTTTTGCAAAATTGACGCTCTTTTTTGTTTATAGCGCATGATCAAAAAAATCGCACAGGTGATCAAATACCACCAAAAGAAAGCTCTGTTTGTGGGAAAAAAAAGGACATCAAATTAGTTTAGGTACAGCGTCGCACGACCGCGCAATCGTCCGTTAAAGTCACGCAGTGCCGAATCGCAAAATACCCCCTGGTCAGGAAGGGGGTAAAATCTTCCGGGGCTTAAGTGGTTAAAAAAATACAAACATATTGATACCTAATGCAAACATGTGGAATTAAAAATGGCTGTGTCTGAGCCCTGAATTGTTCTATAAATGTACATTTCCCAACCTAGTTATGTAAATTTCCTCCAGGGAGTGTGCACAGTGCTTGATGCATTCATTCTCTGAATCTCTCAGTATTATAAGGATTACTGTACCCTTGCTATGACCATTAGTGTAACATTTGTCATTTGTGAAACAGATGGCTGAGATATGTAGATCTGTTGACATTTCAAGAGGCACTAAACTGGTGCTCTGGCTTACAGAGGAGACAATGTCAGAGACTTCAGCTTCCATTCTGAATGCAGCTGTATTTGTCAGCACAGCTTAATTTCCCTTCCCGTAACATGGTGCTTTGCACTAGATTATTCAGTTGTTGTAAGTGAGAGTCAGCAGCCCAGATAATTGTGTGACTAAATACATGTAAATTACTAAACAATTTCCACTAGTTTTCTACTAGCATAATCAAGATAAGTTACATTGCATCTCTCGTAGACCTGATTTCTATTTTTCTTTTATTTGTTTAGAAAGTAGCATGGAGGAAATACAAAATCAAATATAAAAAAACTTTTCTGGAAAGTCCAAAAGTAGATTTTTCCTCTATGAGTCCTATTCCTATATGGCAGTTAATATACCTTATATGCCAAACTAATCTTTAATCACTTACGGCCATATTGTTTGCAAACGTCTAGCTGCATGGAATAGCTCAGCTTTAACATATGGCATTTAAAGGTAAATTCCAGTCAGCAATAGTATTATGTGCCCTTGTTATAGGGTGACCACGTCCCCAGTTTCAGGGGATAGTCCCAAATTTTTGGGGGCTTTCCCCATGAAAAAAGTGTCCCTGTTTTTTGTCCCCAGTTAAAAGAATGTGTCCCTGATTTCTTTCCAGATTTATTATTGGTGTCCCTGGCCCAAGCGGCTACAATGTAATCTGTCTTAGCAATATTTCTGTGATTTGGAGCAGGAGGAAGGAGGGGAGGAGTGTGGCTGCTCCCGGCTGTGTCTGGGATTATTGATGATGTTGCATGTTGATATCACTTGGTTAATCCAAACCCTCACCCAGGGCCAGGACAAGGGGTGGGTAGGAGGGACGGCTGCCCTGGGCACTGTGGTATGATGTGAGGGGGGGCACCATGAGGCGATTGAGGGGATTTGTGTTTGGAGGAGAAATTTGGGGGGCAGCAGGGGGTAAGAATTGTTATAGCAAGGGAAATTTGGGTGAGTGTGCTAGGAGTGGTGATTCAGGGGAATTTGCATTGGGAGGGGAAGGGGGAGGGGAGAAGTGAATTTGTGCTAGGAAAGTAAATTTTTGGGGTTTATGCTAGAAGTTGTGATATGGTAGAAGGGGGGAGGGGATTTGTGCTAGGAGGCAAATTGGGGGGTGTTTGATAAGATACGAGGAGGGGGGAAATGTGTGCTAGCAGGGGGGTTTTGGAGTAATGGGGGAGAGAATGTGTACTCGTAGGGGTGGAAAATTTCTGCTAGGAGGGGTGATTTTTTTTTTTGGGGGGGGGGAATTTGTGCTGGGGGGATTTGGGAGATGGAGGGGGCAGGGATTTGTGCTGGGAGGGGGGGATATTAGCAGCAGGTTGGATTTGTACTGGGAGAAGGGGGAATTTGTGCTTAGGGGGGTATTCATGTAGATTAATGCCCAATTTATTTCGGGGAAGGAGAATTTTTGCTGACACATAATGCTTATATACCTTGGGGAGGGGGCGCAATGTGGCATGTTCGGGCTGTAGGTGGCCTTGTTCCAGCACTGCCCTTCTCTTTCAGCTTGTGTAGACATTTCTGCAGGAGGCAAGGATATGGATTATTTGCGGCCTTGCTCTTCTTTGTGATTAGTGCACACATGGGCCTGGAGCCATTAAAGTGATTGTAAAGTCTCATTTTTTTTTTTAATTAAAATAACAAACATGTTATATTTACCAGCTTTGTGCAATGGTTTTGCACAGAGCAGCCCAGATCCTCCTCTACTCGGGTCCCTTGCTGAAGCTCCTGGCCCCTCCCTCCTGTTGAGTGCCCCCATAGCAAGCAGCTTTCTATGGGGGCACCGGAGTTGAGCTGCGGGCTCTGTGTATCCATTCAGACATGGAGCCGCAGTTTGCCCCCCCCTCTCCCCTGATTGATAGCAGCAGGAGCTAATGGCGCCGCTGCTGTGTCTCAGCCAATCAGGAGGGAGAGTCCCGGACAGCCGATGCATTCGTGTACATCGCTGGATAGAGATGGAGCTCAGGTAAGTACCAGGGGTGCTGAGGGGGGCTGCTACACATGTTTTTTTTTTATCTTAATGCAAGAATGCCACTCACACTATTAGTACAATTTGGCCACACCAAATTTTTGGTGTAGCATGATTCATGTGCAGTTATTATCCCCACCCCTTGCTCCACCCTATCCCACCCCAAATGAGAGTGGGCATGGTCAGATTTAATTTTGAAAATCTGATTACCTTTACTTTACACAGTTATCTAGTGTAAGTAAAGATGCTACTACATACATGCCTGTAATTGCTCTTTCTAAATACCCAAGAGAGACAAATACCAAATAAATCTTCTAATACCTATGCAAACAGAAGAACATCATTGTTTGTAACTATGCTACACATCACTCTGTAGAAATAAAATGATAATAAATATATATGAAACATTTTGCATTTATGATTCTATAACTCATATGTTATAACTTAGCTTAATGTCTATGTCCAAGTGGAAATTCCAGTACAAGTGCACCACATACAGTATATATAAAATGCACACACTGGAGCAATATTCATACTATGATTTATGATGTACTTCCCAAAGTGACACTACCTGGCTTTCCTACTGACTATACCTGACTTTAACGTGGAGGTTGCTGTTAAAGGTAATATATTATTTAGATGCAGAAAATGCAAAATAAGAAAAAAATGAGTGTAGAAATAGCAATCAAATTCGATATTACTCACAGCAGTGCTTTCATTGAATATTTTTTGTCTCTGTATTCATCTGTTCCCTCCCTTGAATCTCCTGATAGTTAAAGCTAATCTGTAAATAGCGAAGCAAGGTTATGATGGAGACAAAATCAAATATATATAAAAACTTAGACACCAACTGTCAAGTCCAAATATCTTTGCGCTTTAGGAGGAGTCAGTCACTTGACTGCTATAGTATGAAAACACTGCTGCTACTTAAACAAATACTGGATAATATTTGGAAATACAAAAACGGAAAAGAAGTAGCGCATAAAATCACTATTAAATGACTTAAAGTGTAAAAAGCATGCTTGTCAAAGATATTGCTTGATAAACACTCAAAAACATGTAGAGAAAAGCAATGTCCTTAAAAGTCCATAAATCCAGGAGTGCGTGAAGTATATAAATGGATCACCATCCACCACCAGGTGTCACACCGATAGATAGCAGAAATGGCAACTCACCAGAAAACGATGCTCAAGTGTTCTCACACCAGAGCAAACTGAGCAGGGATACCATACAGATGTAGGGAATACACGCATGGAAGACCAGAGTCACTTCACCACTGCCGCATAAAAGTATCCTTCACACACTTTCCTCAATGTAATGGTATTATGGAAAAAGAGAAGGGCTCCAAATAGTGAAGTACCGTCAAAACACTTGCTTTATTAAAACATAAAAATTTTGCACTCACATGTAAAAGCATATGGGTAGGCATTGAATAGCATGTCTCCGGTCAGAAAGGAAGCCTATCTCGTCCAGTATACTGGGCTAACTCCACGCCAGCCCAGTCCCTTCCGGGTAGCTCCTCTGCCGTGTCCCGTGATGTCGGATGTGTCGTCAGGTCACGCCCCGACCGGTTTCGTCATGTCCGACTTCAACTGGAGGCGTGACCTGAACGACAACATCCGGCATCTAAATAGCCCTGCTGGAACGCTCTGCGTCCAATCGGCAATGAGGTAAGTAAACCGGAAGTGAACCAGCACCCCGCATTGCGGAACTTCCGACATCAATAACAACAATAGGGAAAACCTGCCATATCATAAAGATTCACTTTGGCACTGAAATATAAATAACAATACAGGTGCTATAATATGGTGAAAAGGATAACATTGTTATTTCTTGGAGTTCTACCCCGTGCCGATATGGATCTGCAGAGCATTGCCAGTAACATTCTGCATAAAAAACAGGTAATCATGGTAAACATTAAAAATGCAACAACCATCTACATTCTAACCCACAACCAGTATCAGGCCTTGGCCAACAGATCTAATGGGGTGATGGATGATACTGGGCCCAAAACTCCACTGAACCCACCTAGACAGCCTTTTTTGGGGCGAGGCAGGGGCAGGGGGAGGGGCCGGAGTCGACCATACAACACCCAATTCTCACAACCGGAGAGACAACTGTATCGAGAGAACACAGGCCCCGAAGAGGAGTACGGGCCGGAAGGAGGATACAGCTCCAAAAAAAGAAGGAGAGACTGGTAAATGAGGGGATATTCAACATTAGCAGTGTAACTCTAAATAAATGTGAACTCCATATTTTGGACCAAGGGCTTAAATGCGCTCCAAAAAAGCCCATCAATAAATTTAATACCTATATTGATGTACATAAGTATATTAGAAAAGTGAATTTGAAAAAACACTTTCTAAACAACCCCATCACATCAATCAGCAATAGGAATAATGGAAGGATGATAAATAGTGGTCTACGTAATAAATCCACTTTTAACCCACCAGTGAGTAACAACCACTGTGTGGAAGTATTTAAAAATCTAGTCCTACGCGACCTGCAGGCCTTGGAACCTGGGTTTGAAATAACCAAGAAGTATAAACATATACAGGAAGGCCTAGATTCGCTAGAATCTCGTAAAGAGATTATCATCCGCCCAGCTGACAAGGGTGGAGGAGTGGTGGTGATGGACAAGCAATTCTATCACGATCAAATCATAGCTATGTTAAGTGATACTACAACTTACACCAGATTATCAAAAGACCCGACAGGTGACTTTGTAAATGATTTGAAACGTTTGGTAGAATCGGGTTTCAGGGACGGTGTCCTGACAAAGAAGGAACGCAACTTTCTAACACCGAGCGTGTGCCGGATCCCGATTCTATACACGTTACCTAAGGTCCATAAGGACGCAACTAACCCTCCTCCACGCCCAATTGTGAATGGGATTGGTTCAGTCAGTGCTAGACTGGGCCAATACTTGGACCAATTTTTACAGAAAAGTGTGGTTCAAACCAAGGCCTTTCTGAAGGACACCACGGATCTTCTTCTCATGCTGGATGGTGTGGTACTTGGGGACGACTCGCCGGTCTTCCTAGTGACGGCCGATGTGTCGTCCCTGTACACCATCATCCAGCATGATGATGCTTTGTTGTCCTTAAATTGGGCACTTAGCCAGAGGGAGGATCTACCTCGAGAACAGAAAGTATTCATTGGTAGGGCGTTAGACTTTTGTCTGAGCCATAACTATTTTTGGCATCAAAGTAGGTTCTACAGTCAAAAACATGACGAAACCGGTCGGGGCGTGACCTGACGACACATCCGACATCACGGGACACGGCAGAGGAGCTACCCGGAAGGGACTGGGCTGGCGTGGAGTTAGCCCAGTATACTGGACGAGATAGGCTTCCTTTCTGACCGGAGACATGCTATTCAATGCCTACCCATATGCTTTTACATGTGAGTGCAAAATTTTTATGTTTTAATAAAGCAAGTGTTTTGACGGTACTTCACTATTTGGAGCCCTTCTCTTTTTCCATAATACCATTACATTGAGGAAAGTGTGTGAAGGATACTTTTATGCGGCAGTGGTGAAGTGACTCTGGTCTTCCATGCGTGTATTCCCTACATCTGTATGGTATCCCTGCTCAGTTTGCTCTGGTGTGAGAACACTTGAGCATCGTTTTCTGGTGAGTTGCCATTTCTGCTATCTATCGGTGTGACACCTGGTGGTGGATGGTGATCCATTTATATACTTCACGCACTCCTGGATTTATGGACTTTTAAGGACATTGCTTTTCTCTACATGTTTTTGAGTGTTTATCAAGCAATATCTTTGACAAGCATGCTTTTTACACTTTAAGTCATTTAATAGTGATTTTATGCGCTACTTCTTTTCCGTTTTTATGATGGAGACAAGGCTGGATTTTTTATTAGGTTTATGTAGGAACTGTACTTAGGACTAACAGAGGGTTTTGTAGTCTCCAAAATTAGGGAAGAAAAAATATGTGACCTGGTTATAGGAATCATTTGAACTCTTTATCATGTCACTAGATTTCTGTATTGGGAAGCTATCCGTGGAAAGCTATGTGGAGCAGCTTTGGGTGGAGGTAACTTTGAAGGTTACTCCTTAACAGCACAGTGCTCTTCATAGGGCCAACCTATGGAAACCAGCAAATGTTTTCCAAAAATTGTGTGAAAAGTCCCAAAAAAAAAAAAAAAACAGCAGAGATCCCACTGGTGGCCCATTATCAGTAACCAAAATAAGCAATGTGGGGAACAGAAAGGGCAACCTGGGGACTTTAGAAGAAAAAAATGACTAGGGTCTACAAAGGTGATAATCCAGACCTGTACCAAAAAAAGAAGTTGCCTTTATTAGTATACACTGTGGGGGTGTTTTTTTTTTTTTTTTTTTTTTGGGGGGGGGGGGGGGCTCAATTCTCATTTATGTATATTACCTGTATGTATCATAATGTGTCTCATGAACTGTACAAAATTTGTGCATATTTTATGATGTATGTTTGTATTTTAGAACTCAACTTGTTGTTTATTCCCTGATGAAGATAATCAGTGAGGCCCTACTACTGGTTGGTGCACCAAAACATGAAAAATTATGGTATAATTGGTGCTAAATGGTTGCTCTGTGTATGATATACATAATATGCAAATAGAAAAATTAAAAAGAAATAAATATTGTGGTACTGTGCAATCGGTGATCAGTGTTGGGGGTAACTAGTTACAAAGTAACTGATTACAGTAACTACATTACTTTTTTTGGTAACTAAGTAATGTAACTAGTTACAATACTAATATTGGTAACTACACTACTTTACTAGGCTATAGGAGGTAACTACACTACTTTACTAGGCTATAGGAACGTGCTCTCCTGCGTTACCCAAGCCGTGCGATACAATAGTTATTTCGAAGAATAGAGAGGGATGAAGTTTATGACTTTTTGTTGCACTTTATGTTTTATTCAGTTTTTTCAGGTTTTGTTCTCATGTTTCCCAAAGCCTGTGTTTATACAATAAACTCTATGCAGAAAGAGTGTCATGTATCTTCTTCTACATGGTCAATTAAGAAAGAGGAGAGTAAAGTAATAGGTAGTGAAGTTTCTTTTCAAATGCAGTAACTAGTAAAGTAATCTCGTTACAATTTACAGAAGTAACTAGTAACTAGTTACATTTTTTGAGTAACTACCCCAACACTGTTGGTGATCAATCAAATGTGCTTACAAAACATCAGAATAGTGGCTAGTTGTGCAAAAATACACAATGCTAGTTGTGACATCACTTCCGGTTTTGGGGCAGGTCCGAGTGGGGTGGAACGCAAGCCACCAGCGGAACGGCGTTCCCTTGCTTTTGATCGTTCTCACTGGAGGCACTCTAAAACGTGAGTGATTTCATTAAATTGCCTTTTTATTTCAAATAAAGAACATTGCACAATGAAGGGCTTTTCTAACTTTCTTTTGAGAAAACGTACCTTTGGATTGTGACTTTCCCATATGAGATCCTGGCTACCTTTTATAAGGATTTTCTTCCCAGTTTGAGGAAATACTACGGGCACCATAGGTCCTTGGTGGCTTGAGTGGTTCTGGTGAATGGCCAATTTTTCACTAGGTGGTGGACAAGCAACATCAGCACCAGCGTGGAAAATAGGAACACCTAGCACCTGGCACAATTTGTTTTATGAACTTGAAGCATTGATTATATTACTGTTTAATTTATTACAACATTCTGAGAACACACTGAGCACTTATATCACTTTTTAATTTCAATAATTTTTTATTAAAGTTTTGGCATGTACAAGTCATGCAACACATAACAGGAAAAATAATAATAACAACTGTAGTGCATAGGTGATATACAACACTTCCAGATGACCACACAATGGGGCCTCAGCCCGCATCTAGAAAGCTAGCATATTCATTAAGAAGCTGTGGTGTAACAGCCGAGCACAAAACAAAGGATATAAAAAAAAAAAAGAGTAGATAATAAAGAAAACAATAGTTAGCTGAACTGTGAGACAGCGAAGTCAGGTTACACAACCCAAACGGTTCAATAACAGTGTAAAAAAACATTACGGGTTCAGAATAGAGTTATCATACCAGTGAGTCCAAGGTTCCCATTGTTTAACTGCTAGAGTCTCAGAAAATTAGGCTTTTGCAAACATTATTTCATAGAAATATTGTTGATATACTTGGATTAGCACCTCTGTAGTCGCAGGAACTATTTGAGATTTCCAGTGTCTTAGTAGAGTAAGTCTGGCAGCTAGCAGGATATTGACCACTTATATCACTTTTTAAATAGTGTTATTGGGTGGTGCATGTAGTTTACTGTTCTGCACCTTATTAATTGCATTTTGCACCATTTTTTTCTGCCTATACAGCTTGTTGCACTTTATGGGCCTGATTCATAGTACGGCGAATTGGCGTTTCGGCGTGATTTTGCGAAGCGGCGATTATTTAAGTCTGAAATTGGCATTCAAAGAACGGCGGGCGGAAAATAGCGCCTAGTGTGAGATTCATTAAGATGCAATATGGTCAGAGCGCGACTTAAAACCACGCCAGCTAAAAGCTCGACTAAAGTTTAGCCAAATTTTCCCCTGTACCCCCAAAAATCCCAAATCACTGTGGAAGGTGTGGAAGTCAATTTGGAGATGACTTGCGTTTAAAAAATCTCAAAAACTGACTTAGAAAGAGAGATATCTGCGAAAGTGTGGAAAGGTTAAACAGCTCCTCCAGCCGCGAGCTGCGAACTCGCGAATGTGCGCATGCGCAACGTCAAATTGGCTCAAAAAATTTCGCCAGCGCGATTTTGGGTCAATTTTTTTTTGAATACCGCTTGCAAATCCGCTGTCTCGCCCATAGAAAATGGCAAAAACCGGCGGAATTGGAAAAACATGCACACTTCCAACAAGGGATCCTTTAGTAAACACCATCACATTCCATACACCTTTCCTGCTAACTCCGAAATCATAGCAGTCAAATCTACAGTGTTTATATAGAACCTCCACATTCTCTGAAAAAACCCACAAAATATTACATTGGGGAATTGGTCGTCAGATAGAAAAAAAATAGATGTAAAACATATTTCAAAGAAAGATTATTAGCATTTCACACATATCAAGGAAATGTCACAATTTTGACAATATTTTATGTGTTTCCAAAGAATGTTTTTAGAAATATATTGCAAATACTACCTTTTCTTCCATATGGGTATGGCCAAGTGTTACCATTTTACTACACATTTAACTGAAGGTATATATATATATATCCCTTATACTTGGCTAATTAGCAAAGTATGCCCAACAAACAAATAGAGCTTTAGCTCACAATATTGCTACATATTGACTTTATGGGGCATCTTTTGTATTTTGTTCATGTCTTTGGATTAAAAGTTTGCTGATACACATGCCTTTTTCAAACATGAACAAAATTAATGATGTCAACATTTGGAGGATTGGAGATATCCAAGTGTTGCCCATACAGAGGGCACCTTCCGGATTCGAACTTACAAACCTACAGCAGGAAGGCAGACTCCCTAATCATTGTGCTATTTCTCAGTGAGCGTTGGGTGTTTTCCTCATGCCGTCAAAATGCTCACATGGGAACAGGGGCCATTGAACTGAATAGGATTGGATTTTTTGCCTGTTTTGGGAGCTGATCCTTGAGCTGGACAAATCCCCCTCAAACGCCCCCAAACGGGCTACGTTCACATGTACGTGTTTGTGGTCTGTTTTTGGGGCTTTTGTAGGTGATTTCATATAACAATGCCTGCCCAAAAAATGCATGTCAAAACGCCTGGGAAAACGCCAGCCAAAATGCACATAAGAACGCCTGATATAATTGCCACGCCAAATTTAGGGATGTTCATGAGTGATGAGTCAGATTGTTGGCTTACATATCTGGTCAATCGTCACAATCTCACTTCTCAAATCCCAAAAGGTGTGTTTCAATTGTTTCCCTAAATATA
>NC_138772.1:132454871-132559871 GCF_965119305.1 Pelophylax lessonae
AGATAAAGACAAATGTATTGACCCTTTTCATATATGCAAGATTAGAAACATTATATTCCCTAAATGCATAATGCAAAAAATTATTGCCTTACATACATCCATACACACTGCAAGCTCGGCCCCGTTTGTCTTGTCTGACACTCTTACCATCATAAGCTGGATCTGCACACAGCAGCTAATTGGTTCACCTGAGATGGAATCAGTGATCACAAAAATCTGGAATGGTCATGTCTTCAAAGGATTGCCTTGAACAAATCACCTCTAAAAGAAACACATGAGTGTATAATCACTTGTCTCAATGGATCACATTCCCAACAGACCCATCTCACACTGCCATATGATAATGAATGGGGGTGTCCATTGCAAGTTAAATACACCCCCAGATCCCATTGCTTTGTTAATTGACAGATCTAACTGGAATATGATGGCACTGCTGTGAACCACTATGCCATCAAATTCTGCTGGTGACCTTTAAAAAGGATTATGTGTGATTGTGTGGATAATTATGCCACCTTAAATTTGCATCTCCCACATACCATGTGCAACTCTTGCAGGAATTGTGAATCAAGGATAATTCAGCACAGCTTAATGAACAGACACATTGAGGAGTGTAGGAACACACCGTCAGATTACCCGATCACACTATGGGGTTTTAACTCCTCCATAATTTTGCCACTTTGGAAACCAAGTGCTTACTTTATGTATACTTTTTAGACGGAACTACAATTTCTAGTAGGGTGATATCATTGCATGAGATTTTCCCTCACTTCCTGTCTTAGTGTCACCAAGACAGGAAGTGAGGGGAATATCACTGTGGGGAAATAGCTTGCAATTGTTGCCTTATAATGTCCATAGTATATATAAAAGGAAAGAATTGCTGGCTGTATCCCCACGGGAGATTCCCTCACTTCCTGTCCTGGTGACACCAAGACAGGAAGTGAAGGGAAATCTCCTGCAATGATATAACACTGTTACATGTTCTAGTTATGTAGCAAACTTAAGAATATACAAAGCAAACATCTTTTTTTTTCCATTTTGGCAAAATCATGGATTCATTAAAAAAATATCTTTGTTTGTCCCGTGGCTTGCAGGAAAAACATTTTGCCTTGATTCCACCATCAACACAGACAGGGGAAACCCTCCTGCGGAGCCATTGTGTTCTCCTGGTGCTGCCCCTGCCAGGAAAACACAGTGATTATTGCTAGTGGCTACAAGAGATGCTAGCGATAAGTGTGTGTAAAATCTGACAGACTGGTTGTACGTTGTCCTCCAGGTGATCGACCAATCAACTTGGGTACCTTCAGCCTGGCCATACACAGTTTAAATCTGCATCTCAAATGAAGCAATCCCATTTACATATAACACTCCATAAAGGAGAATTGAGGGGCTTATCAGGTCTGCGTCAAAAATTAACAGCCACACCCAATCAGACAGCTTGTGTTAAAAGGGACCTGAAAAGCAATCTGCATGGCTTGCTTTTCCAAGCATTGGCTAGTTTAGTGAGCCTGGACTAATAACAGTCACTGTAATGCTACCCATACTGCTGTCCTTTTAACATGGTGACAAAAGTTGATACCTATGCTACATGTGTGTAAAGTTACTTGCACCCTGCTAAATGGACAGCAATAAGGTTGTAAATACAGTGACTGCCTGTCCCCCCTGATGGCGGCCCTGGGTGTGTCATGAAAGGCCAATTGAGAAAATGGCTATATCATGTAGAGGAAATCACCAGTGTGGGGCAACCTATGTCATGGAGGTAGATTTGGACATCGATGTATATGTATCACCAGAAATGGAATTCTTTGTTCTACAATATCTCAAAGACGACCTAGCATGTTATTTGAAGACTGTACTATTTTGGACATACTTGGACTCAAACATACACTGCTCTTTCCACAGCTCCTCCTCCTCTGGGGGTATGATAAAGTTTATACGCATCTTCACCAAAAGCACAAGATGATGTGTCGTCTCCGGATGAGGCTGCAGCGGAGATTTCAGTTTCTGCCTGAGATAGTGGATCTGCAGCGGGCCTGGAGTGATGCCAAAAGGCGCTCACCCAGGCTCCTGCTAAAGGCTGTGGAGCAAATCTCCGGTAAGTAAAAATATACATTACATGTGACCAGATAGGTTACAATTTTTTGGGTAGGTGGACATGTGTTTAGCTATGCAACAACACTAATACCAACACCCCCCCCCCCCCCTCCCTCTCGCTCCTACCTTTCCTACCTCCATCAAGTGTCTCTTCACAACCTTTAATACTACTATGTACATTCGTATTTTTTATGTTTTTTTTTTTCTTCTGCTTCTAGCCAAAGCGGACGGACGGCACCCTCTTGTGCTTTTGGTGAAGAAGGGGAGGAGGAGGACGGCCACACTCCAATATGCAGTCAGAGGCAGCGAGCCATTTGAGCAGCTGAAAATTGTGGATCGTAAGTAGAAAATAAAAATGTTAGAAATTTCTAATCTCTAATCACATTTTACAGAGCCCCCTTTACATCGGAGTCTCCAGACTTACTACACTGTAAGAGGGAAGTGTGAAGACTCTGATATAAGGAGAGTTTGGGAACCATTATTTGAGGGGGGAAGCTGGGGACTCTGGTGTAAAAGGGAACTCTGTGTTCCCCAAAGCTCCCCCATACATCTGAGCTTACAGAGACCCTCTTACACTTCCCTTCCTCAGTCCACCACAGTCAAGGGCACAACAAGTCCCACTGCAGAAGGCTACCTGCTTGGACTTGTAATCCTCTCTGTAGGGGAATGAGGAAATACTGCCTGCTATGCTAAGACTTGTAGTGCCCTCTGTTAGGGACTAAGGATTCCTCAGTCCTCAACATTCTAGGGCACTATAAGTCTCAGCATAGTGGGCTGTCATACCTCAGTCCCTCACAGCTCGGGTCAAAAACAACACAGTTAAACATCTAAAGGACAACTCCAAACAAAACTACCAATAATGGACAGAGTCCATATGCTCTATAATGTCAAAGACCCGCTACCACTCACCTTCCACCTCTGGTGCTGTCATTGTGTAGGGCAAAGGGCTCCATCTACACCATGTTTGGCTTTCATGTCAGATAGGCAGGACTTGCTCAGCTCCACTCTCTTCCTTGGCAATTGACTCTGGCGTCATTGTGGATCTTTCCTCCTCTAGAAAACCCCCAGGGGCCCTCTCCTTGTCCCCCAGCCACCCAGGGCCTTCTTCTCCTCCTCCTCCACCAACCATTTTCAGACTCTTCCAACTTCCCTGGGGCTACTCAACCACTTTGCATAGTGGACACAACAAATCTATGACCAGCCTGCAAAATATCAAGTCTGGGCCTGGTTACCTGTATGTTCCGGGTCCAGGGCGGAGCTCTCCTCCCAGAGCAACAACTGATGATAGCAGAGTGAGTTGACCGGCCAGTCACTTCCTACTGGTGCAGGTACACACCTACCGATTCCTCCACATCTTAGGATAACATGATCAGACGGCCAATCCCCAGGCAGAGAAGGAGGAGTAAGTGTCAGCGGACAACAGACACCTGGCAGACGCAGTGAAGGGACTGCAGCACACTGCTGCAACTTTTTGATCCGAGGATTGAAAGCAATCTTTTACTTGGGAGATTTCCCTGACTGCGCCCTTCGAAATGTTGGTGCTCCGCCACTGGCCGCAAGGCCCCTGTAGGTGCGAGGCCTTAGGCGCCCGCTTAATTTGCATGGTGCCCTCCTGTTTTAAAACATGGTCAATGCATCTCATTGGTGTAAGTGCACTTCTATGTTCTGAATTGTAGGGGCATTGAGTATGGTGCTAGCATGATGAGAGGTTACTGCCTATTTGTGTCCATAAATAATATATAATGTTTTTCTTTTATTTTAGAAACCAGTGATCAGGATGTTGCGGCTCAGCCTTCTCAGGCCCCCTGTAAGTAATGTGGATGTGCTGGTGTGTTGTGTATTAGGTCGAACTTGGAGGAATGATTGTTTGTTTTGTTTTCTTTTGTGGTTGATGTAACTTCAGCAAGAGAGGAGCCTCAGGCAGGGCCGAGTCGCCTGGATCCGGGCCAGGAACAAACTGTTGGCCAAGAAGAGGCCAATTGGTCCGACTCGGATGAGGACCTGGGCTCTCCTCAAAGGGGAAGTAAGTATTCTACATGTGTTTGTGTGTTCAATGTGTCCTGGTAAATATAAGGGCTGTAATATATATATTTTGACATTGGGGTTTTGTAGCAGCTGACATTGAGGATGTTTGTTGTGGAGGACTGGGGAAGAGGGGCCACTGCTTACCCAGTCCACTGTAACTACTACCTTCAATGTTTCCAGACTACTTTCTGTGTGCCTTTATCAAATAGCTTTTGTTCAAGGATTGTATTTGTGTCTTTGTGTTTCTAGGAGATACAACGCCATCCCCCCATGAAGGGACACCATCCCCCCATGTAGGGTCTCCCCCATCCTCCCCCACTCCAGGCTCCCCTGAACTAGTCTGTAAGTACCTAAAATTAGATTCTCACATGAATTGTGTGTGCTAGGATGATGTGTATCTAGGATAATCTAAGTTGGAGTCAAAGCAAGTGTAGTTTTGCTATATGTGACAGGAAGGTTGGTCATGAAACACTCTTGCTTAACCTTCATGTTTGAAAGGTGGTTTTGGGGAGCTTTACAGGACATGTTATCTTTTGTAAGTTATCTCAAGCCACCCTATTCTAAATTGGTGTTAGTTTCTCTACATTGGAAATGGTGTGCTTTGTACTTGTAAATTTTTAGGGGACATTGTAATTTAATCATGTCCTGATTTAGTCAACACTGAAAATGTGTGTTTGTCAATCTTTCATAAATACTCTTCCTCGGTAATGTACCACATTCCAGTTCACAATTTGTGTTCTTTTTGTGCAGTTTCTCCAGAGCCAGCCACGCCATCCACTTCAGGGGCCCCAAAAAAACCTGATGATGGTAAGTTGTGTGCTTTTCCAGTAATGTGTCTACTTAGTAAGTGGAGAAATGCTAACTGTGTATGTCCCCGCTCAGGCTTCAAGTTGTTCTAAAGGCAGCGGGTTCTTTATGTGAATGCATTCTATGCATTAGTATTCCAAGTGATAGGTGTGCATATTCCC
Source organism: Pelophylax lessonae (assembly GCF_965119305.1). Taxonomy (NCBI): domain Eukaryota; kingdom Metazoa; phylum Chordata; class Amphibia; order Anura; family Ranidae; genus Pelophylax; species Pelophylax lessonae. The sequence continues at coordinate 132,459,956 of NC_138772.1, forward strand.
CCTAAGACTTACTGGGACCATTTTTTACGGTCCAAATTTTTGCACTAATACTTGTCTGGAACAGACTCCCCCTCCTCCTTAACTGAGGTGACAGCATGCCAATATTGCCTCCTGATGCTGTCACTCCTAATCATTGAGACCATTGGAAGGGAGGGGGGCAAGGCTGGCTCACAGCCTAGTGCCTGAACAGGCACAGGGTGCTTGGCTTCATCTCATGTGCCTCCATAGCAAGCTGCCTGCTGTGGGGTCAAACAACAGGAGGGAGGTGCCTAGAGGTGTGTACAGGGGCCATGTAAAAAGGAGGATTGTTATTTCTCTTGTCCCCAAAAACCTAGAGAGTGTAAGTCTAACCTGATTAGTTTTCCGCAGCCCTCCCAAAATGATATGTTTCCAACACTTAGAACAGGCAGGGCTGAGGCACCAAAAACATCAGAAAAACACAATCAGCACAAAAGCAGGGAGTACGTATCCTTAACGCTACAAGCTTCACCCAGAAGAATGACGCTTGCACTGTACAAATCTGCATCACCACCATATCAATGTCTAAATAAAACTTTCAGGGAAATGTGGAGGGGTAATGAGTGGGTGTTAGAGCGTTTTCATGACTGCGTAACCTACAGTTAGCGTGAGTCCATTTGTTGATAAACTTTTTCTTCTCTCTTAACACAGCTGGGATGGCGGAAAGGAGATCAGGGGAGCAGACACATCTGCTCCGTCCAGAACTGGCCCTCAAAATTCCTAAGGGTGAGTCTCTACTATGTGTCAGGTTCAATCTATAGACAGTAAGAGGGAGAGAGAACGCTCCACAGATTCCAATGGTGATAGAGATAAATGTGTGCACATGTATCGTGTTGACCAATTGAACCCAAAACACCTTACATTCTTCAAAATGATTGCTTGTGTTTACATGCAGAAAAGCATTTTACTTAGCTTTGGTGGAACTGCTACTAACATTCCAAGCCATCTTATGTAACCTTTTGAACAATTTGCTGTGAAAGTTTGAGTTTAAGGTTTACAACAGCAATTTAGCATATTTGCTTCAGAGTGTTGATAAAAGCCAACCAATAGACTCCTAAGCATATTTGTTGAGGCACATTAATTACAATCCTTGTTTGGATCATTTTGCCTAAAACTAATTGTCATGTTTTTTTCTACCCAGGGCACACCCACCTCACCTACGAGGTCCTCCTGGATTATATGAGGTGGTGCGGAGACCGAATTCTATATTTGGAACACCTTTGTGGCGTGGATCCAGACCCTAAGGAGCCATTCGTTAGGAATGTCACACCTTTAAAAAGATCCTAGTATTTTTTTTTTGTGGTTTGTTTACTTATGTTGCACGTTGCAACACAAAGAAATGTCACATTTGTAATTGTTGCCCATTATAAACAAAAATCTAACAAAAAAATCAAAAACAGTTTAAAAAAAAACCCTTTTTTTGGGACCCAAAAAAAAAAAAAAACAAAAAAAGCCTTGTTTTTGGCAACCAAAAAAAATATAAAAATTTATAAAAAACCCTTTTTTTGGGGACCCAAAAAAAAAAAAAAACAAAAAAAGCCTTGTTTTTGGCAACCAAAAAAAATATAAAAATTTATAAAAAACCCTTTTTTTGGGAACCAAAAAAACCAAAAAAAAAAAGCCTTGTTTTTGGCAACCAAAAAAAAAATGTTTACAAAAAAGCCTTGTTGTTTTTGGTAACAAACTAAACCAAAAATGTTTACAAAAAAGCCTTGTTGTTTTTATGGCAACCGACAAAACCAAAAATGTTTACAAAAAAGCCTTGTTGTTTTTATGGCAACGGACAAAACCACAAATGTTTACAAAAAAGCCTTGTTGTTTTTATGGCAACCGACAAAACCACAAATGTTTACAAATAAGCCTTGTTGTTTTTATGGCAACGGACAAAACCAAAAATGTTTACAAAAAAGCCTTGTTGTTTTTGGTAACAAACTAAACCAAAAATGTTTACAAAAAAGCCTTGTTGTTTTTATGGCAACGGACAAAACCACAAATGTTTACAAATAAGCCTTGTTGTTTTTATGGCAACGGACAAAACCAAAAATGTTTACAAAAAAGCCTTGTTGTTTTTATGGCAACGGACAAAACCAAAAATGTTTACAAAAAAGCCTTGTTGTTTTTGGTAACAAACTAAACCAAAAATGTTTACAAAAAAGCCTTGTTGTTTTTATGGCAACCGACAAAACCAAAAATGTTTACAAAAAAGCCTTGTTGTTTTTATGGCAACGGACAAAACCAAAAATGTTTACAAAAAAGCCTTGTTGTTTTTATGGCAACGGACAAAACCAAAAATGTTTACAAAAAAGCCTTGTTGTTTTTATGGCAACGGACAAAACCACAAATGTTTACAAATAAGCCTTGTTGTTTTTATGGCAACGGACAAAACCAAAAATGTTTACAAAAAAGCCTTGTTGTTTTTATGGCAACGGACAAAACCACAAATGTTTACAAATAAGCCTTGTTGTTTTTATGGCAACGGACAAAACCAAAAATGTTTACAAAAAAGCCTTGTTGTTTTTATGGCAACGGACAAAACCAAAAATGTTTACAAAAAAGCCTTGTTGTTTTTGGTAACAAACTAAACCAAAAATGTTTACAAAAAAGCCTTGTTGTTTTTATGGCAACCGACAAAACCAAAAATGTTTACAAAAAAGCCTTGTTGTTTTTATGGCAACGGACAAAACCACAAATGTTTACAAAAAAGCCTTGTTGTTTTTATGGCAACCGACAAAACCACAAATGTTTACAAATAGGCCTTGTTGTTTTTATGGCAACGGACAAAACCAAAAATGTTTACAAAAAAGCCTTGTTGTTTTTATGGCAACGGACAAAACCAAAAATGTTTACAAAAATGAATTGTTTTTGTGAAAACCTTCCAAAAAATGATGTCAAAACATAAAAAATGTTTAAAATGTTTATCTAAATTAAATTTAAGTATGTTGCTCTTTGCAACACAAATGTTACATTGGCAATTTAGTTCATTCTATTATATATTGTAATATATTTTTTGTACGCTACAGTTGGTAGACACCCACATGTGTTATTAAAACATTTATTTTATTACCCAAGTTTTCTTTTTGGTGTACACATCGAATGTCTTTTGTGTTGTATTTGTTTACTTGAGTGGTGTGGTCTGTAATTGTTAGTATGTTGGCTTTGGTTTATGTTAGCCTTGAGACTTGTTTTGAAGCTACATTTGAAGGGAGACCTTTTCTTGGGTCGTTATGTGAACATTGAGTTATCTAAATTTACATGAAATCATATGTTTGGAGATCGAGAAGCACGTGTGTATAAATGCCTACATTAACCAGGGCCATTACTTGGCCACCAACACTCCTAAAAAACCAAAGAGCAAACACAAACTAATCATTTTGCATAAAATTTTATTTCATCCCCAAAAAAAGCACTATAAGAAATCATATTGTGCCACCCTCAAATTTAAAAAAAAAATGGCCCCACAAATTGGCCAATGTAACAATCATTAACAAAACCAAAAAAAAAAAAAAAAAAGAAATTAAGTTGGTGGTGGTGGTGGTGACTGAAGCAGTGTGGTGAGCAATGGAAAGGTTCCTGCCATCAAATGGTGGGCCAATAGTCCCATCTGCTCTGGGGTTAGCCTTAGAGTTCTGGTAAAGTGGCCCATTAGAATCAGATCTTGTGTCTGAGGCTGCTGCTGATGCAGGGTGTTGAACCCTGGAAATGTCCCAGACTGAAGATCTTGTGCCAATAGTCCCATCTGCTCTGTGCTCAGCCTAAGAATTTGGGTAACGTGTGCCATTACCATGAGATGGGATCGTTGCTGCTCCAAGGCTATTTGATGCTGCTGGTGGTGCAAGGGTTGTGAAGATGTGTGGGGAGTGGTGGTTGATTGGTTGTTGTGGTCCACGGTGCGGGGGCAAACGACATGTCGCATTGGTGACAAAAAAGAAGAACGGCCTGGGGAGGAGTGAAGTGATAAAGGTGTGGAGGGAATGTAGTCAGGTGGAAGGGGTACTGTGGAACCAGTGCGCATTGAGGTTGTGCAGGAGGATTGCTCATTGAGGGGTGTGGGAGTCCGAACGGAGTGTGAAGTGCTAGGAGTGGCTACAGGAGGAATTGTCCCATCCCCAGCTGCCTGACAAGTGGCCAACACTGGCATTACCCTCCCACTACCACAACCTGCAGTGGCAGGTGAGTGAGATGTTTGGGAGGGCTCTGCCAATGGGGCATCTTCAGATCCAAACAGGCATTGGCGTGTGGCCAGCACCTGAGTGTCAACACTTTGCCGATCCCGTTGATGCTGGTCTGCTAAACTTACCAAGCTGTTACGCATATCCTGTTGAACCTGTAACATATCCTGGTGAACCTGTACCATTGTTGCTACAGATTCCTGTATGAGCCCGAGCAGACGTACTGCCTCAGTAGATTGCTGAGTACGCCTCCTTAACTCATTTTGGACCTGATACTCATCAAGCAGCCTCTCGGCTACATCCAGCATAGATGGACGAAGTTGGGTAGGTGACAATCCCTCTGCATCTAAGGCTACCTGAAAGCAGAAGAAATAGACCAAATCATTATCAAACATCATGACTAAATATTTCAGATTAGTTTGACAACTTAACACCCCAAGCAGAACGTTGAAAAGTTTGATGTGCTTCTAATGAGTACTTGTTCATTGTAAGATTATCCAAGCTAGCAACACTTCTGATAATGGGTACATATTATATTGGTAGGACTAATATGACAAAGGCAAAAAAGATTCAACATGAAGGTGTTCCCAATTAACCCTGGTGTGGTAGGTTGTTTATGCTTTTGGTAAATCTGTTACTACACCAATGACTTTATACATCTACGTATGTTGTCTAAAATCTTGCCATCAATCGGCTAGAGGACAACCCAACCAAACGATACCCATGAATTTGGACCTGGAAAATCAAAGACGGGCCGGACTTTAAAGATCCTGGATGTTTTTGGAACATTAGTGGCACACCAAATTATAACATAATTCCCTGATGTTCAAGATAGAACTCTTGTTGTGCTGGTGCATCGTCAGAATGTCATAGCACTAATTTAACACACACAATGTAAGCCACATCTAGTCCAAAATCAATGCTACCATTGAAATGTTACATGTGCACCTTGTTCCCTTATATCACATACCACAGCACTGGATGCAGAATCGTCGCCAGCTCCTGATCCAACTCCAGCTGCAACGTCAAGAGGGGCCTGATGTTCTTTTAAAAAAAAAAAAAAAAAACATGTTTAGTACATAACCTTAGTCAGTAATGATTATGGCCAGATTGCCCTCCTAGCTTCATGAATGAAGCATTGAGGCCAAACATTCAAAAGTGCTTTCCTGGGCTCATAGGACACTTGCTAAACCCTCCCAAAGGTTAAGAAGGCTTGGTCTGCCTACTAATGACGGCACCCATTAATGCTGTCAACTGTGTTTTGCAGGGTAAACATCTAAAAGGCAACACTCTTTCCTAAGAAAAAACATGTGTGTTAATGGGGTTAATAAGATTCAAAAAAACATTATTTGACTAGACATACCAACACCTTCCTCCAGGCCTAGCTGCACTGGGTGTGTTCCCTGCTGCGGATCTTCTGTAAAGGACATAGCAATATGAGCTATCTTGGCCAAAAAAAAACATCTACATTGTTTGGCACAGTATGATATTGGACCTACCAGGAGGAGGGTCAGCACTGATGTCAACACCTGTGAGTCCGTCTGGTTCGCCAAGCTGCATGGGCTGTGGAGGGGCTGAGATCCGTGCTACAGATGAACAAATTGCAGGTTGGGGAAAACAAAAAAAGGACAATTGGAAGGGCAAGTATCACATTCTCTTAATGTCACACATAGGATAGTAGTTAATCTTTTCCAAACAACTCACACAATTGACATCCAAGATAATATCCTACCTCGGTGCAAAGCATCCGAATCTAAGTCCTCTCTGGGAAAGATGGTATCGGGTCCTATGATGTTCAAGAAAGGTAATTGATAATCCCAGAGAGAACTTCGTGCACGTTCATCCAGCCGACCTTGACGGTCATAAAGACCCTCCGCAGCCCATGCAATTAGCTTCTTCCGAACGGACCCACAGATGTCGTTGACCTTCTTCCGCACACTGTCACGGTGGCGAGGTGCTTCACCCAGTGCATTTACAGCATCCCGGATTTCATCCCACAATCTGTTCTTCTCTGTTACTGAGTAAGACGCGGCCCTGGTCCCATGTATCGCCTGATATCTGGCCATATAGGCGTGGACCAGGGCACAGCACTGATTGTGGGTGAAACGGGGAAGCCGGGTTAATGTGGACAAGCTGACTCTGGTGGACGGACCCGCTCCAGGACTACTGTCAGAAGAGCCAGCTTGTCCACTTGGTGTGTTAACACCTCCCCCGGCTTCCTCCTCCGGGATGGGGATGGTGGACTCCCTCATGGATACAGCTGGAGCCTCCCTCACACCAGAGCCAGACGATCTGCCCACCCTGCCCCCCCTGCCCCCCCTGGCCCCCCTGGCCCCCCTGGCCCCCCTGGCCCCCCTGGCCCTTCTCATCCTTCCAGTGGGTGGGGCCATGGGAGCACGAGGTGGGCAGAGAATCTGGCTGTCCAGCAGCAGCAAAGAGCCCCAAACTCCTAAATCTGAAATGACAAAAGAGAAAACAGAAAAAACAGGATTTGCAGATTGCTCTTCATATACAGTATAATTAGTGAACAGTTACAGAACACACTTACCTAATGGCACAAACAGACTTGGTCGTGGTGGTGGTGGTAGTAGTGGGCAAAGAGCAGAAGAGGCTGCAAAGAAAAGGAAAAAAAAAAAACACATAAGAAAACGCATATGGGTACAAATCACACGAGGCCCTCCAAACACTTACCTAATGGCACAAACACGGTGGTGGTGGTGGTGGTGGCAAAAAAAGCAGAAGAGGTTGCAAAGAAATGTACAAAAAAAACACATAAGAAAACGCATAGGGGTACAAATCACACGAGGCCCTCCAAACACTTACCTAATGGCACAAACACAGTGGTGGTGGTGGTGGTGGCAAAGAGCAGAAGAGGCTGCAAAGAAATGTAAAAAAAAAACACATAAGAAAACTCATAGGGGTACAAATCACACGAGGCCCTCCAAACACTTACCTAATGGCACAAACACAGTAGTGGTGGTGGTGGTGGTGGTGGTGGCAAAGAGCAGAAGAGGCTGCAAAGAAATGTAAAAAAAAAACACATAAGAAAACTCATAGGGGTACAAATCACACGAGGCCCTCCAAACACTTACCTAATGGCACAAACACAGTGGTGGTGGTGGTGGTGGTGGTGGTGGTGGTGGCAAAGAGCAGAAGAGGCTGCAAAGAAATGTAAAAAAAAAACACATAAGAAAACTCATAGGGGTACAAATCACACGAGGCCCTCCAAACACTTACCTAATGGCACAAACACAGTGGTGGTGGTGGTGGTGGTGGTGGTGGTGGTGGCAAAGAGCAGAAGAGGCTGCAAAGAAATGTACAAAAAATACACATAAGAAAACTCATAGGGGTACAAATCACACGAGGCCCTCCAAACACTTACCTAATGGCACAAACACAGTGGTGGTGGTGGTGGTGGTGGTGGTGTTAAAGAGCAGAAGAGGCTGCAAAGAAATGTAAAAAAAAAACACATAAGAAAACGCATAGGGGTACAAATCACACGAGGCCCTCCAAACACTTACCTAATGTCACAAACACAGTGGTGGTGGTGGTGGTGGTGGTGTAATCCTTTATAGGCAAAAGGAGGCTGCAAACATTAAACATACATGAGAAATCGCATGACCTACATACGTGCACATAATAAATTACAGTTATCAGGAAAGCAAAAATGGTGTCTTTGGAAGCTGGGAAGGTAAGGGGGCAGGTTTAGATGCCAAATCTAGACTGCACACCTTTAACAAACATGAGAAAACACATGTCCAAACCACATGCACATGGGGCCAACTGCCAATGATTAAAAGACACTTGAGGGGTTCCCAAGCTATTGTGGGTTGGAGGGGATTCACCATAGACAACTTAAGCACACCCAAGATAAGTACAAATTGTCTCCTTCCTTTTTTTTGGGAGAGAGAGATACAATTGTCTTACCTCCAGATAATGTAGGTTGTGGGTCACAGGGTCTTGCTAGCACATAAGAAACATCGATCTATAACATCCAGCAGCCATATTGGCCATGTGCTCCTTTTATAGCTGGCTCACAGGTGTGATAATTAGCGGCCGTTTCTATATATATCTGCGCATTCGCGAATTTGCGCGTTCAAAATGGAGGACGATATCCCAGACGCATTAGATGGTGCAATGCTGGCATTTATTGGTGCCTTGTTTGAGGAGGCCCTGGCACAGGAGGCAGCAGAAGGTGGGGAAGCTGCAGCAGCAGCAGCAGCAGCACCTTCAGCAGCAGCACCTCCAGTCCGTGTGCCCTTACCTCGCCAGCCACGCATTTTTGCTCCAAGGATCTATTTGGACAAGCTGCGGGATTCTGATGTCAGGAGGAAGTTCCGGCTCGAGCGAGGAACTATTCTACACCTCTACCAGCTCATAGCAGAGAAAATTGACCCGGACACACAGCGCGGCCATGCGGTGCCCGGCATGGCCAGATTGCTGGCCACTTTGTATATTTTAGGGCGTGGCAGCTTCCAAGCCACTTCGGGAAGTATCATGGGCATTAGCCAGCCCACAGTTTCAAGGGTGTTCATGTTGGTCATTAATGCCATAGTGGATATAGTGCCCAATTTTATCCACTGGCCACAGAATGAAAATGAGTGGAATGAAGTCAAGTTGGGTTTCTACCGGCGGGCACACATGCCGCAAATCCTAGGGGCAATCGATGGCACCCACATAGCCATTAGGCCCCCAAGGAGCCACGAAAGTGAATACCGGAACCGCAAGCAGTACCACTCTGTGAACGTCCAATTAGTGTGTGACGCCAAACAGCGCATCATGAGTGTCAACACTGGTCACCCAGGGTCGTGCCATGATTCCAGTATGTTAAGAACAAGTACTCTGTACGAGGTGTTTGAAAGTGGACAAATGCCCGAAGGGTGGCTTATTGGTAAAGTATTTTGTCTTAACAACATAAACTGTAAGATTACATAGACATAGGAATAAGCTACATCGGTGTACACCCTGATTTAAGCAAAGCCTACCTAAAATGGATGTGTTATTAGTTGTCAGGCTGTTCACACACAACCAGATCAGCAGCTTAGCAGCTCACAAAAGAAAGATTTGCAAAGTTGTCTTTGAGTCCAATGAAGGTGGTTAACCAATGTGTAAATGGTGTCCTCTAGCCACCCAAAGAAAACCTACAAATGATTCCAATGGTATTGCCATATCCCCAAAGTACTTTGCATAAGTGAGTCAATATTGGTTTCCTCACTCTAGTTGCAGATATATTCCAGAAGTAAGACCTAGGCTAATGTAATAGGAACAGAATAGGGGCCAAGTTGTAACTTGCAAGAGAAACCCACCACTTTGTGTGTCCTTTTTCCCATTTGTATTAGTGATTTAGGCAGTTAGACAGAGTTGAGATGTTTCATATGATTTTTTGCAAACAGACGAGCAGGTTGTTTAGTAAAATGCCTAATTGTCTCCCATTTTGAGGAGTCATCTAAAGTCACATGATATGAATAACTAATGTATATTTTTCTTATTTTTCAGGGGATGCTGGTTACCCGCAGCTGACGTGGCTGATGGCTCCAATCAGGTACCCCCAGGGCCCAGCAGAGAGGAATTACAACAGGGCCTTGCGGAGAAGCCGGAGTATCATTGAGTTGACCATAGGTCTTCTCAAGTCCCGGTTTCTCTGCTTGGCCCGGCCTGGGGGTGAACTCCTGTACTCTCCTACAAAGGCTTCCAAGATCATCCTGGCGTGCTGCGTGTTGCACAACATGTGCGTTGCCCGGGATGATTCTTGGGAGCTGACGGAGGAGAGGGAGCCAGAGGTCCGTCAGCCGGCGGCCCCCAGGCGGCGGAGCACCGCTGCCGGTATGGCCACCCGGAATACCCTGGTTGCTAGCCACTTTACATGTAAGTACTGTAACCGGTCAAGATAGGGCATGTGTATTAATTAGCTAGTTAGCAGAGGTGCCACTCACAGGGAGACAGAGGGTGATTATCATCTGCCAATGACACTTGCCATTGTAGATAAAGTGTAGTCAACATTGGTAAAATTGTGTTACTTGAGCAAAAACATGCACCTCTAACCATAAACATGTTGGTATTGTGAATAGTGTAAAGGGCTGAGAAGAGCTGGCAGGTGTTTATTTGTGTCTATGCCACCTGTGTAGTTATTGATAACATGAACGGCTGCTTGGTATCTTATGGTGTTGTAATTTTCCAGAACATCAACATCTTGGAATCATGGCACGTACCATGGGAAGCCTGTGGTGATGGGCTGTCTGGCGTCACAGGTGTGTATTCAAATGTTTACATTAATGATTTCTGGTTTGTGTAAGTTGGCATAAAATGTGTTATTTCACTCGTGATGTCGAAATTAAATGAAGTTCAGAATGAAGCAAACAGGCATTAAGATGTGATTTTCATAATGAAATGTCTTATCCTTTGTTTTATTTTTCCAGGAGTGGTACTGCTTGCGGGTGTAGGTGGTAGAAACCCACCTTGATGGACTCCACTCATTTTCTTTTGTGGTCAGTGGATATTTGGTAAGGCACATGGCCAATGACCAACATGAACACCCTGGAACTTCGAAAGTGGCTTGGAAGCTGCCCAGCAACCTTGCCATGCCTGTCCCCTATGAGCTGGTAGAGGTGCAGAATGGATTCTGAACTCTGCCGGAAGTTGTGGAAGACATCAGAATCCCGTAGCCATGGAGCAAAGATCGTGGTCTGGCGCTGTAAAGGCACACGGACTGGAGAGTGACAATATTCTTTTGCTGCATCCCTCCTTCTGCTGTCATTCTCAAATAAATAAATACATTAGAATTGAACATGTGTTTTTTTGTTTTGTGTGGGTGCCTACAGACAAAAGGGCCATCCACACTGTAAGATTTAGAGAAGACTGTATCCTTCCGATTGACATTTTCTATGTAGTGCAAGGGCCTGCCTGATTGCATCCAAATTGAAAGTGTTGAGGTTTGAGCTTCTATTATATGGTTTGGTTAAGTCTACAGGAAAAAGTCTAGACAAATTGTTAGTGTATGGCCCATTAAGCTGCCAAGGCCGGAGTTTTGCACTTTGCATGCTGCTTGTACTGGTGATGTGAGGGGTTGTAATGTAGAGTAGGGATGTGACAGTGTTGTGTTGAGGTGTGAGGCAAATGTAGTGTTGGACTATGAGGGCCTGTGTTGTTGAAATATGGAGAGAGTCCAATATCAGACACCTATGTTTATTGGTCAAGAAATTGTAAGAACCATGGTAAATATGTAAAGAATTGCATCTCGATAAAACTAGGACCACACTCATAAAATCAAAATTGTGTTGTTTCCATTGATGTGCTTGAAATTTGGGTAGGACACCCCCCTCCCCCCCCAAATTCAAGATAGTTTAAAAAAACTGTTTAAAAAAATGAGAGTGAAAAGAGATCCCAAGTGTAGTGATGTGATTTGAACCCATGACGTTGTGAACTGCAGTGAAGTTGCAAAGCACTTAGCTATTGTGCAGAATAAAGCTGTATGGTGGAAAAAATGGAGTGTGTTAAGGCTAAAAAGCACATATAGCTAAAGAACTAAACATTGTATGGAATGTGGGAAGAAGACCATGGTAAAATTGTGAGGTTTCATCTTGCCCTGAAGTAGGGTAGGGGTTTGGTCACTTGCCTTTGGTACTTTCCTTCATAAGATCGATTCGACACACAGTCAAGATCAAAAAAACACTTAAAATGGTGTAAGCTTGCAAGCGCTTCTGAGTGTAACATTATTTAGCAATATATATGATGTAATCCGTTCCATTTTAGCAATATAAACAAAAAAAGAAAATAAAAAAAGTAGGTGGAGATGGTAAGCCTCGAACCTACAGCAGAGGGAGATGAATTACAGACATGTGATGTGTGCACTAATCCACTAGCCCACATCGCTATGTGAAACTGCTATAAGCAGGAAGACATAAGTTTGCGAATTGGCGAAGCCGCGATCGTAAGTGAATCCCGCTGACGGCGGAATTCATTATTGCTGTTTTACTCGCCAATTCGCCGCAGCGCCAGTTAATTGATTTGAACGCGGCGAAACTGAAACACGTCATAGATGTTTGAAGCTGCAGTTTCTTTAAATCCGGCCCCCCATGTCTACATTTAGTATACATTGCACTTTTTATATATATATATATATATATATATCTATATATATCTATATATATCTATATATATAGAGATAGATAGATAGATAGATAGATAGATAGATAGATAGATAGATAGATAGATAGATAGATAGATAGATAGATAGATAGATAGATAGATAGATAGATAGATAGATAGATAGATAGATAGATAGATAGATAGATAGATACATTGATACATAGATACATACATAGATACATACATAGATACATACATACATAGATACATACATACATAGATACATACATACATAGATAGATAGACATTTTTTGTATTTTTGTACAACTATCCAATAATCTGATGTTTTGTAAGCACATTTGATTGCACGGTACCACAATATTTATTTCTTTTTAATTTTCCTATTCTATGTATACCATACACAGAGCAATCATTTAGCACCAATTATACCATAATTTTTCATGTTTTGGTGCACCAGCCAGTAGTAACGCCTCACTGTTTATCTTCATTTTTATTTAAGTTATTAATACTTAAATTGAAGGCAGCTCTACATAGGGCACCCTGCATCAAGATAGGAGAGGTGCCATGTATTTTATTTTAATATTCCCTGATGAAGACTCTTTGAGTTTAAATGCTTCAGGATTTCTTTATCTAATACAAGCAATGGTGTAAGACCCCGTTCACACTGGGGCGCTCGCATATCGGTATTGGCTGATATTTTCACACATGTAAAAATTACCCAAAAAAACACAAAATTTGACACAAATATCTTAATAAACGTGTTAATCTTTATTTATTAACATTTTTAACATTAAGTGATTGTTCTTCACACCTTAACTGCATAAAAACTGATATGAAAACTTAAATTGCAGGGACATTTGCTTTGCATTTCACATCATCTGATTGTGCATTAATGCATAATAAAGTGCTGCAGTAGTGGACTGACACACTGCAATATGTTACTGCAGTGCAGTCAGTGCAAAACAGCTAGAAAAAAAGCTAGGCAACAACAACACAAAATACACATACACAGTGGATTGGATGGACTGGAGTCAGTGGAAGAGGACTACCTCTGCATTAAGGCACTGACTGCAACTAATGCACTGCAGTCAGTGCAAAACTGCTAAAAAAAAGAGCAAAGCAACAGCTACACATGTCACAGTGGATTGGACTGGATCACTGTGGTGGGGGGCTGGCTTGGGGTTATCCTGTTAAGTGGGTGGCTGGCTTGGTGTCATTCACTCACCCTGGCCTGTTGTGGCGGGTAGCTGGCTTGCTGGAACACTGGTCACAGTGGCGGGTGGCTGGCTTGGTGTCATCTGGGTGGCTGGTTGCTTGCTCGCTGGGCTGGCACCCTGTTGTGGTGGGTGGCTGAGGCCAGGGCCTGTGAGTGGATGGATGGCTGGCAGCGTGACCGGACCGGACTGCAGCTGGCTGTAACACGAGGCTGTGTGAGGCGTGGGAGGCGGTCTTAAGTGCAGCACGCGTGGTAAAATGGCGTCACGTATGGGCCACGCAGGTGTGGGAGGCGGTGTTAGAAGGCATAACGTGTGCGTGCAACATACGGAATGACGTCACGAAAATATCGGCAAATCAAAAGGCCGATTCCGATATATCGGGGAAAGTGCATATCGGCCCCCGATATATCGGTGTTGCCGATAATCGGTCGATCTCTTATAGAATGCATTAAGATAAAAAAACTTTCTGACTTTACAACCACTTTAAATGGTGCCCCATTCTAGCAGCAGCAGAGAATGCAAGTTTTTACTTGATCTGTAGACCTGTTTGGGATTATTTGTTTTTAATAACAGGGTAACTTTACGTTTGAAGATGTCTGTCAGATTGTTTTGTTTTTGAATGGAGTCTAAGCATTATGGCAGTTAGATCTAAAATGGCCCATTCAGCTGTCATAACTATCTGGAAGATTGACAGCTCTAAAATGAAAACTGAAGCCGTTTCAATGTGATTTGTAAAGTTCATTGTGTATAATTTACAAGTAAGAATGCTGGTATCTCTTTATAAGGGAGGATAGAGAACAGAATACAAAGAAAAAAAAGAACAAAACCGTATATATTCTTTTTACAGCATATACAATATCGTCATTCATTGATTGGAACAACCCTCCCCAAGGCGCCAATTATTTCCTTGACAATAATGAAGACAGAAAGCACAATTGGTATTTTATCGGAAATGTACTATGTCACCACCGATATAAATATCTTCTGTTCTCTCTGCTTTATAGGATTAGTGTACTTCTTCACCCACCTTGCTCTAACTGCAATAATGTGCAATCACTGATACTTTCTTGGGGTAATTGTAAGTGAAAAGCTGCTCCCTTACTATAATGAAAAGCAGTGCCTGTCTTTAAGGAACAGTTATTTTCACAGTTCAGTAACTGACTGTGACAGGAGTGAAAACAACAAACAGTAATAAACTTCCATGTGTCAGGGCAGTATAGTTAATGTATCCCACCCACTTAAAACCCTATATAATTATATAATGTAATCTCATTTCGAAAGTCATTTTTAATATTTTCTACTCTACAGTTTTCATTAAAATAGTACCTGCGGCTTCTACTATGAAGGTCCTTGTTCAGGTACATTCTGTTATAGGACAAAGAAGCTCTTTCTCTGTCTGCTGTTACCCTGCCATAAGGGCTTCTGCTGGAAAATACAAGTGTCCGCTCAAACACAGATTACAATAAAAAAAAAAAAAAAAAAAACAGATTACACTGCCAAGGTCGACTGTTGTCCCTATCAGGAAACCCACCTTTAGAAATGTCATGTAGTCATTGGAGGGGACATGTATGTAGACAGGAAGTAGATGCAGAGAGGCTGTGGGGATCAGCAGTAATGAGACACAACAAAGGATGTAAAACAAGTTCAGGACAAGTACTTTATAAAAAAAATGACAGCAAAATAAATAAAATTGTTGTTTTTATATCTACTTTAACTATTTTAAATAATTAGCAAAATGGAAACAGTAAAATTATTGAGTGTGGCACTATAGTGGCAAAGTAATGGATTTTCCATCTGCAACAAGGCTCAAACCTGAACACCTTGTCTACATCAGAAATCTGGGTTTGCAACTACCTAAGTCTTACAATACAGTCAAACTTTTTTATGATATAGTTTTGGCGTGTGGAGAAATTAGAACCTCTGTCAATGTATTGTTTTGCTGTTTTTGTCCCCATTATAGAGTTTTTTCATTCCTCACTGTCTACTTAATAGGCATCAGAAGTGAGGGAAGATTTCACCAGTTCCTGTTGATGGGTTTTACATAGAATAGGAAGAAAAATTCCCTCAACAGGGACAAAGGCAGTTACAAAAACACATTTTTCACTACAGTGAGTTAAAGCCTTAAGAAGGAGTTCTTTTTTAAGAGATAGGAAGACCCAGGGGTGTAACTACAGGGGTTGAAATTGCAACTGGGCCCCATGCTCCAGGGCCTGTGCAGCTCCCCTGTACACTTGGATAAGAGGGGCGGTGGGGGCAGCATGTAGTGAAATCACTGTCCTCCTTTTTTCCAACTGTAGCTGCAGGAGGAAAAAGGAGGAGATTGGTTCCTCAGAATGCTGCCCCCGCCACTCCTCCTATCCAGTTGACTTGTGTTCTGCTGTCTCTGGGCCCCTGTGTGCTTCCCTGGTCCCCCCCCCCCCCCCTGTGCTCCCTTCCCTCTCCTGTCGGCTGCTGCAGGGGATGTGTCACGATAAAGAACCAGGAAGGGGTGGGTAAATATGTAATTTACCAGCTCATTCCTTTTCTGAATGGAGTCATAGTCAGTAACATTGTAAAAAAATAAAATAAGATCATAAAAAATAATGCAATTAAAATACCAAAAAAATAAAAACTACTGACACCAGTGGGTGAACTTCCAGGATGGCAGAAAGGGGGCCCACTGCAGAACTTGTCAAAGAGTCCCAGTGCGGGACCATAATAAAGGGCCCTGCAATGAGCGTAAAGGGCCCCAGGATCAGTGGGAAGAACCCTAGGTTTAAAGGGAAGGGCCCTGGCCGGGGGCTTTCATGGTTTCTTGCACCAGGGCCCTGAAGGTTCTAGTTATGCCTCTGGGAGGATCCAAATGTAGATAATTCTCACAGTCAACAATGAACCTGTAATAAAGAGACAGCTCAAGAATATGAAGAAGCCTTTAGTCTAGGGGATGTTTTAGGTGAAATCCAAGATGTGCAGAAAAGACAGGAGTGCCAGACCAATAGTGGAGAAACCATAAAGAGTTTATTTTGTCATAAACCAAATGGGTAAGCCAACACACTTAGAGTTGTTGCTAAGAATTGTGATGGTCTCAGGCTTGAATGAGTTAAAAATGATTATATATAAAATGGAAATATAAGCAGAGTTGGGGAGAATGGAAATTGCTGTTGACGTAAGGGGATAATAAAGAACTTATCTATAATATGTTAAGTGATTAAACATTTCTGGCAGATAAGCTCTTTTTACTCTTATTACCTGTAAGCATTTATTTGGCATACGGAAATTAAATGGTGGTTCATTAGGTGTTGCACTGTGGTTTTCTTTTTTTGCTTTTTTTCTGGTATATATGAGTGATCAGTCTGCCTTGTACCATCTGTATGGAGTCGTACCTAATTGGCTTGATCCTGGAATTGCTGAGGATTTCTGGAGGAGCAGTTTGGTGGAACCTTTGAGCCTTCTTTTATTAGTGGGACGGTAAACGGCAGTGTGATTGGGGTTGCTCTATCTCTCTGGTGGTGGTGGCACTTCAAGGAGACCAATCAGCTGGACCCTACCTATACCTGGACTTTTTATATAGCACTGCTTTTCAATTTTATAATATGTTAAGGTAGATTTAAGTTCTTCTGATGTATTTAAAGTGGTTGTAAAGGCAGAAGATTTTTTATCTTACTGCATTCTATCCATTAAAGTAAAAAATCTTCTGCATGCAGCTCTCCCTGCAGCCCCTCTAAATACATACCTGAGCCCAATCTGGATCCAGTGATATGCAAAAGAGCCAAGGCTCTCTCAGTTCTCTCGCTCCTCAGTGGCTCAGATACAGCAGCAGGAGCCATTGGCTTCTGCTGTTGTCAATTAGAGCCAGTGATGAGGAAGCAGGGGTGGGGCCGAGTCACGCTCTGTGTGTCATATGGACACACAGAGCAGGGCTCAGGAGAGGGCAAGCACGAGTGTCCCCATAGCAAGCAGCTTGTTGTAGGGGCACTCAGCAGGGAGGAGGATCAGGGCTGCTCTGTACACAGAGCAGATAGGTATAAAATGTTTGCTATTTTTAAAATAATAATAAAAAAGCCTTTACAATCAATTTAAAATGGTGAAATTATATCTCTACATATTTTTACTGATGGCTTGTGTTTTATTTTCCCATTGTGAATTTAGAAGAGAAGATATTTTTGGATTTGAATACAGCTGCAAGCTTCTCTTGGTTTCTTATCAATGGCAGTTGTGGTCCTGTTATCTTAAAATGAGAAACCTGTGAATCATGAACTAGGCCTGAAATAATAGTAGGGAAACCTGAATGGTTGCTTGGAGACGATGCACAAAAATATCTTGCAACAAACAATATAAGTGGGAGTTGTATCACTAAAATACACCATGCCAAGCAAGCCGACAATATTTACTTTCTAGGAAGGAATATGTAGGAATTTAAATGAGAAAAGTTGCAGCATGCATTGTGCATTGATGCTGTCAAAAATCTGTAAAATGCACTTTGAAGGCTAAAATAACTTAGGCCTGGGTCCTTGTTGAGTACTTCTGGTTTATGAAATGAATGGTCCCTACACACAACCAGAAAATCGTATGAAAAATCCTGCTTTCGAAGGGATAATACGATAATCTGATCGTTAGTACACAGCTTTCAAGAGGCGTTTACGACAACTTATCCAATATTATGCGATTAGACAAGCATGAAAATTGTTCTCGTACGATACCAGATTATGCGATTTTGGTTTAATTAGTACAGTTGTCGTTCAAAAATACAATACAAATACACTGCAACACATTACATCACTTACAAATTTTTATTCTGTCATTCGAGAATTTTCGTAACTTTAGAAAACTCTTTATTTTCGATATGAGATTAGCGTGCAAAAAATAAAGATCATTCGTCCGATAATCTCTTCGTGTGTACCAGGCATAAGACGTGTTTTGTGAGTTATCAACTTCTTGACTAGGATATTGATATTTGAAAGTGAAAAACTTGTTGTTCCCTGCATCAAAAAAGTAGTGCTATTCATACCTGAATAATGTTTGGCTAAAATAATGTTTTTCAATGCAAAAATCTGTAAAGCTGTCCATACACTTTAATATACACAGTGGGACTGAGCAAGACTATAAAATCCCCCAGCCAGGCTAACAGTATTGATAGAAGAATATCCACTGTTGGCTATTTTTTTCTGACAGTTATCACTCATGGCTCTCAGAAAACTGGAGAAATTGATTATTGCATCTGATTGGATGCAGCCATTGATTCGCCCTCATTTGTCTGCCTGGCTCCTTTAATATTCAGATCGAAGGATGTTGGATGGTAGGGTCCCAATAGGGCCAACCAAGGTTTGAATTACAGCAGGTTCAATAAGAACAATCCAAAGTTTACTTGTATGGCAATCTTCACTGCCTTGAATCTTAAAGCGGAGCTCCACCCAAAAGGAAAATATCCTCTTTAAGGCATTTCTCCCCCACTTCTGTTTATGAAATTGAGCTTTTGAAGAGGAGGGGGTACCCGATTTTGACAGGTTCCCACTCCCACTTCCACTCCGCTTCTAGGCGATCAGAAGCCGAATTTCTTCTTATCTTCCCCCTCCCAAAGTCTTCCGGCACACATGAGAGGTCCCAGAAGACTGCTGGACCATTCACAGTGTGCAGTGGGCACCCGGCTGGGAAGCCGTAAGCTGTCACAGCCGGGTGCCCATAGCAAAGAGAGCTGGCGAGAGAGGACAGAGGGCGAAAACGGCTGGGGTGAGCAAACCGCTGGATCATGGGACAGGTGAGTGGCTATTTATTAAAAGTTAGCAGCTAAAGTTTTTGTAGCTGCTGACTTTATATTTTTCACTTATAAGAGACTAAGAGACTGGAGCTCCTCTTTAAAGAGTGATGCCGTAGATGTACTCTGTGCTGCACATGCTGAGCTGCTGTGTGGCTCAGTGTACATTACTGAGACAGGCAAGGAGAAGCATTTATGACAGAAGAGACCACTAGGGTCCCTTCCATTATGAAAATCCTGCCTGTCAGCAGTTTTACTGAATTTTTAGTTTAATGCTGCCAGCAGCCGTCAGTGAGGGGAAAACATGTATAAAATGTCAAAGATTTTTATTTCACGTTTTAATAAAGGTTTTACATAGATGAATATAAGCTGATCATTGCAAACACCCCTGACAGTGTTAAATGGTGTGTCTCAACCCTGTAATTGCCACTTTTGCTGGACAGCTTGGTTTATTAAAGGAAGTTGAAAATACTGGCATTATCAACCAGTAAAAAATAATAGAGAAAAAGAATAAAAAGAGAACACAGCCACCACATCTAAGAGTTGGTAAGCTCCAATAACAGTATAAATGGGGTGCACAGCCATACAAATGTTCTAACAGCTAATTCAGTATATTATATCAGTATATCCAAAGCCAAAATGTCCACTGTATTTTTGCTTTGGTGGCAACTTAAAATTTTAGATTTCCCATCACTTTTATTCCCAGGACAATTAAAAAGAGGTAATCTTCCAAACTGGGATACAAAAAGCTATACAAGTCTGTAAGGGGTTATAACCTATCAGCACGCTCTCCAAATCTAAAAAAAGAAAAAAAAAAAAGGTTTTGTCTTCATACTTCTTGTCTTCATACTTTAATGTCTTCATTGTCAGTTATACTTGAAGGTATCCAAATGCTAGGTGATGGCATTTACATTTAAGGTTATTTGAGTTATTTTTCATTCAGTCATTCGTGCCATTTTAACAGCATCCCTTTGAGTGTATTTCTATAAAAACAGACTTAAGTCAGCATTGAACATGAAATAGAAACCACAGAGTTTGTTATTTGACTGCAAAAAAAAAAAGTATGGATTAATGGACTGATATTTATGCTTGTATTAGACAAGAATGCCCATTAGACAAGACATCAGCTTTAGTCAATAATAGTCAATAACAGTTACCTGAAAAGATAAAACATACTTTATTGAATTTACCACTTAAAGTGAACCTGTGCCCATTTTGCTCACTAAAGTGTTAACATATTCTGAATAAGAAGTAAAAATACTGTAAAACAGCCTTCATTCATCAGAGTAAGCAATTTCAGTGCAGGAGAGAAGCCTGTACAACTGTGCAAGACTAACGTTAAGGATGGAGTTCTAAATTTACATCACTTCCAAAATATTCCTTTGCCGTAGACCCACAGTATTCATGTAACAATTTTTACTTCTAAAAGGTACCCAACTCAGAATTTCACATGACTCAACACAACTGGCCATCAGCTCCAAAATTAACTGATGAATTCAGGGCTGTAAAACTTAGAGGTGACCTTGTGAAACTGAGCATCAAAGGAATTCCTAGAGACCAAAACGCCAAAACATACATGATCCCAGCAACATCCATCTTTTCAGCTGAAACTTTGCCTCCTCCTTGTTGGTCAGTCCTGTATATTATAGTATCAAGAATAACGTAAATTAAACTTGATTAGAAAATCAGACGAAAAATATCACTTTCGAAGCAATTACGATAATCTGATCGTTAGTACACAGCTTTCAAGAACCGATCATGACAGTTTATCCAAAATTATTTAAAGGAGCAAACACAAAAAAATTCTCATATAATACTAGATTGTACGATTTTCGTTTAATCAGTACACTATTCGTCTGAAAAAAATCAGAAGAGCAAGACCAAGCAAGACTGGAAATGAAAGATTACATAATGATATATTGCCACATACCACATCGTTTCTGAAGCTGTATTCTGTCATAAGAGAAATTTTGTACATTTAGTAACCTCTTCATATTCGATATGAGACTAGCATGCAAAAAAAAAACAGATGATCATTTATCCGATATTCTCACCGTGTGTACGAGGCTTTACTGCTGAGGTCATATCTAATCATATAAAGAGTGAGATATAATTATATGTAGCACCCCCTGACCCCCAAAGAGTTTTTACGAATAGGGTACCTTTAAGCTAATTGGGATTTTTGTGAAGTTAACTGTAAGGCACTAGTTGGTTCAGTTACTGACTTCTTGGGGAGCGGCCACCACACTTCAGTCGAGGACCAAGCTTCTTCCAGCTTCTCAGGTACCCCAGGTCGGTTGAAGCAACACTGTGGAGCTTTGATCCCCCTGCTCAGCATGCTAGACCTCAAACCTAGCCTACTATCCGGACACATGGTCACTCTTCCCAAGGTTACTCCTAAATATTTATACCCTCTCTCAGCTTG
The DNA here is from genome assembly GCF_965119305.1 of Pelophylax lessonae. Classification (NCBI taxonomy): domain Eukaryota; kingdom Metazoa; phylum Chordata; class Amphibia; order Anura; family Ranidae; genus Pelophylax; species Pelophylax lessonae. The sequence continues at coordinate 132,481,622 of NC_138772.1, forward strand.
CACCACTGGCAATAAAGATCTTAGTAGTTTCCCCCCCACTTCCCGTTTTATCCTACTAAAATTATTGGGTTATCGGCTTCCTTAAAAGTAATACCAATATTACGTTATGGATATTTATATTTGTTATTACATATTATACCCAATATGCCGATCCCATTGTACCTTTCCAACTACCCATTTTATTCCCCTTCCTCCTTATATATATCTTAGTGGTTGGGATAAATAAATATGAATAACTCTGATTAGTGCAGCCTTTCAAACTATTTCCAGAGATACTCCCCAGCAGTAGGCAGGAGCAAACAAAAAACAGACCTTAGGAAGGATCCAAGAGAGCTTAACTATCCTTTAGGTTCAAGCTGATTACAGCCTAGCAACTCTAAATTGAAATAGATACTCCTGCCCAGAGAAAAGGGTCTACTGGTAGCAACATTTTAAGAATACATACAAATCCATCTGCAAATGATCTTACTTTCTCTGTTTTTCTTTGTTTGTTCTGCTGTTCCTCCATCTAGATGGCTACTGACTTTGCCTTTGCTTGCTTAAAGCCCCGTACACACGTACCGATCGTCGGCCGAACGATCGGCCGTCTTTTGTCCAGGGCTGTCGGTGTCTGTTGAAAAGTGCAAAAGACTGCACAAGAATTTTGTCCGCCGACTACAGCCGACTGCAGAAGTGATGTCATGTAATGGTTAACTTTCCCTGTGTTTTGCCTTTTCTGAGCATGCCCAGTCTTGCAAATCTGCTGTCTGTCGGCCGAATTCTGTACTGACTGGCGAACAATCGGCCGTTCTGGTGTCGGCATACAAAAATTTTAATGCTTGCATGACAGATTCTTTTCGGCCGAATGTGCGCTGTCAGCTGTCGGAGGCATCATACTAACAAGCCTACAATCGGCAGATTGGTCGTCGGCCGACGATCGGTACGTGTGTACGGGCCTTTATGTCTGATGTTCACCAGTGTCTCATCCACCTCACCTGTCTGTGTCTCCAAATTGTCTCATCCAACTCTCACTAGTCCCTTATTCCAGCAGTGCCTGAGGCTTTAAATGTGTATGAATTGTTAGCAGCCAGTGCTGGTACATTGAATGTCAGTCTGCATCTGTGTAATATGCCTTGCATTTAGCTTAGCTCCTGTTCCTGGGCTAGTACGTTTTCTGATCCTGTCCTGACAACTGTCTGTTCCGGGTCTTTGTTGTCTTTGCTGTTTTGTTGTTTCTGTCTCCCCCTGATTGCCACTGGCACCCATCTGATCCAGTTCCTTTTGTATGTTGCCCACTACTGAGTGTCCATTTGCTTCCACTGGGTCATCACTGGTTCGCTATGTGAGTATGGGTCCTGGTGTCTTCCTGTTTGTAATCCTTGATAATTTTTATTTTTACTTTTATTTCCTACCTCGGCTTCACCATTACTTTGTCCTTTCTCTTCTGTCTGAGGCACTTTATGTCTTGTGCCTCATTCACAGTTTCCCCATCTGCCTCTCTCCACTATAGAATTTTGTCTCTATTAACCTCTCAAACACTTGTAGTTCATCTGAGAGATTCTCATAGATGGAACAATTTACCCAGAATGCAGAAAATTACTCTGAGACGTGGTTAGGTGCCAGCTCTGCTACCTGTTCTGTTCTGGAATTAGGGTGGTGGAACATTTGTCTTCCATCTTGGAGGAGGTTGCAAATAAATTGAAAGATTGCTATAGTGTGGAAGCTCTCCATTGCTCAGTGGAGCCCAGCAAGGTCCCTGGAAGTTTCAGCTTTTATTAGGTGCAGGGATTAGAGAGCGCCAAGCCACAGGGATTACCAGGTCCAGTTTCAAATTTTTATTTGTTAGAACAAAATGGTCTATCAAACATTGACAGTCAGTGAGTGTTGATTATGCACAAATCCCCTTTCATTAGGACCACAATATACTATACTTTATAGAATTACTAATCAAATATATACCTTCATTCCAAAGATTTGCCCCATAGAATTTGTTTTCTGCCACTCAATGTTCTCATTCTGATGGCCAACATTATTAATCCCAATTCCTTTGTACCCAGGTTGTCCTGGACCTTCCTCAGGCTGTGACCGGACAGTGAGGCTGCATTCACACCCAAGCAGAGAAACTTTCAGGCATTTTAATTTTTAACGCACTGGGGGAGGGGAAGTGAAGAAAATCGGGGTGGAGAGCTGCTGTTTGAGCAGAAAACGTACAACAAAACTTGTCCCACATTTTCAGGTGTTCTCATTGGAGTTTATGGGGCCCAATCTGCCAAAAAGGAAGCTCATGTCATTTTTTGATTGACAGGCATTTTGCTTCAGGTGACAAAACATTTAGAAGTGAACATGGGCCATTGAAATAATAGGATTTGGCTTTTTGAGCGTTCTAGAGCTACTGGCTTAAAGCAGAAAATCCCTCAGGAGTGTATGGGCCTGAAAGAAGATGCAAGAAAATTATCTTTCACTCTGATTTCTTCTTCTATCAGCATGCTTCTTGTCAGCACATGAACTGATTGACTTCTGATACCATATTACATTCAGGTATTTACACTGCTTGTATTTAAAAATGAAATGCAGTTAATAATCTATTCAATAATAAAGAGCTTTATTAATTTGTGTATGTAATTTTTGCAAAAGAGTTCATCTTTAATGTTGTATAATACATTTTATAGAGTGTATACACATGTAAATACATTTCTGTAACTAATATAACTTTTATTTAAAACCTGTTTCTGTTACAATGTAACCTGTTTTCTGCATAATCCATGCAATATATTGGCTGTAAACGTTTGATAGACCTATTTTATGAAAACAAATAAATCATACCTGGACCAATCTTTAAGGCTTGGAGCTCTCATTCTTCCTATTTAAAACCCATTTCTGTTACATTGAAGCCCCAATGAAGGATTTCTACTAAATCCAAGAAATGCGTTGGCTGTCAACTCTTATTAGACCCTTTTATTATGACAAATAAAAATTCATATTTGTAACAATCCTTATGGCTTGGTGCTTTCATCCTTTCTATTTAAAACCTATTTCTGTTACATTGTAGCCCCAATGAAGAAGTATTTGCGCATAAACCATGAAATGTATTGGCTGTCAAATCTTGAGTTGCTCTAGGGAACATCCGATTATCTCTTGGGGGATCAGGAAGGATTTTGTTTCACTTTTTTTCCCCTGCTTGAGCAAATTGGATCACGCTTTGCTTGGATTTTGCCTTTCTCTGGATCAACTGTGGGTAAAGGATTGTGTATATGGGATTGTATGATTTCTATATATTTTTTTTTGCCTTTTATTGGTTGATCTGGATAGACTTGTGTCTTTTTTAAGCAAGACTAACTATGCAAAACAGTATGTAAAACATACAAGCCAGTTCTCTTGTGTTTACTTTGACTCTGGTTCATATTCTGATTCCACCTTTTTCTTGATCTTGCTTACCTGTCCTTTTCTAATCTCAATCTTTAGTTACAACTTTGTCATTGCTTTGAAGCCCCGTACACACGCAACGATTATCGGCCGACCGATCGTCCGTCTTTTGTCCAGAGTTGTGTTTTGTTGGTTGGAATGTGCCTAGACTGCACACAAATTTTCTCGCCCAACAAAATTCTACTTCAGAAGTGATGTCATGTGTTGGTTTGCTTTCTTTGTGTTCTTTCTTCACTGAGCATGCACTGAAAAACGGACAGGTGGATCTGAATGGTCCGCAAGTGTGAAAGGGGTCTTAGGGAGAGAGACCACAACTGTGTCCAGCAGGAAATGGGGGCCTGGAGCAACTTATAGGTATCAAACCAGTTTTTTTTTTTTTTTTTTATAAATGCTTTTTGCTGAAAAGTTTTAAACTTTTACAAAACACTCATAAAAAACAAACAAAAAAATCTACATGGAATATCAGATCAAAAAGGACTACTACCATCCTAATGTCTGAGTAATCACACAAATATGTAGGAGACATAGCAGCGGAAACAAATACATCTCAAATTATTGTCAGCAAATAGCCATAGAGACAAATGAGGTAAGTCTCTAAAACACAAGACTAAAGACGTCTAATAAAACAGAATATAGAAGCAACATAACCATGTTGCATCTCATTCTTAAGCCCAGTACACACGCAATGATTATCGGCCGACCGATCATCCGTATTTTGTCCAGAGGTGTTTTGTTGGTTGGAATGTGCCTAGACTGCACACGAATTTTCTCGCCCAACAAAAATCTGCTTCAGAAGTGATGTCATGTGTTGGTTTGCTTTCTTTGTGTTCTTTCTTCTCTGAGCATGCCCAGTCTTGCTCATAAGATTTTTCCCTGTCGAAATCTGTACTGACTGCACGAAAATCGGACGTGTTTTGACAGCGGACAAAAGTTTTATAGCCTGCACACCAGATTTTTTTCGGCCGAAAAGTCGGAGTCGGTTGTCGGAAGCATCATACTAACAAGCCGAAAATCGGACGGTGGACCAAAATTCCCTGCCAATTTTCGATGCGTGTGTACGGGGCTTTATAAACAAAAGTCAAGTGTGACTTGTACATTAAGCAAAAAACATATGGCATTAGCCTCCCCCCGTGGTACACATGTAAGAAAAATAGAAAGGTATACAGGAGAACAGGAGAAGTTCCCCATGACTGAGGGACAGCTAATATTGTACCTATTCACAAGAAGGGCAGCAAGGTAGAAGCCAGCAATTACAGGCCAGTCAGTTTAACATCAGTTGTAGTCAAGTTAAAGGAATCACTCCTGAAAAGAAGGACCATTGATCACTTAATAATACACAACTTGCTGGACCCAAAGCAGCATGGCTTTACTGAGGACCGATCAGATGTCAGACTTATCTGATTTCATTTATTTTGACTGTATTACCAATGTTTTGGACCAGGGTGGTGTTGTGGACGTAGCATATCTTCATTTTAGCAAGGCATTTGATACAGTTCCACATATTGATCTAATACAAAAGTTGTACAACTTAGTACTTAACCCTTGGGAGGTTCAGTGGATATGCAGTTGGCTAAATAATAGATACCATAGTACAGTTGTAAATGGGGTTCACTCAGAACAGAGAACAATCACTAGTGGTTTACCACAAGGTTCTGTACTGGGTTTGGTTCTATTTATTCTTGTAATGTAAGTCTTAATGTAAGTGAAATAACTAAAGTTTTGGCCAAGGTATGTCTTTGCTGATGACACAAAGGTTTGTATTAGGGTTGATATCCCTAAAGGTGTCTGTAACATGGAACATGATTTGGCATTGCTGGAAGATTGGTCAAAGCAGTGGAGACTTCAGTTTATTATTTCTTAATGTAAAATAATGCACCTAGGGAAAAATAACCCCCTGAGAGAGAACAACATTGGGGGTACAGTGTGGGCCAGCACTACAGAGGGAAAATATCTGGGAGTACTTATTTCAGATGATTGCAAAATGAGCAAACAGTGTGAGCAGGCAGCGGGAAAAGCGAAAATAATTCTAGTGATGCATTAATAGAGGGATCACCAGCAGGAGGAAGGAGGGTCTGATTTCACCAATATAGATATTTAGTGAGACCTAATTTAGAATACCGTGTCCAGTTCTGGGAACCTCACTTACACAATGATAAAATAAAACGAGTCCAGAGACGGGTAACAAAAATGGCGATATAACATATCGAGAGCGACTTCAGGAACTTAATATGTACAGTCTGGAGGAAAGAAGGCAAAGGGGATACACGATTAAAAAGCACTTACAGACCGCCCGCCGTCGATTTACGTCGGTCCTTTGATGCTAAATACCGGGGTTACGGCAGCAGATAGCTGCCATAACCCTGGTATTTTTTAAAACAGCGGGCAATCGGCTTTCAGATAAGGGTGGTCCCAGCAGCGGATTAGGTGCCCCCCCCTTACCGGACCCGCCGACCGTAAAACTATATGATCCCGGATCCTCAGAGACAGGAAGTCGAGTGAGGGCAAGTTGGTCCTCACTCAACTCTATGGTCTTGGAGGCCCGGAGCAACTTCAAACGTCATTGCCTAGCAACCGGTTTAAAGGGCCGATTTTTTTTCCAATACCTTTTTTATATTCTTTTTTAGTGTAGTTGTGAGGTCTGAGGTCTTTTTGACCCCAGATCTCACAATAAAGAGGACCTGTCATGCCTATTTCTATCACAAGGGATGTTTACATTCCTTGTAATAGGAAAAAAGTGCTCAAAAATTGTATTTTTGTTCAAAACTGTGTTAAAATAAAAAATAATAAATAAAAAAAATAGGAACAAAAATTAAAGCGCCCTGTCCCCGTTAGCTTGCGCGCAGAACTGAACGCATACGGAAGTCCCGCCCACATGTGTAAACGGTGCTCAAACCACACATGTGAGGTATCGCCGCGATCGTTAAAGCGAGAGCAATAATTTAAGAACTCCTCTGTAACTCTAAGCTGGTAACCTGTAGAAATTTTTAAAGTGTCGTCTATGGGGAGTTTTAGATACCAAAGTTTGTCGCCATTTCGCGAGCGTGCACAATTTTGAAGCATGACATGCTGGGTATCTATTTACTCGGCGTAACAGTATCTTTTACATTATGGAAAAAAATTGGGCTAACTTTACTGTTTTCTTATTTTTTAATTTAAACAATTTATTAAAATTTTATAAAAATTGCATTTGGAAGACCGCTGTGCAAATACGGTGTGATAAAAAATATTGCAACGATCTCTATTTTATTCTCTAGGGTCTCTTCTTAAAAAAATTTATATAATGTTTGGGGGCTCTAAGTAGTTTTCTAGCAAAAAAAAAACAGATTTTAACTTGTAAACACCAAGTGTCAAAAATAGGCCCGGCCTTAACCTGCTGCCATCCGCGCTACAGCCTATATACGGCTGCAGCGCGGACTTGAATTTTCGGGAGGCCGTTTTTAAACGGCCTCCCAGAAAGACTCTCCCTGCGCGCTCCCGCGAGCGCGCATCGGGGAGAATCTGTGTCGGCCGTGTCCTTTGGACACGGCCGATCACAGATCGTGGTGAATGGCCAATCACAGCGGCCATTCACCACGTGATCAAGCCGTCCAATGAGAGATGATCTCATATGTAAACATATGAGCTCATCTCTCATCGCCGGCGCTCCCTCCTCACACAGAGCCTGCAGTGTGAGGAAGGAGGGGGAGCCTCACAGCGCCAGGGACACACAGCAATGTAATCAGGTCACCGATCACCAGTGCCCTGATTACTAGAGGTAAAACACATACACAAATTGCCCCCCCATCAGTGCCCACAGTGCCTGCCATCAGTGCCCCCCATCAATGCCCACAATCAGTGCCCATATTGCTGCCAGTCAGTGCGCATCAGTGCCTGCTCATCTAGGCACTGATGAGCACTGACTGGCAGCACTATGGGCACTGAGTGTGGGCACTGATGGTGCTGCCCATCAGTGCTCATCAGTGCCACCCATCAGTGCTCATCAGTGCCACCCGTCAGTGTCCATCAGTGCCATCCGCCAGTGCCCATCAGTGCCGCCTATCAGTGCCGCCCGTCAGTGCCACCTCTCAGTGCCCAGCAGTGCCACCTCTCAGTGCCACCTCTCAGTGCCCAGCAGTGCCGCCTATCAGTGCTCATCAGTGCCGCCTATCAGTGCCGCCTATCAGTGCTCATCAGTGCGGCATATTAGTACCTCCTCATCAGTGCCCATAAGTGCCACCTCATCAGTGCCCATCAGTGCAGCCTATCAGTGCCCATCAGTGCCGCCTCATCAGCGCACATCAGTGAAGGAGAAACATTTATTTTCAAAATTTACTCGCAGAAAATAAGAAAAACTTTTTTTTTTTTCAAAATTTTCAGTCTTTTTTCTTTTTTTTTTGTAAAAAATAAAAAACCCAGAGATGATTAAATACCACCAAAAGAAAGCTCTATTTGTGTGAAAAATTTCATATGGGTACAGTGTAGCATGACCGCGCAATTGTCAGTCAAAGTGTGACAGCACTGAAAGCTGAAAATTGGCCTGGATGGGAAGGGTGTTTAAGTGCACAGAAGGCAAGTGGTTAAAGTGGTTAAAATCTTTAAATACATTAAGGGGGTGAATAAGGTTCAGGAGGGCAGTTTTTTCAACATGAAACCAAAATCAAGAACACGGGGACATGACCTCAAACTAACTGGAGGAAAGTTCAAAACTAATCTTAGAAAGTATTATTTTACTAGGGTAGTTGATGCTTGGAATAAGCTACCAGCAGGAGTAGTGAGACAGTCAACAGTAAATGGCTTCAAACATGCTAGGGACACACATAGATCTATACTATAAAATACAATAAATTTAACAAAAAAAAAGACCAAAAAAACCCCAGAAACGAAAAAAAAAAAAAAATGGGCAGACTCGATGGACTACTAGGCCTTTTTCTGCTATCACTTTTCAATGTTTCTATGGAATTTGAGGTGGAACCCTGGAAATGCTACAATAGGCACAGGTCTAACTAACATTGTAGTAGCCTTAATGAGACCAGAGGAAAAGGGGCTAAACCCAGAACCGCTAGCTAGGGGTCCTAAAGCCTAGAGAATTTGTTGGGGATACCCCCACGTTTATATATCTGTTGTACTCTTAATAGGGTAGTGTTAACATTTTTCACGGCAATAGTTTTATTAGCCGTAAATAATAACCGTAGGATTAGTACAATAATCCACTTTAATAGTTAAGTTGATAGATTTTTGTTGGATGGATGAATCTTTAATCTGCAATTGTCGGTTGTCACAATACTGAACATCTTGTAGGGGTGTGATTCCCAAAAAGACATTTAATTTGGTTTAGCCGTCATCCCGAGAGGATTTTGAAAGAGAAATTGGTACCTCAAGCCAAGGGTTGGGACTTTATGGGCTAATATAACGATATTGGTTTTTACGATTTATTCAGAGAGACTGAGAGGACGCCCGGACCCGCTGCACTGGACCAACACTTGGTGTACACTTTGTTACCAGTAAAACTAACAAATGGGATCAGACTCTGACAAGCACCCCTAGTGGGCCCTTTTGACACTACAATAAAATACTTCAAATTGGATCAAGATTGGGACTGTGTCCCCTATTGACGGCCACAAGGCACTATATGGATACAGTGTCCAACCCCTAATTCCTGTGTGAATAAAAAGGACCAGAAGCAAGGCTTAGGAGCAGATCTTTTATTAACAAATATGGTGGACATAACTTCCTTGATAAAGGCAGCACGCCGAAACACGTAGGAAAACCAGGATATTCTCCCTATAGATCCCACGCAAAAACAAGAAGCGTGGACAGATAGAGAGACATACCACTGTCACCATATCACCATGTCACAGAACTTCTTACTTGACTCACTATCACCTATGGGTCTATAACCCATACACTTATTGCTATTCTTCTTGTTTATATATATTATATATTTGTATGTTGCAAACCTTTTGAATAAATCGTAAAAACCAATATCGTTGTATTAGCCCATAAAGTCCCAACCCTTGGCTAGAGGTACCAATTTCTCTTTCACAATACTGAACATCAGCTGCATCTAATTGGATGCAGGCGCTATTCAGCCAACAATTTTCTGCCCATCCACTTTGATTTTTAAGTACAAGATTGTTACAATGAGGGTGCCGACAGAGCCACCCATGAAGCAAATTCCATTTGGTTCATCAGGAACCAGCTGAAATTTGCATACTGTAGTCCAGCTTTAGGTTAGGGAATATGATTTAAAAAAAAAGGGTATTAAAAAGGGAGTCATTGTTAAATTATATTAGATTTTGATCTACAACCCTGTGGTTTTTACACATGCCCCTGGAATTGCGGGTTAAATTACATTGGTAAAGGAGATGAGTTTGAGGGTGCAGAATGTGAGTTTCAAAGTTGGTTTTATGTTTCTTTGAGCCCAAGTAGCTATATCAGCTGTAAGCACTTCTACTAAATCATTGCAAGAAAGGTTCACTTATTACCATGCACCACGTTCAGTTTATCACCTACAGTCTGCTTAGAAGCCTCATTGATTTAATCATACTAGAATTGAAGGGAAATATTGCGGAGGAGTGCAATCACAAAATAAACAGGTGCAATCTATATAAAGGTTAAATAATTGCATGAAAAAGTCATATGAAAATCAATAAGAACATTGTCAGCAAACCACTTTGCTTTGGCATGAGTTTTCATTTAAATGTCAAAAGAAAGACAAAAACACATTTTCTTTCTCCACACTTTTCATGGTGGCATTTTATAATTTGTTAGTGAAAGAGAAGCTTATGTTGCTCAGTACACTGTACTGCCGTATTGTTCCCGAGTTATAAAGAACCTCTGTTTTTAATCAGGAATCGTTTGTGCTTTTACCTCCTCACTCTCTGCTGATAGATTGTTATCTACTGCAGATTTGAAGCAGATATAAGAAAAATACCAGTTAATGTAGTTCATTGTATGTAATCATAAAATGTATTTTTAAATGCTACTAGTATAAGTATCTGAATTTGTCCTAATATGAGCTTCCTGTAATCTTATACAGTTTCAAATTTGAAAGAGGTAGGGCAATGACTAGGAGCAAATCATGTTCTGCTGCAGTGCATATGTGCTTATAGGGAACATGCTGGTATGAGCAGTGGCGGCTGGTGCTCAAAATTTTTGGGGGGGCGCAAACAGAAAAATGTAATAGGCATTGCTTTGCAGCAAAAACGCTGTAAAAAATTGCGTGACTTTGAGGTCGCAAAAATGTGAAAGGGGCCTTCAGTAATTAAGGTATAGTGTGCCCCCTTTCAATGCAGAGAGACCAGAATGCCCCCTTTCAATGCAGAGAGACCAGTGTGCCCCCTTTCAATGCAGAGAGACCAGCGTGCCCCCTTTCAATACACAGTGACCAGCGTGCCCCCTATTAATGCACAGTGACCAGCATGCCCCCTTTCAATGCACAGTGACTAGCGTGCCCCCTTTCAATGCACACTGACCAGCGTGCCCCCTTTTAATGCAGTGACCAGTGTACATGCCCCCTTCAATGCAGTGACCAGCGTACATGCCCCCTTCAATGCAGCGACCAGCGTACATGCCCCCTTCAATGCAGAGATCAGCGTACATGCCCCCAATGCAGAGACCAGCATACATGCCCCCTTCAATGCAGAGATCAGTGTACATGCCCCCAATGCAGTGACCAGCGTACATGCCCCCAATGCAGTGACCAGCGTACATGCCCCCAATGCAGAGATCAGCGTACATGCCCCCAATGGAGTGACCAGCGTGCGTGCCCCCTTCGATGCAGTGACCAGTATACATGCCCCCAATGTAGTGACCAGAATACATGTCCCCAATGCAGTGACCAGCATACATGCCCCCAATGCAGTGACCAGCGTGCGTGCCCCCAATGTAGTGACCAGTATACATGCCCCCAATGTAGTGACCAGCATACATGTTCCCAATGCAGTGACCAGCATACATGCCCCCAATGCAGTGACCAGCGTGCCTGCCCCCAATGTAGTGACCAGTATACATGCCCTCAATGTAGTGACCCGCATACATGTCCCCAATGCAGTGACCAGCATACATGCCCCCAATGCAGTGACCAGCGTGCGTGCCCCCAATGTAGTGACCAGTATACATGCCCCCAATGTAGTAACCAGTATACATGCCCCCAATGCAGTGACCAGTATACATGTCCCCAATGCAGAGATCAGCGTGCGTGCCTCCAATGCAGGGACCAGTATACATGCCCCCAATGCAGTGACCAGTATACATGTCCCCAATGCAGAGATCAGCGTGCATGCCCCCTTACTTACCTGGAGCAGCAGCTGCGATCGGCTCCTCCTCAGTCCCTCGAACAGCTTCTTCTGCTCGGTCCCAGCGTGTCTCCTCCAGTCCTTCTGGTCCCGCCTCCTCCTCGGCCAATAGCAGGGGGTTTGCCTTGCGGCCAATCAGGAAGTGTGTATCGGATGCGCTTCCTGATTGGCCAGGAGGAGGATCGGTGTGACCATAGCGAATATTCATTCGCTATAGTCACACAATGGGTGGGCTCGGGACGCACTGCTCTGCGCCCCGGGACCACCCTTTCCATTGCCCTATTAGAGCCTCTGGCTCTAATCAGGTGATGAAATAAAAATCCCCATTGAACTCCATGCATCCGGCGCCCCTGCATGCAGATTAGGGGGCCGGACGCATGGATGGGGGGCCGCGCCCCTGCGCTCCTAACGAGCCGGCCGACACTGGGTATGAGAATAAAGGAGAAGGACAGACTAATAATTTATCAGTGTGCTGCTTGTTCATGCAATCAGCAACCTGTGAGGCTGTTCTTGAACAAGCTTTGCCGCAACTGCAAGGCCAATCAAGTAACAGGCTATGCTGCCATGCAGGGGTGACTGAATCAAACATCCAACTAAACAGAATTCCAAATCTTTGGTAGTGGAGTTTGGAGTTTAGCTCCACTTTTATTGAGAAAAAGCAATTGTAACGGAACAGGGCACTCCTGACTGGGTACCTCTGTTGACAGATGCTCCTAGTGCTTCCCGAGGGCTCCAAGCACTCCACCAGACATCGTAACCACTTCAGACCCCACAAACCGCCGCAGCTTGGTTGGGGCCTCACAGTCTCCTACCCACCCTGGACCTACGACAAGGCTCCAGGTTCCTGTGGGTGAACCTCTCTTTCCCCAGAGAGTGCAGCAGAACAAGCTCTTACACAAGCTCTTACAAGAGCTTAGTGATTCTCTAAGGGAGTATGGAAGACCATAGCAATCCCTTGTAGCATGTTCCCCCAATAAGAGACAGGACTCTAGATTAAGGGTGAAGTAACTCTAGAACAACTTTATTGAACAGACTTATATACAGTTTTTACCAACAAGGTTACCACCCAGGTGGACCTTGTTGAAGACTGGACGTAACATTCGCAATCCAATAGGAACAGAGTTTTACACTCCCATACAGTGTACACAAAAATATACAATGTGAGACAATCCCCCCTCCCCCTTAGCATCCAATCCACATACCTATATACATCCCATAATAAGTTTCTTTTAAGGCAGTCAGACAGAACAATGTGAGGTCATTAACACTTAACAATGAGACATGGCAATCCACAATCCCTCCCAATACACAAACAAAAGGAAAACCTGTCTGACATTGAAAGATATGTAATATACACAGCATTTGGGAATTACAGATTTCATGGCAAATGGGAATAAATCTTTATATTCCTATATGGAGATATTGCTGGCAAATATGACCGTCCCATCGGGAGCAATTCAAACCATTAATTATCTGTTTTTAACTTCCAGTGACGGTGAACACTGTCACAGTAATCTTCCCTGGGAGATCTATGTACTTTGCATGGATTTTGCAATGCATTGCATTATGTATTTTTAGAAACTTTGTTGCAGATTTCCTGCTTTTTTGTTCTGAACAAAATGTAGCTTGTTTCACCATGCCATTTTCAGACTGATTCTGAATGGGATGATCTAATTCAGTATAATAACCTGATGAATCATCCCAGGATCAGGCTTTAAAATATCAAATATGCAATTATCTACTTGTTTTCTTTCAATAGTTTTTATTCAAGTTTTCACAAAACAAATAAAGTGAAAATTGTGACAGTCATCACTTTTTCAGCATTGTTGTGCCAAAATGATTGAGATTGATTGTAGTACAATGTCAAAACATTCATACGCAGTTTGATCCTCTTAACAGTAATATGACTGTCACAAATGGTGAGTTTAGGTGGAAGTGATGATCTGCCATTGGCTGAACTAAGGAAAAAATAAAAGATAGAAGACAAGAGAAAATAAATGTAAAGAAAGGGATATTTGCGGTGACCCCTCTTGGGGTGAGATAAAAGTGAGATTAGGAGGCAAAACAGGGCTAGAATCAAGTGTTTATGATGAATTCAATCCAGGGCTTCCATATCTGTTCAAAAAGTTGGTTCTTATTTTTAGGTATCCTGTTTAACTTTTCATTGGTCATTATCCAAGACACCTTATATTTAACCCTAGAGTAAGAGATTGTGTGGCTTTTTTAAGCCTTTGAGTTTAGCTCAGCTGCTAGTAATATAAAAAAGATAAGAGATTGAGAGTGCTTTTAAGCCCCCTGGAGCGAGTCATTGAACAGTATACATTGAGGTGTTCTTGGGACAGGAATAACAGTAACCCTATAAATGAGCCAAATTACCTTATTCCAAAATTTTCAAAGTTTGGGGCACATTTTGATCAGTCTGATAGGAACAATGTACCATCATGTCAGCACTAGCATTAGCTTCTATAAGAGATACATTCATTATACCACTCAAAATTCTCAAGTTTTCAGTGTCAGCCTTGCCAACCATGCCAACATATATGGTTGCCTGGCTTGCTGGAGGAGTAATGTTTCCTAGATGCAATTACCATCTCTCATAAGCAGTTGGTAAAAAAGCCACCTTATTTCCTTGAGTAAGGGTTTGCATTAAGTGGTGGATTTGTTGAAACCTAAATTGTTCAGCTGCTATTAAGTGTTTCTAAGCAATATCATAGAGAAATAGGGCCATGGGTAGTAAAGAACTTACCGATGCAGTATAACCATTTGCTTGTCCCCATTTAAAATGATGTGTGGAAAAGCCTGGAGGAAATATAGTGTTAGCAAACAGAAGCGCTAGAGGCGTATGGAAGGAGATGATATTTTTTAATATTCCCGAAGTGAGTCCCATAGAGTTAGAGAGTATGAAAGTGCCAGAGTCAGCACTGGAGGTCTGAGCTTTGCTACAGACCATATCAAATGTTCAATTGCAACAGAAGAAGCTCCTAGGTGTTCCATACAAAAAGCCAAAAGGAGACATAAGCGCATAGCCGCCCTCGCATAATATATTTTTTATTAAAGACAAAAAAAGAAACTTTAATAATGGATGCACTCACAGAATCCTGGATGGTTCAGGGCATATACAATAGCTGACTCTTTTCTGCTCTCCTGGATGACCCCTTCAAGCTTGTAAAGAGCTTGATTGCTGCTCTTAATACACCCGATGGCGGGACCCAAGTCCTCCTAGCCGAGGCTCCAGTGTTCTCGGCCAAGTGCACCTGCGTCCGGATCAACCTGCACAATCACCACTGCGCATGAACGCCATGGCCCTGCCGGAAGAATAAAGGTGGCAGGGAGTGAAGGACAGAGCAACAGTACACACCCACATCCATTGCTATGACAATGTGTTTCAGAGGCGTGGCCTCCTTCTTCAGGTCGCCTATGCTCCCAGGTCTATGTGATGGTGGCTGTGCGCTTGTGTCTCCTTTTGACTTTTTGTACAGATCTTTTGTCCACCATCCAGTGGAATCAAGAAAAGGCTGCAACGACCTGGCATTTGAAAAGTGAATTTCTTTTCCAAAAAAGACCATCTACCAGTACCAGCCAGCTTTTAAGTCTATATTTGGTCAGCGCATGAATTGGTGAAAAATATCTTTCCTAAGTGTTCCATGGAGACCCAGCCCAGAAGACAGATGGCAGTGGGGCTAAGTATTTGACATTCTACAAGCATACAGTCTTTGCATACTTGTGCACACAGGAGGACTATGAGGTTGCCTGTAATGGCTGCTAAAATGGTAAGGAATTTGCATAGCAACATGATTGATAGGGAATACACCTGCTGTGTCTTTTAGCTGTGCCCTGCTAAAATCATGTTTTATGCATTGGTTTTGTGTGTGGCAGGTGTTTAGAAGGTTCAGAAATAATTAGGCCGAGTTCAGCCCCCTTTCACAGAAGCGCTCAGTCCGTTTGTCCGTTTTTGGATCCGTTCATCAGTTTTTCAAAAAGATCCAGACTGAACCACAATGTATGCTATGGGTGGGTAGATGTAAATGGATATACATCCAGGTATATTCGGGGCAGTTTATGTATGCAGAAAAAAACAAAAAACAGAAAAGGTCTGCATCCGTTTCTGTTTTTGAGGACATAGATGAATGTTTACATCTCTTGCGTCCATTTTTAGTCAAGAAACACATTTTTGTCTATCATTATTTATAACTATTACTTACTATTACAAAACAGACATGTAACAAAACTGATGTATAATGATGTAAACTGATCTGATTTGAAATGATGTAAAATTATTCAGTTTTCATGCGTTTTCACAATCAGTTTTTGTGAAGCGGATGACGCTCATGTGAAAGAACCCTTAGAGTGAAAACTGTAAACTTTGAAATCGGAGAAAAGAAATCTAAGAATTCAGAATAAACCAACTATTAAGAATGAGGGAAGCTGGCAGAACCAAGGGCTAGTATTACATGGAGGTTGTTCTCATTTAAAATGCTTAAAGTGGAACTAAAGTCATTATACTTACCTCCTCTCTAACAGGTTGAAGTTTGCAAGGGGTCCCTTACTGGAACCTGGATCTTCTTCAGCAAACAAAAAAAACAAGCCACCATTCACCCAAAATGAGAGCTGTCAGTGCCGGATCTGTGAGAAACTTTTCTCTGTAGGCTCCTATCAGTTGATCCTCATTTCATAAATGAATAAAGCTGGCAACTGCTGCTAAGCACATGCAATTCTTTATTTTAGTTCAGAAGAACAAGATTGAGAGTTTCCTCCACACTCACACATTTCCGCCTAATGTGGGCCTTAGTCGTAGCCAGATGCCTGTCTTTGGGCATCTTCAAGTGTAGGGGCGGATGACGTATCTTCTGTGCATGTGCAGGAGTCAGTCATCCCAGCACACAGGGACTGTGCCAGAAATGTAAGCTGAGCTGCACACGCACAGATCACTTTACATGCAGCAGAAAACTGTGAGCAGGTTGGTATATTTATTTTATTAATCACAAATTAGGGGCTCCTGGGGTGCCTTTAGGGTGGAGGGCTAGAAGTAAGCATGTGAGGCTCCCCAGCTGCTAGCCAATGAGCATAGGAAGGGAGCTGATACGGACAAAAGTACATGAGGAAGGCAGCGCATGAACCACACTGGGATGCAATGGATAAAGAAGTCAGGTGAACATCCAGTATAGAAAGGGTTAACAGTTTATTGGTATTGATGACCAGAAAACAAAGTACATAAAATGCTTACATCCCCCTGGGCTGGAGTGGACAAGGGCACCTGGCAGCAAGAATCAGCAATGACTTGATAAAGCGCATGGTGCAAAACATGTAGTCATGGCAACCATATAGCTTGTGTTCCACCCTGGTTCCTGGTGTTTCCCCATAAGTGGCACCTGTATGGCTGATGTCACCGCTCCGGAACTACAGCGGAGTCCTTTCCTCCTCGCGCCGGCTGGTTTCCGGCTTTGTGCACACACCGCTCAGCGGTCCTGGGAGACTGACCTCCTCGCACTCCTGTTGCTTGCTGCCAGGTGCCCTTGTCCACTCCAGCCCAGGGGGATGTAAGCATTTTATGTACTTTGTAAAAAGAAAGAGGGAAATGGCGCTGTCTACTAGTAAACACTCAAATCAGTAGAGATGGGTAAGGAGATCGGTGGTTGTAATAAAGTATGTTATGGACATCTAAAGTGTCTCCCTAATGTTAGAAAATACGCGGCAATAATCATAAATACTGCAAATAGCGATAACATATGCAACAAATACAAACTAGACTAGTAAAGTGGTAGATAAATTGCAAAAAAATTAATACATGCACAATCTAAAATATCACATGTCGTGAAGTGATAGTGCAAAATAAGGTGCTTGGTGGCAAAATATATCCGTGGTAATGACCAAGTGCATAAATGAATGGAAAAAGGAAAATGACGGTAAGTATTTGATAGTAGGAGGAGGCGGGACTAACCCACACGTAGGCTGCCATGGAGTCCTTCAGGAAAGGAAAATTAAGGTAAGTATTTGATAGTAGGAGGAGGCGGGACTAACGCACATGTAGGCTGCCATGGAGTCTGTCAGGAAAGGTATTTTCTCTTACTTCCTTTTGTGTTTCTAGGATGTGCAGTTCAGGTAAATATCCTCTAGGGATTACAATTAGCAAAAAATAAAAAAAAGGAATTAAAAAAAAAAAAAAAAAGATAAAAATTGACAGGGGTCTTACCATTCCCTACTCTGACAAAAGAAAACAGTTCCATGTTATTTCTGCTGTGTTCTGTTGTATTCATCTTAACATGATCTCCATCTAGTGGCCAGGTAGTACTACTGTGACCTTCACCCTTCCCACCCACCATCACTCCACTCCTCTCCCTCTCTTCTCTAAAGCTGGGTACACACTAGTACAATTTAAAGCGGAGTTCCACCCAAAAGTGGAACTTACGCTTTAAGTGCCCCTGATCCCCTGACATTTTTTTGGGGTGGGGAGCGGGTACCTAGTTTTGACAGGTACCCGCTCCCAATTCCACTCAGGCTGCCTAGGTGGCTCGAGCAGAAGTTATCTTCTCCCCCTCCCTCCCTGCATTCTTCTGGGACACGTCACAGGTCCCAGAAGATTGCCTGGCCACTAAGGAAGCGCAGCGCGTCTCCTGCATGCGCAGTGTACACCCAGCTGTGAAGCTGTCACAGCTGGGTGCCCACACTTGTGATGCTGGAATCATGGGGAGAAGAGGGAGAGAACCGAGGCTCCCGCCAGCTGCATCGCTGGATCGTGGGACAGGTAAGTGTGTGTTTATTAAAAGTCAGCACCTACACTTTTTGTAGCTGCTGACTTTTAATAAACACAAAAATGGCTGGAACTCTGCTTTCATTCAACATTTTTATTTACAAGAATGACCATTTCTTTTTCTAACTATTAGCAGGGTCAAATCAAATTTTCCTAAGAATTTCAATTCAAAATGTTATAAAAGTATACCCAGCTTTAAATTTGGAACATGTTTTTCCCTTTTTTCGAGAAACACATGCCCTCACTTTCTGTATTTTTGTCTAGGCGAAAATGATGTATGGGGTACTCTCAGACTCCTGGGATACACAGACCATGCATTACATGCAATGTCATTGAGGGGAATGAATGTCTCTTCCTGGTTTTTGAAGCTGGCCTCCTGATGACATGACACGGCTCATGTAGGTAATCAGGGTGCTGGCTGCAAGAACCGAGAAAAGACAGCTGACCCCTGATGACATCACAGAAGAAGATAAAGGCGCAGGACCCACACTGCAGGATCAATGGGTGTGTGAGTATGTTCTTTTGTACATAACTCAGCTAAAAAGGTAAGGGGGTGAGCATGGGGGGGAAGTGCAGTTTAAAGCATACAGCATAAACCCAAAAACGAAAATTTAATGTAAAGCAGTTTACAGATTCTTAGATGTGGTGTCTACATTTGTTTTCTTTTTTAGGCAATTCTTTTCTTTATTTTCACCTGTTGATCCTGCCAGTAACACACTTCATGTCTTATGATGACTACACTCACTCCTCCACTATACTGTATCTATGGAGGAGTAACATAGCAACCCTTGGACAGCAGCATTGTAAGCCTGTGAAAAGGGTAGTGTTAGATGGATTAAAAAAGGAGAAGTAGGGCCAAAGGTCTTTGGCCCTACTTCTCCTATGGTTCACAGGAGTTTACTTTCTTCTGCACTCCTTTAAACCGTATGCGCTGATGTCACTGACATCAACCAGCTGGTCCAGACATTGGAGAGATTCTGACTTTAATGTTCGGATCTGCTCAGATGCCCGCACGGTCAAGCTGCTAAGAGGCTAAGCCAGCCATAGCCAGCCCCTCCACAGCCCGGCACTTTAGTGAGTTCTGGAGGGGAAAAGCAGAGTCACTGGCAGACAGTCACTGGCTCTCTGCTCACTGAGGACTGAGAACTGAGCGATCAATGGCCTTTCGATCTCTCAGTTCTCATTGAAGAGGAGGTGGGGGACAGATGCAGCCTCAGATCAATGCTGCATCCACCTAGGTGAGTATGTACTGAATGTTTGTTTTTTTAACTCCCACACTCTTTTAAATTTAGATGGACTTTGCATAAGTGAATAACACACTAAAAACAGAGCTGCCTGCGTCTATCACTTTTTAACCAGTTACAACAACAGTATTTTTATTTTAATTTTGGGATGAAGATTTTAACTATATGAAACAAAAATTGACCATAGTCAGCACCCCTGTCAGTGCTAAATGGTTTCTCTTAACCCACTAATTGTCGTTTTTGCTGGACAGATTTGTCCATTAAAAATAAAGTAGAAAAATAACAGACTCACTGGGAGGATCACCAAATAATACAACTACGTTACAGTGGAATTCAAAGACTGCTATGTTAATGCCAGTGACAGACTGTATCATATACTGTATGCCGGTGTTTCTCAACCTTTTTTCAGTCAAGGCAACCTTTAAAATGATGCACAACACAAAACTACTAGTTTTACATATTGCGGCAGCCTCCACACACATGGGCCATCCATTAGAGGTGATTTATTCTTCCAAAGGAAATACACCTTTACACACTGGTACTGCTTAGTATTTCAATGTTTTTCTCCCAGTTTCTTTCCCTCACACAGCTAATGTGACCCCAGTGCTGATAAAGCGGGACAGGGTAGGGGCAAACAAGGATGCTGTGCATGTGCAGGCTCCCAATGTTCTCCTTATCAACCGACAAGGTCATTGATTGTTAGGATGCCGGTGGCAGGAAGGTTGTAATGGCGCACAATGAAAACCTATGGCTTCATGTAACTAAAAAGCAGTAATCCGCCTGCTAGCTTGTATAAAGTTTTGGGGCAATTTATAGGCATTTTGTCAAGGCACCCTTGAAGAAACCTGAAGGTACCCCAGGGTGCCTGGGCACTTGGTTGAAAAAGGCTGCTGTATGTCATAGTTGCCCATAGTTTCAATTTAATGTTGCTAGAAAAGCAGCATTTTGACCCTCTGCTGTTTCTACTTATCTGTTTTTTTACTGAGAGCAGTCCATTTTTTAGTCTTTGCTGAGAAGGGAAAACATCATCCTCCGCTGTCTTTCTTGTAGCAGCATCACTTGAACCTTGTATCTGCACACAGCTTCTTCTATAATACACTAACAACTCAGAGCCATGGTTGCAGAGTCTTAGGTTTCTGTGTTAGCAGTCTTCTGTGCCTTCCTACCAAATTTATGCTGTTCCAGACACACGCTTCTTTCTCTTTTCATCCTACAGTATGCTGACTATAACTGCATTTGTTAACTGAATTTATTGTAGTGCAATACCTTCTGGTTTTTATATCTCCTCCACCAGTTTCGTCTGCCCTATTTCTTTATTAAATTCTTCAAGGGTCTCTACACAATCTTGCTCATTGGAGAATATAAAGGTTTCTGCATGTCAAACTACATAACGACTAGAAGGTAATGTGCAGTGAGGACAGAACACATTTTCTAAAATGGGTAAGAGTAAGCTGAACAGAGGGTATCCAAAGTTTTGGGATGGGATAGGGTCTTTTTTGATGAAAGTATATGCTGTGACCATAGAACTCATTTAATTATTATGAACAAACAGTTAAAGAACTTAAAGGAGTTCTATGGTTACATCATACACTTTGATTTTATATCATCAGCATTGTAGTTATTTTTGACAATCCAATACAAGCTTACTGCAAAAATATTCTTTCATGTTGTGAGTGATGCCTGTCTGGCGGCTATCGCTTTCCTCAACGTCCTGGATTCCCTGCATGCTTTGCAGCTTATCCTCTGCTGTTTACTTCCAATTTCTGAGGACTACATACCCCATGGTACCTTGCTGCCTGCAAGCCGTGATTCCTGTACTGACTCCGCCTCCTGAAACTCCTCCTCTCACCATCTCTGTAGTTCAGAAGGCAAGCTCAGTGAAATGTGTTACCCAGCAGTGCTTACTGACAGGGCATAGTGAATACGTGTCACAGAATTAAAGGAAGTAAATGTATAGGGGATCTTCACAAAGTAAATTTGCAAACTTAAAGATCATTCATAATAAAGGAGTAGGCTAGAAATAATCGTAATACAATGTGGAAATAAATATATGATTTTACATTTACCCATAGATATTCTTTAAAGTGGTAGTTAGGTCCTGAAACAAAAATCTGCCCCCCCCCCCCCTGCAAGTAAATGGCATAATGTGCACAATATGAAAAACTTGAGAAAACAAAGGTGACCGGCGCTATGGACTATCCCAAATTAAAAATGCGTAAATACAGGCGTAAGCAGCCACAAACCAACCTCTAGCAAAAAGCCAGGGGTAAGATATATGTAAGAGAAAGAGAGTTTGTATATGGCGCTGCCTGTTTAAACAGTGGGTAATGGCCTCCACGCAAAGGTTCGTACATTAAACCAGAAATACAATCAGAGGGGGAATCCTGCGCTAAATAATGATAAAAGTTAAAGACCAAATAATGTTTAGCAGCTAGAACACTGGACCTATAGAAATCCAAACAATAATGCGTATCAAAGACCATAGGAATCATAAATCCCAGACATGGATCTGAGGTGGAGAGAAAAAAGTCCAAAAGAAGGTAAGGTCCCAAGGTATGGTGAGCAGGAGTAAGACACCCGTGGTGAATAAATAAAGGTGGCTGCTTACCAGAGGGAATGGGCCCCCAACTTAATTGACAGGCCACTCAGGCTTAAAACAAAACCACTCAGGATAGACTCTTTCCTCCACATATATATAGACATGGATCACCTCCAACCACTTCTTAGCTCTCTTGATGCCGGCTCACCTCACTACCGCGGGATGCCGCGATTTTACAATGTCTGCTTGTACTTGTCTTGTTTAATGTAAGTGGAACCTTTAATAAATTTGATCGATTATCATTGCTGGATTACGCTATGGTTTCCTTCCTTCTTCCTTCCCATTTGGTTAACCATTAACGCCGGAGCTATTCATGAGCTTTACCACAGCAGTGTGTTATACTTTGGAGAGCTAAGAAGTGGTTGGAGGTGATCCATGTCTATATATATGTGGAGGAAAGAGTCTATCCTGAGTGGTTTTGTCTCAAGCCTGAGTGGCCTGTCCATTAAGTTGGGGGCCCATTCCCTCTGGTAAGCAGCCACCTTTATTTATTCACCACGGGTGTCTTCCTCCTGCTCACCATACCTTGGGACCTTACCTTCTTTTGGACTTTTTTCTCTCCACCTCAGATCCATGTCTGGGATTTATGATTCCTATGGACTTTCATATGTTGATCTTGGTTGACTTCACTGCACTAATTACTTATGTGATATATTTATCATAGTTATTTTTAGCGCTGCACTATTTTGATACGCATTAAACCAGAAATGCCAAAAGTATATGCGTTGCGACAAATAACGCAGTGATAAGTGTTTAGTGTAGAGGGTGGATTAGCATGCACCACCTAAAACAAAGTGCACAGTGCAATCGAAATGAATAATACAAGTGACTATTCATACAAATAGAAGTGACTTTTTATATGGATAAAATCAATGAATAAAAGTGCATAACGTAAAAGTGATAATTTATTGCCTGTAATGGTGCTGGTGAAGAGTGTACAGACAATGTCAATTAAGGTGAACCAACAGTAATAAGAATTCTCATTGAAGATAAAATATAAAGAATAAAAACACCTTCCAAAATGTGGATATTGGTGAAATTAGTGATTTAAAAGGAAGGTGTGATAGGTGGGGTGTCCAAAAGG
Source organism: Pelophylax lessonae (assembly GCF_965119305.1). Taxonomy (NCBI): domain Eukaryota; kingdom Metazoa; phylum Chordata; class Amphibia; order Anura; family Ranidae; genus Pelophylax; species Pelophylax lessonae. The sequence continues at coordinate 132,504,975 of NC_138772.1, forward strand.
TGAAACCAATAGGTGACATTCTCTCCTAGGCCAGGGATGTATAATAATCAGCCACAAGGAGAAAAGGTTGATTCAGTCCGGAGTTCCTTCAGTCGCTAGGAGTCGCCTCCCTCGAGTGTTCAAATCTGTGGTGCTCAAACAGAAAGAACAAAGGAACCCCAATGGCGTAGTATACAGTAAAAGTAGCATAGGCAAGCGTAGATAACTTACTATTCGAACCGATCACATCAGCTGTCTAGCGGACCCCGGGACGCTACTGCTTCCGCGTTCCACGGCTCCGAACCACTCAGACCGGAAGTGATGTGTGGCGGAGCCACGTACGCCATTAGCCGTAGCACCATTACAGGCAATAAATGATCACTTTTACGTTATGCACTTTTATTCATTGATTTTATCCATTTAAGAAGTCACTTCTATTTGTATGAATAGTCACTTGTATTATTCACTTCGATTGCACTGTGCACTTTGTTTTAGGGGGTGCATGCTAATCCACCCTCTACACTAAACACTTATCACTGCGTTATTTGTCGCAACGCATATACTTTTGGCATTTCTGGTTTAATGTATGAACCTTTGCGTGGAGGCCATTACCCACTGTTTAAACAGGCAGCGCCATGTACAAACTCTCTTTCTCTTACAAATATGAAAAACCTACCTGTAAAATGGATCCCTCCAGACTGTTATGGCTTCCATGTTCACCTGGACTACCTTCCGGGTTAGCAGAGTCTAGGTGTTTGAACGGGTGAGCCACGATGACTCACAGTTATGCGCACGTGAGTCACAGTTGCAGCACAGCGCTCTGGATGGATATCACATTCAATGTGCCCTCAATTCAGAGCACAGTGCACATGCGCCACTGCAAAACATGAAAATCTCCTAAACGGTGCACGTTTAGGGGATATTTATTTTACCTACCGGTAATCTTTAATATAAGCTTACCGGTAGGTAAAAGTGACAAAGCAGAGTTTACTACCGCTTTAAAGCTGAATTCCAGGAATGATCCTTTTTTCACATTTATATTGGTGCTGCTTGAATACATCTACTCTTACATCCAGAGGTCCCTTGGGGATTCAGAAATTCATTGCAATAACCTTTGTATCATACAGTCAATTTTAGGTGTTGCTCTTGAAACTTGCCATCTGTGTTCTGAAGACAGGGGGTCAGTCGTTCAGCATCTCCGCTATTCAGAGACTGTCTTGTGTTTTTTTAATGAATACAAGGTGTTTCTATGATTAGACAAAGAGTTGATGATGTCTCGATCGCTGCTTTGTTCAATCAGAGAATGCCTCATATTTAGGAACGATGCTCTGTCCTTAAAAAAAAAAAAGAAGATGCCCTTTAAATGACAGAGGCACTAACATATAAAGGTAAATAAGGGGTTTATTTAAAACTCTTTTATTTCCATAGTCTTGGTACAGGTCCCCTTTAAGGACAGTTATTCCATTTACATTTACATGTATACAGTATCTAATGTGCTGATAATAACCCTGCACATTTTGAGAGAAGTAGTTTTGCAAAAAGCAGTTATACAGACAGTCACAATACTTGACACATATGGCACTTTTCCACTGCAAGTAACGGCTAGTACCGACTCGGCTCTACTCGGCCCTGCTTGGCCCGGTTTGCTTTTCCACTGCGGTACCGCATGGTATAGTGTCGGAACGGTTCGGTACGGTACGATATAGGTTTGCTTTTCCACTAAAGTAGTACTAAAGTTAAGTGGGTGGGATAACAACGGGGTGGGTGGGATTCTCTGACCAATCAGTGGCTAGTAGTGACTGCATGCAAAGGATTGTGGGATATGGTACCAGTTTGGTACCTGTTGGAACCACAATCGAGTAGGTACTGTTTTTTCAGAGCCGTACCGTACCGTTCGGTTCCATGCAGTGGAAAAGCAAACCTATACCGTACCGTACCGAACCGTTCCGACCCTATACCATGCGGTACCGCAGTGGAAAAGCACAAAAGCGTGCCGAGCCGGTACGGTTCTATGCAGTGGAAAAGCGCCATTTGACCATTTTTTTTTACCAACTTGCCACCACAGCCCTAGTTTATGACAGTTATTAACATAGCGCCATAGTTATTCCTATCTCCTGGTACAATACTTGACCCTGCGTAAGTCCTGCCTGTTTCATTTAGTGATACGCCTAGTGCGAGACACGTAGACAGATAGTTCCAATAAAGGCAATCTGGGTAATGCAGTATGTTATCATTTAAAAAATACATTAGCAGGATGTTGGTTTATCTGTACTGGAACAAATAAAGTACAGCTATGTCAATGAGCAATTGGGGGTACTTAGAACATAGAAGTTGAGAAAAATACATTTCTGTCCGCCGATTTCCGACACTTCTTTAATGTTAATTCTCTTCCAGACAGCAAGAGAGAAATAATGACAATGCTTCATTTAATATAAGGTAATATGTAGCCAAAAATACTGAAGCATCAAGATATTATTTGTAACTTTCAATTATGAACTGTAAAATGGTGGAAACAAAGTAAAAGATACTGTTAAAATAGTAAGGGATTTTTTTGTGATCTCTCCTTACTCTAGGGTACTGATATCAGATATTCTGTATGCATTTAGTTGATTATAAAGGAAGTGATATGCAGAAAGCTAAAACACGTGCAATTAGAAGCAAAAAATAAAACCAAATGAATACACTAATGCCGTCTTTGCTAATGGTTATTACTACCACATGATTGACATTTTTTTATGTTTGTTGGGCTGAATAAAAAAAAAACTACTAGTGTGTACTAGGCTTTAGACTACTGTGTGAAGTTTTTACCATTGAAGCCCTTTACATTTATAATGAAATAATGGGAAGCAATGTGAGCAATTCAAGGTCCACACATAACCCAAACATCAGCATTGGATGGGCTATTCTTTTAGCATTTATTCTTACAGGTTTTTAACCACTTTACCACCAGAGGATTTTGCTGTCTTACGTCCAGGCCACTTTTTGCGATTCGGCACTGTGCGATTTTAACTGACAATTGTGCGGTCGTGCGACACCGTACCCAAACAAAATTTACGTCCTTTTTTTCCCACAAACAGAGCTTTCTTTTGGTGGTATTTGATCACCTGTGCGATTTTTACTTTTTGCGCTATAAACAAAAAAATTGCGTTAATTTTGAAAAAATAACAATATTTTTCACATTTTTTTATATGAAATTACCCCCCAAAAAAATGTAAAAATCAATTTTTTTTTAAATTTTTGGCCAATTTGTTTTCTGCTACCTATGTTTGGTAAAAAAAATCACAATAAGCGTATTTTGATTGGTTTGCACAAAAGTTATTGCGTTTACTAACAAAGGGAAAGATTTCTGTAATTTTTGCTGTTTTTTTTTTTAACGAGTAATGGCGGCGATCTGCGATTTTTTTTTTTGCGGGACTGCGACATTGCGGCGGACAGATCGGACCCTTGACTGACATTTTTGACACTTTTGGGGGTACCAGTGACATTTCTACAGTAATCAGTGCTATAAATATGCACTGTTACTGTAAAAATGACACTGGCAGGAAAGGGGTTAATTTTATTGGAGAGGGAGGGGTTAATGTATGCCTGGTGCTTACTAACGTGTGTGGGGGGGAGGTGACTGAGTGACACAGGGACAGATCGCATGTTCAGCTATGCTGAACCCTGCAATCTGTCACTGTTTGTCACTTAGGACAAACAAAGCGGGCGGATCTCCAAACTCGATTCCCCGACGATAAGGCAATCGCCGCTGCTCCTCCCCTGGCCCGACTCCCGCTGTGACTGAAAACAGCGGGAGCGCGCCTCCGGCGGCGCGCAAGCGCCGCCCACAAGGGGAGGAGTCCAGCGACGTAGGTCTACGTCGCTGGACGGAATCGAGCCACTTTGCCGCAGTACAGTCCCAGTGACTGGTCGGCAAGTGGTAATGTTTCCTACAGCAATGTGTAAGAACATAACCTGGTTGTTTGACAATCATAAACAGTAATACTAGAGGGTTGCAAAGACAACATCTTAAATTCATTATAAGGATTATATGAGCAAGAATGGAAAAATAGAAACATTTAAATAACAATATAAAGGCAATTCCATACAAACCAATTGAGGAACCAGAACACATTGATAGGATAGAATATTCCATGTACAAATACTGAGGCTACAATCCAGTAATGGATGTGAACAGACTATTGAGCGTATCTGACCTTCTGTATGTTGAGGGGTTTGCACTCAGGACAGAGGTGTTTGGCACAGAGGTGAATTTTTCAGTTCTGGTGGATGAAATAATAAAGAGAAGAAGCTATAAATATGTTCTCTGTGGATTTGGGATTGCAATTGCTTTACATGAGGATCAATATAAAGACCAGGATAAGCATCTTTATTTTAGACATGTGAATGCAAATTTCTAATCTCATTGGACTGAAAATAACTGTCATTTTTTTATGAAACAAAGATTCAAAGCCTGGTGTTAAAGCTTGTGAATTAAGCGGAAATCACTGTGGACTGACTTTGGGCTTTACTTGATCACTAATAATAAACACATTTTTTTTTTTTAATCAGAAATAAATGTTTATTAAGGTTAACATCCACTACAGGTCAAAAAGCAATAGATGGTACATGCACCACTCTTCAACAGTATGCCTACAGCCAGAGACAGGCAACAGTGCAAAGCGAGTAACATTTACAGTGTATAATATACAGTGTATAATATAATGCCACCATTCCAACCAAGCTGACATCACTTCTATGGTACATCTGAGCATCAAGGCAAATAGCAAATACAACCTAGTGGACCAGGGTGGCCATCATGGCACACAACAGAAGGAGGGCATACCCATTTATTTTCCTAAGTCGTCTTGATATGGTTCAGGACTAGTTCTGTCGGAGACAAGGGCGTAACTAGAACCTTCAGGGCCCCGATGCAAGAAACTATGAAGGGCCACCTGGAACCCTGGCCAGGGCTCTTCCCTTCAAGGCTGGGGCTCTTCCCACTGATCCTGGGGCCGCACAGGCCCCATGGAGCATGTGGCCTGGTTGCAACCCCTGTAACCGCTGTAGTTACGCCCCTGGTCGGAGACAGACCTGGGGTATCTAACCAGGGGTGCCATAGTTTCTCAAATTTAACAGAACAGCCCTGGTGCTGCCAAATATGTTTTTCTATTCGCAGGGTGCCCCCCATCTGTTTTATCCATTCCTCCACCGTGGGAGGGCTAGGGGAGATCCAGTGTCTCAGGGTCAATTAACAAATATTTTTTAAATTTGTTTGCATTGTTGTAGTTTTGTGTGATATCGTGTGTGGTATGCTGTATCGAATGTTTTAAGATATTGAGCCCTGTCACTTCTCACTTGTAGTGGTGATAAAGGGAGTGCAACATGGAACTGAAAAGTTCAATTTAAAACAAAAAGAGAATCATTACTGTATTACTTAATGTATTGGGACACCTGTCCTAACACACACATGAACTTTAATGGCATCTTGGCACATGGCGTCTTAGTCCTTGGGGTTTAATATTGAGTTGGCCCACCCTTTGCAGCTTTAACTTTTTAGGGAAGGCTGTCCACAAGGTTTAGGAGTGTGTCTATGGGAATGTTTGACTATTCTTCCAGAAGTGTATTTGTGAGGTCAGGCACTAATGTGAATGAGAAGGCCTGACTCCCAATCTCAGCTCTAATTCATCCCAAAGGTGTTCTATCAGGTTGTGCAGAACAGTCGAGTTCCTCCACCCCAAACTCGCTCATCCATGTCTTTATAGACCTTGCTTTGTGCAGTGGTCCAAATCATTTAAGGAAGGGGGGGTTGTGGGGTGGGGTTGTTTTTCAGTGGTTGGGCTTGCCCCCTTAGTTCCAGTAAAGGGAACTCTTAAGGTGTCAGCAAACCAAGACATTTTGGACAATTTCATGCTCCCAACTTTGTAGGAACAATTTGTGGATGGTTCCTACTTGTTCCAACACGACTGCACACCAGTGCACAAACAAGGTCCATAAAGACATGAATGAGCGAGTTTGGGGTGGAGGAACTTGACTGGCCTGCATAGAGTCCTGATCTCAACCTGATAGAACACCTTTGGGATGAATTAGAGCAGAGACTGTGAGCCAAACATTCCCATAGACACACGCCTAAACCTTGTGGACAGTCTTCCCAGAAGAGTTGAAGCTGTTATAGCTGCAAAGGCTGGGCCATTTCAATATTAAACCCCAGGGACTAAGTCTGGGATGCCATTAAAGTTCATGTGCATGTAAAGGCAGGCGTCCCAATACTTTTGACAACATAGTGTAGCTCATGATCCAACACACACTATAATGGGTCTTCTTTTACCAAGGGTTTACCACTGTAAATGCCAGCACTAACAACATTGTTGTTGCCCTGCCCTTAGGAACAGCAACGCATGCTCTCCATTTTTATCATCCACAGTGGGATCCTAATGGATTGTTCCTCTGAGTCCAGCCACTGCCATATGATGATTGTCTCCAACTGTGACCCTTTAAAGAGTTGAACAGGGATAATTACCAGTCACCTCTGTAATGAATGATGTCATTCCCAAAATCTGTATATCACAGCATGCATTGAACCTAACATCGCAAGGCGATGAAGATGAAATATCATAGTACAAATGAACAATCCAGGAAACACATACGTTAGTGTTTTCATATAATCACAGTTCTACATATGTGTTGAAAATAATTCTTTGAAAGCCCATATTTGATAAATTTGTGATTTGCAGTGAAAAATCACACCACAAACTGAACAAACTGAATTAGGGGATAAATCAGGCATAACAACAGACCATGTCAAACTAGACTGATTTCTATTTACAACACATTACATATGTTTATCTTTTTTTTTTCTATGAGAAATGTTCAATTTTTAGTTCAAAGGCCCAAATGAAATAGGTAGAGGATACATGCACAGATTGTATTCCCCAATGAAAGCCCAGCTGCTGCGATTTAGCTCAGCAGGGAAAAAGGTTAGTCAGTTAAGGAAAAAAAAAACATGAGGAACATTTAGTTCGATAGTGTCCCTTCATTTACATATTAAATTAGGCTTCACAAGATGAGTAAAAGCAAATTATTTGTTATAAGAATGTACACTTTCGCTAACTCTAAATGGATCTTATGAATATAAATTTAAAGGCTTGCCTCAAGTTGTTTAACACCATCAACCATAATTATTATGGCAGTGTAAAGTAAAATAATGATGTATAAAATACTGTAGCTAACAAATGCCAACCACATGTCGGTTTACTTAGGTCAAATCATTGAAAGGTGAGTTCTAATTTGTTGCTATGAATTACGGGCAGTGAGTTATCGTGGCAGCAGGTCAACATCATTGGGTATCTTCTAGTTATCTAAATCTAGTGTGAATCACGGCAACCTCTGGTCCGGCAATATTTCATGACCATATTTAGTCAATTACGTGACCGAGGATTCCTGTCTGGTTTGTTAACAAACAGTAGCCAAAAATTTGTCATTTAGTGGTTGCAGTGCAGCGGTGACACATTGTTGGATGCACACAAATGCTAACAGGCAAGGAGAAGCAATTATGATGGAAGAGACCAATAGGGTATCTTCTGCCATACGAAAATGCCACCATTCCAACCAAGCTGGAAAATATTGTTTTTATTTTTAAATTGAATTCCACTTTTTTGGGGGGAAGGAGTATTAAGGTCTACTAGTACCCTTCACGTATTCCCCCGAGGGGGGGATGCATGTCACCTGGGGCCCCCTTTTTCTAAAATCTTCCAGATTCCTACAAAATTCCACATCCCCCTGGAGACCAAATGTGGGAAAGGGACTTTGTCCTTTAATATTGGCATGGCCGCCCCCATTCCTGCAAGGTACCCCTCAATGTAAAAAGACATGTGGCTTGGTATGGCCGCTAAATGGCCATACACACTATAAGATTTTCTGAAGACTTTTTCCTTCAGATTTACCTTTTCTATGTAGTGCAAGGGCCTGCCAGATTGCATACAAATTGAAAGTGTTTAGGTTTGACCTCATATTATCTGGTTTTGGTAAATCTAAAGGAAAACGTCTTCAGAAAATCTTATAGTGTGTATGGCCCATTAGGCTGCATGCCTACGTAAGGGTCTATTTTAAAAGCCACCACAACTATACTGTACTATTCCATAACTTCACACACTCTTTAAGGCATTCCTCAAGCATGTCATTTAAAAAATTTGTATATTTTCAATGTTGCCCTTTAACCACCTTCTACCCACATTATATTAGAAAGATGGCTACAGGCTTCCAGTTCTGGGAGAACGTCCATTAATGTCCTTCCATGTGTTTTGGACACAGCTGATCACAGATCAGGGTGAAGAGCCAATCACAGTGGCCCTTCACTATGGGATCACAGCTGGTCACATGTAAACAGACTTGCTGGTTATCAGCCTTTCTTTCCCTACAGAGAAACAGCGTGTGCGGAAAGGAGAGCTGATCTGACAGGGCACAGTGGGTACATTGTTTACACTGATAATCAGGGCACTGATCAGTGCCTATCAGTGCAGTTTATCAGTGCCCATCAGTACAGCTGATCAGTGCCCACCAGTTTCACCTCATCCGTGCACATCAGCGAAGGAAAAAAAATGTTTTAAAAAATTTCAGTCTTTTTGCGTTTAGTTAACAAAAAATAAAAAGCCCAGTGGTGATTTAATACCACCAAATGAAAGCTCTATCCCCCTCCTGGGCAGGAAGGGCGTGTGGTTAATCCACATGAAAAGATCTTTTCTACACTGTTCATTATTTTAAAAAATTGTTTTCACATTGGTTACATATCCCCTATGCAAGTCCTCAATTACACATGTCAATTTTATAATAACAGCTTGCAGATTAGCTTTGAAAAAGTCTAGAAAAAAATAACAAGATTTGGCTAAAATAGACTTCAACGAGGTTCTGTACTCGGTTTGGGGTTTGCAGACTTCCCGCTTGGTTTGCCCAAACTCCTGTGAATTGAACTTTGCTGTTTGGTAATCCCTATTGGCGACTCAGACACCAGTGCTGTCACTTCAAAAGCAGAAGAAAATTCACAGCCCTTTGTAAACTCTTGACTATGACTGAATGGGAGCTTACAAAGGGCTACTTCTCCTCACTCCTAGCAGCAGAGAAGCAGGGAAGTGACGGGAAGGTGATCATAAGATATAGGAAAGGACAGCTTTGAAGTAAACATATTGCTTTGTCCTGAAATATGGCCTTCACTCTGAAGAGCAGGGTTTAGTGTCAAGGCATGCTTTTATATTAGATTTATTATACTTTATTCTCCTTATGGTTTATGATCACGATTTTTATGTAGTTTTTATATTATGTTGGTATTAGGTTAACTATGGGGTTAATTTACTAAAACTGGAGCATGCAAAATCTGGTGCAGCTCTCCAAGAAACCAATCAGCTTCCAGGTTTTTTTTTTTTTGGTCAAAGCCTAATTAACCACTTGCCGACCGCCGCTAATACATATACTGCGGCGGTCAGCCCCTCACAGGCAAAGTGACGTATCGGTACGTCACTAGCCTGTGAGGCTCTGGGGAGCAAGCGCGCGCCGCCGGATGCGCGCTCCCGCTCACTCACGGACTCCCCGTGCGAGTGACCGGCGGACCCGATGTCTGCCGGTCACTCGCGATCGTCCGTTAGAGCAGGAGAAAGGCAGGCGGCTAATGTCATTCTCCCCTATGTAAGAATAGTGATCATACGGTTCGTATGTTCGTATGTAGGACCGTTGATCACTGTTCCTACACCTCAAGCCACAGCCAATCACAGTTAGAAACACGCCCCTAGGGACACACTTAACCCCTCCCTCTCCAAAAAAGTTAACCCCTTCACTGTCAGTGTCATTTTACAGTAACAGTAGTGCATATGTATAGCACTGATTACTGTAGTAATGTCATTGGTAACCCCAAAAGTGTCAAAAATGCCAGTCAAGGGTCCGATCTGTCCGCCGCAATGTCGCAGTACCGCAAAAAAAATTGCAGATTGCCACCATTACGCATTAAAAAAAAAACAACAAAAATGACAAAAATCTTTTCATTTTTTTTTCAAAAAACCAATCAAAATATGCTTTTTGCGATTTTTTTTTTTACCAAAAATATGTAGCATAAAACAAATTGGCCTAAAATGTTAAAAAATTTTGATTTTTACATTTTTTTGGGGGGAATTTCATATAAAAATATGTGAAAAATATTGTTATTTTTGCAAAATTGACGCTATTTTTTTGTTTATAGCGCAGGATCAAAAAATCGCACAGGTGATCAAATACCACCAAAATAAAGCTCTGTTTGTGGGAAAAAAAGGACGTCAAATTTGTTTAGGTACAGCCTCGCACGACCGCGCAATTGTCCGTTAAAGTCACGCAGTGCCGAATCGCAAAATAGGCCCTGGTCAGGAAGGGGGTAAAATCTTCCGGGGCTTAAGTGGTTAAGCAAGCTGAATTAAGTTGCTGATTGGCTATCATACATAGCTGCACCAGATTCTGAATGCTATGCCCTATGTGTAATGATTTATGGGTAATATTAGAAAAAGTGGTGTACTTTGCATGTTGGTAGTTTGATTTTCTGTTATATGTATTTTGGTGTTATTTACACTATGTAGTATTTTAATAGGATGGTAAGGTTGATTACAGTACAGTTTTACATAATATTGTTTGGAATTTATTGCAGATATTGATGTTGCTGTGCCTTGTTATTGTGATTTTTTGTGTTGTCTTGTTGAATGTAATTGTATTTTAGTAATTTCCCTTACTTAATAATCTATCCGCTGATCCCCGCTGAGCAGGTGGATGGCTGGTCCATATCAGCTCCGCTTATGCAAAGCGGGCACAGACACAGTGAGAACTTCCAGCAGTGTAAATCATCTTAAAAAAAACTGGGCAGGAGGGGGGTGGGGGGGAAATCTGCATCATAGATGGCCTATTGTTCGATACATCAGTGAAGCTTACAAATATGTCTGCCTGGGAGGCTGATCTAGGCCTGGAAAGAAGTATAGATAAGTGGCATTCTTGCTATCTGAGGTATTTTAAGGGTATCCTCAATGTTTCGCTAAATGAGGCCAATGTTAAAATGTTCATAAAGTCTCCTTTTTCTTTCAAATTAAAAAAACATGTTTTGCTCAGAGCAACCTGGATCCTCCTCTTCTTGGGTCTCTTGCGGGCACTCCTAGCCCCTCCCTCCTGTCGAGTGCCCCCACAGCAAGCAGCTTGCTATGGGGGCACCTGAGCTGAGCTGCAGCTCAGCCCCACCCCCTCTCTCTCCTCAATGGCTGATTTTGACAGCAGTGGAAGCCAATAGCGCAGCTGCTTTGTCTCAGCCAATCAGGAGGGAGAGTACCGGATGGCCGAGGCACTCATACACATCGCTGAATCGAGGTGAGGCTCAGTTAAGTATTAGGGGGGCTGAGGGGAGGGGGGGGGGGCTACTGCACACTGAAGGTTTCTGCCTTTAGAACCACTTTAATGTAATAACGCAGTGGTATATGGTCCCCACTCGGCTAGCAAACCTGTATCCAGGGACCTCTGCTCTTTGTTTCTGGGGTTCTCATATGCTGGACTTCAAGGTTCATTGTCTGGTGGGAATGCCCCAGATTGCGGAGCTTAGGTAGGGCTGGCCCAAGACATTGTGCTGCCTGGGTCCAAAAATGAAATGCTGCCCCCCCCCCAAAAAAAAATAATAATCACGCCCACCAAAAGGCCCACATGATTTTATTTTATATCATGATTCTAAACTACATAAACTAAAATTAAATGTATCAGGAAGTCAGATTTATATGCAACAGCACCTTGTCTACATGCACAATTATATGACATACCATTATGTTTAATTCCAAACCACAAACTCCAGTATTTTGTTTGTCTGACTGTCTGACGTCATTGCGGACACCACAATCACATATGGAACGTTCTCCGGAGGTGACCCTCCGCCTCCTCATACTCATCAGTTTGCACTATGGGTGGCAGTATGAAATGGGAAAATGCCGCCTGTAACGCGCCGCAAACTGATGACACACAAAATTGCTGGAAAAAAAATCTTGGGCATTCATTTGTTGCCCCTCTCAAAGTGCTGCCTGGGTCCAATGGACCCAGTGGGACCCATGGTAAGGCCAGCCCTGGGCTTGTGGAAAAGGGTTTTTACCCTCCTTAACCACTTGCCGACCGCCGCACGACTATCTACGTCGGCGGTCAGCCCCTCACAGGCAAACTAACGTAGGGCTACGTTGCTTGCTTGTGAGGGTCTAGGGAGCGAGCGCGCGCCCCCGGAGGCGCGCTCCCGCGTGGTCACGGACCCCCCCGCGCATGTGACCAGCGGACCCGATGTCCGCCGGCCACTCGGCGATCGGCGGGGGAGAGGGAGAATGTCAGGCAGCTTGTGTAAACAAGCTGCCTGTCATTCTCCTCACTGTAAAGACACTGATCACATGGATCTACTATGTAGATCCGTTGATCAGTGTCCTTACAGCTCAAGCCACAGCCAATCACAGTAGAAAGCACGCCCCTAGGGACACACACAGCCCCTCCCTTCCAAATAAAGTTAACCCCTTCACTACCAGTGTATTTTTACAGTAACAGTGCATATATATAGCACTGATTACTGTAGAAATGTCACTGGTAACCCCAAAAGTGTCAAAAATGTCAGTCAAGGGTCCGATCTGTCCGCCGCAATGTCGCAGTACCGCAAAAAAATCGCAGATCACCGCCATTACGCGTTAAAAAAAAAAACAACAAAAATGACAAAAATCTTTCCCTTTGTTAGTAAACGCGATAACTTTTGCGCAAACCAATCAAAACACGCTTTTTGCGATTTTTTTTACCAAACATAGGTAGCATAAAACAAATTGGCCGAAAATGTTAAAAAATTTTGATTTTTACATTTTCTTGGGGGGGAATTTCATATAAAAAAATGTGAAAAATATTGCTATTTTTGCAAAATTGACGCTCTTTTTTTGTTTATAGCGCGTGATCAAAAAATCGCACAGGTGATCAAATACCACCAAAAGAAAGCTCTGTTTGTGGGAAAAAAAGGACGTCAAATTCGTTTAGGTACAGCGTCGCACGACCGCGCAATTGTCCGTTAAAGTCACGCAGTGCCGAATCGCAAAATACCCCCTGGTCGGAATGGGGGTAAAATCTTCCGGGGCTTAAGTGGTTAAAAGGGTGACTAAGTTTCCAATTTCACAATCTCCGGAGATTGCTTTGCTGAATGAGCCTATTGGTCACGTCTCCCAAAGGCTGCCATGTTTTATTCTCCCTGCAGACAAACTGACTATTGTGAGTGAAGAGGACCTCTGCGCCTGTGACATGACAAAAAGTTTCCTGGATAATTTGTCTCTGTTGATCCTGTTCTAGGACTAGATTTTGCTTCTTTTGGTTGCCTGGAGCTTGGGGTGCGCTAAACTAGTCCAGATGTTTATAAATATAAAAAAGTGTTGCGCAAAATAAAAATCTGCCTAAAAAATAGTAATATGGTGTGTGAATAAATACGTGCAACTCAAGCTACGGATTCCAATTCTAAAAATATTTCCTTATATAAAATCCATCGTTAAGAGGTAAAATATTTGTGCTGTATATAAACCTGAAGATGTGTTAAAAACAATAGTGCTATAAGAAAGTGCTATGTGCTAGAGTGCTCTAGTTTATCTCAATAGTTTCTAATCCTTTATAATAATCCATACATTATAAGATAATAGTAAATAATTAATAAATGACAGTGAATAAATATATATTAAATATCTAAATGCATATAAATACACAAAATGTGTAAAAAATATATACTGATGATTATAGTGCCCAATAAAATCCAGTGATAATTAGTGCAAAACAGTCTTTTGTGTGTGCTCAAGCCACCAGAGTGTGGCTGTGATCCCGAAACCAAGTGGGTGACCAGGGTGTCACAACTTATTCCTACTCGTGCACCCCCTTGTGATTGGGCGCTCACCTTATATTAAATATAACTGGGCTCAAATGCTGGGTATGTGGATATTCCAGGTGATCTATTCCCATAGATTAGCAGATTGACTCCTCGGTAATCTTGTATTGGGTTTAACTAGGCTCAAGTGCAAGATATCTAGCGATTCCTGGTATCCTTATCCCATAGAGTAGCCTTTTACCATCTCAGAAATCTCCTCTGTTGACACTTCCAGCAATGTCTCCTCTCTAGTTCCTCCTGACTCACCTCTCACCTGGACCTTCATGTCCATACCTGATGTTTAGCTTCGAGCCGCTGATACACCATTGGACAGTATAGATTTACCTTATAATCTTGTTTTTTTTTTTTCGTGTTGATCATTTCTTATGCTTGCTACTGAACCTAAGTTTGTCATTCTGAAGCCTTGTTTGTTCATCACTTGTAATTTGGCTGTAACGTATGCTTCTCCAGGACACATTGGTTTCTGTCTGTATTGTATGTTTAAATCTTTAATAAAAATCACTGAAAGTAAAGAAAAAACAAAAACTATGAGTTAGCTACTTACCACAGAATTAAAAGGCTAACCAATCTTTAATGCCGAATAGGTAGCTGGGCTTGCTATACCTCTCGGCAGTTGGGAGCAGGGACACATGCATTGTTGGGAGGCATGTAAACACAGAGGTTTGCAGTGTTGAGAATAGGGTTCCCCCTATCTTTGGAAGGCATGTAAACATGGAAGTCCACAATGTTGAAAATAGGGTTCCTCCTGTATCTGAAGTCTGTTTAGCTATTAGTTTAGCTATTGACTTAATCAATGAGAATGATGGGGATAGGGTAGCACAAGGAGAAATTATAGTGAAAAATACACATTCCTTTTAAAACACAACAAGATTAACTAAAAATAATTTTCTTTAACCACTTTAGCTCCGCTCACATTGCTGCTACTTTAGCAATGTGGCTCGTTATCGTCCAGCGACGTAGACCTACGTCACTGGACTCCGCCCCTTGTGGGCAGAGCGCGCGCGCCGCCGGAGGCTCGCTCCCGCTGTGTTCAGTCACAGCGGGAGTCGGGCCAGGGGAGGAGCAGCGGCGATCGCCGCCTCTCTTCCCCGATCGTCGGGGAATCTAGTTTGGAGATCCGCCCGCTTGTGTAAACAGAGCGGGCGGATCTCCTAAGTGACAGGGAGTGACAGATCGGAGTGTTCAGCATAGCTGAACATCCGATCTGTCCCTGACTCACACAGTCACCTCCCCCCCCACACGTTAGCAAGCACCAGGCATACATTAACCCCTCCCTCTCCAATAAAATTAACCCCATTCCCTGCCAGTGTCATTTTTACAGTAACAGTGCATATATATAGCACTGATTACTGCAGTAATGTCACTGGTACCCCCAAAAGTGTCAAAAATGTCAGTTAGGGGTCCGATCTGTCCGCCGCAATGTTGCAGTCCCGCAAAAAAAATCGCAGATCGCCGCTATTACTCGTTAAAAAAAAAAACACCAAAAATTACAGAAATCTTTCCCTTAGTTAGTAAACGCAACAACTTTTGCGCAAACCAATCAAAATACGCTTATTGTGATTTTTTTTACCAAACATAGGTAGCAGAAAACAAATTGGCCAAAAATTTTAAAAAATTTTGATTTTTACATTTTTTTGGGGGGGAATTTCATATAAAAAAATGTTAAAAATATTGTTATTTTTTCAAAATAAACGCTATTTTTTTGTTTATAGCGCAAAAAGTAAAAATCACACAGGTGATCAAATACCACCAAAAGAAAGCTCTGTTTGTGGGAAAAAAAGGACGTAACTTTCGTTTGGGTACGGCGTCGCACGACCGCGCAATTGTCAGTTAAATTTGCACAGCACCGAATCGCAAAAAGTGGCCTGGACGTAAGACAGCAAAATCCTCCGGTGGTAAAGTGGTTAATGACTGTCTTAATGATGATGCCACTGACAGAGCTGCCTTTCAATTATAGGCAGCCCAAGATAATTTTGAATTGGGTTACCTCCTATGACTTTGGTTCTTTGTAGTCATACAGGTCAGTTAATAAAAGTATTTTGTATTCAATAATGAGTACACCACTTGCTTAATGAGATATGTATAACTTTTATCATTGCAGGTGGTTTACATTAAAGTGTTACTAAACCCACAACTAAAATAAGTCTGTATATGCAGTAAAGTGTGCTTGTTATACTAAGGGGTTAATCCTCTGTATTATGTAAAAAGGTTGTTTGATCCTGTCTTCTCTGATTCTCCCCTTCTCCCTTATCTCCTAATAGTACAGAGCCTTTGGAGTCACTCTGCACATGCTCACTTTGGTATGTATTGCCAGAGAGTTTTTTTTTTTCTTGGGAGGGTGCCCAGGGCCAATCAGCACTGTCCAGACAGAGAGGGTCTTGCAGCCTCATAGGACAGTCAGAGAAGAATTAAACTTCCTATTACAAGCATTAACCAGACACTGATAGAATTTATAAGACTGCTATACTACTGATGAGAAAAGGTATTTAACAATGTATTTCTACTAAAATAATTGCATTTCCATGTTCTGTGTACTGTGAGAGACCAGCTATAGTGAATGCAAGCTGCTGGGTTTAGGAACACTTTAATCCTCCATCTATACTTTGGCACCCTATTCCTCAGCCTTTTAGGGCTCTTTGACAATCTGGCTTTGGCCACAGGTAGAACTGCATATAATTCGGTGAAGCAGAAAATCCTATATAAAGTGGGATAAAAAATATTCAGTTTGAATGTTGTAAGGAAGCAATAACCATGTTGGTATTACCTCCAAAGAGGGAGCAAGGTAACTTATAAGAAAAATAATAAAATCACAGCCTTTGAAAAATGAATATCCAGGAAAATAAAACAAATGATAAAAGTGTTTTCTGCTCTATTGAATGCATGTCTTTTTACATTCATTCTGCAGCCATCGCCATTAAGAGCAAGGATGAGTTAATCAATACAATGATATCTCGCTCCCAGGTTGTTTCCATACAGCCCAGACTTCTTCAGAGTTACAGCAAGAGCCAGGAGCAACAGTACCGTCTGAAAATAATGACATTGCGTCTTCAGCAAAGAGAAGTCTAGGGTGATTATGTTGTTAGCTTTGCAGGCAAGTCACTTTATCTAAGTGTGCCTGAGGCAACAGGCTCTATGGGAAAAACAGAAAAAGAAAAGTCCTTGAACAGTAGGACTTTTTACTCAGGCGGTACTAATACCTTTTTTGTTTCTGACAAGCATTTAACTGAAGTTTAATGACTTAATTTGCAAAAAAAAATTTACTGACCGGACCTAGTATTAAATACCAGCAGCAGGAGATAGGGACAGACTTAAAGCTGACCATGACCTTCACATGGTGACCTTTTGATTGGCTATGTTTAAACTCTTAAATAATTTATGTATTTGGAATAATGACAGGCACAATGTAACTAATATAGCTGCAGTACTATGGGATAATAACTATTGATCGACCGATATCGTTTTTTTACCGCCGATACCGATATTTTGGTCATCGGATATTGGTATCGGCCGATATTTACGTAAATCAAATGTCTTTTTTTTTATGTCTACAGGTACTGTGTTGGAGGGATCTGGGGGTCTAAAAGACCCCAAACCCCTACTCTGCATTTAAAAGCATTCAAAACGCCAAGTTGGCTGTTTTGAATGCTGTATGTTTTTTTTAAATCGGCACCGCCAGTACCCGGAAGTGATGTCATGTAATGACATCACTTCCGGGTACTCAGCGGTGCCGAATTTTAAAGAAATGGAGACCCGGTCAGACAGCGGCAGTGCAGATGGAGACCCGGTCAGACGACGGCAGGGAAGGTAGGATGCCCGGGTCTCCTGGTGGGACAGGAGACCCGGGCGAGCCGCGGAAGGCGGCGGGAGGGGGGCGTCCCCTCCTGCTCCGTGGAATGACAGCCGAGCGGCTTCTCAGCCGCATCGGTTGTCATTACAAGACAGCTGACCGTTGGCTATGGACACCGGTACTGGGGTGATGCCTCTAGCTGCAGGCATCACCCTGGTACAAGCACTTTCACGAAATATCGGCAGTATCGGTAAATCAAAAGGCCGATTCCGATATATCGGGCAAAGTGCATATCGGCCCTCGATATATCGGCTTTGCCGATAATCGGTCAATCACTAATATCAACGGATCCTCCACAACTAGTTATAGAGAACTATAAGTGCATAGCCGTCAGCAAGGGCAAAATGATAAAACTAAATTATGAATCTTGAGAAGTGAAAACACAAAAATTGCCCATGGGACATTAAAGGAGTTGCACCTAAAAACATCCACATATCACAACATTCATAAAAAGTCACATTTTTATTTGAATACATCAATAAAATCATATTAAAATTACATGTATAAAAAAATAATGAATAGTTGTATGATAACATATACTGTATGCATATAGAAATAGCCAGTTGATATCCTAACACTCAACGTATTTCGTGAAGCAACACTCACTTCTTCAGGAGATAGAATATATTCAATAGCGTATCTGTAGAGAAACTATGTCATTAATGGCTTAAGGACCGCCTCATAGCAGATATACTGCTACAGGGTGGCCCTTCTGTGCAGAATCACGTGTGTGTGTATATATATATATATATATATATATATATATATATATATATACATATATATATATATATATATATATATATATACATATACATATATATATATATATATATATATATATATATATATATATATATATATATGTGTGATTCTGCAATGCTGCTTAGAGGGCACGCACGGGCGCCATTGGAGGTCCGCTGTCCACTTCTGCTGTGATTACTAACAGCAGAAGCTGATCTGCGGGTGCCAGGCACTGGGTGTCCGCCAGAACCCCCTGATCGTTAGGCAGAAACACAGAACGCAGCTCTGCCTATGTAAACAAGGCAGAACTTCGTTCTGACAGGGGGGAAGTGATGGATTTTGTGTCCCTGAGAAGCAGGGAATTAAATCCATCACTTCCCTGAGTAAAAGCAGCACACATAGTACAGTAAAACACTGGCTAGGCATACAGTTAACCTTTTGATTGACCTAGATGTTTATCCCCTTCCCAGCCAGTGCCATTAGTACAGGGACGGTGTATATTTTTAGCACTGATCACTGTATTAGCGTCACTGGTTCCCACAAAAAAAAAAAAGTGACACTTTTGATACTTTGTGGGAACCAGTGACACTAATACAGTGATCAGTGCTAAAAAAAAAAAATGCACTGTCACTGTACTAATGACACTGGCTGGGAAGAGTTTACCATTTAGGGCAATCAAAGGGTTAAATGTGTGCCTAACAAGTGTTTTCTCACTGTGGGGGAGGTGCTTTTACTAAAGAAAGGCATAGATCCCTGTCCCTGCTTTGCAGGAACACAGGATCAATGTCTTCCATACTGACAGAATGGCGCTCTGCCTTGTTTACATAGGCAGACCTCCGTTCTGCCTCTGTACAGAACGATCGGCGGGTACCTGCGGACATCACATTTACAGGACCCGCTGATTGGCTCCGATACCAAGAAATGCAAGATCACGTATTGTAAGGGAGCAGAGGGGTGAACAGCCGGCTCAGAGACAGTCCAGTAAAGGTAAAAGGTGCTTTTATTCAGCTTTAAGGCAAAACAAACAGAAAAACGACAGGCTTTCCTTACAGCATGCTGATGTCTTTCCTACTCCTAGCAAGCAGCTCCACTGACACTTTCAGACCAGCTGATTAATAAGCAGGTCTGAAAGGAAAGTACCTGGCCTCTTCAATTAACCCTCTCTTAACTCTGTCCCAGGTGGACTCTCTACAGTATATATGTAGCACCCTCCTAGATAGGTGCTAGTTAGGAAGGATAGTTTGCTCCGCCTGCTTAACAGGGGAGCAGCAGGTAAAGCATAGTCTGCTCCATCTGCTTGATTGTTAGTTAGGCCTGTTACATGTGTCCATGTGTGATTCATCTGGCCTGAGGGAGTGTCCCCACTGTATCCAATAGGGGAGCCTGTTGGACAGTGGAGGAAACCCAGCCAGTGACACACAGGCTTTTGTAACTATCCCAGTGGGTTGGCACAAACAGTGGTGCATCCTGGGATATGTTATAAAAGCCAAGGGCACATATGACAGGGCGTCTTTTGGCGGGAAGTCAGGTCCCAGGAGGGGGGTGACGGTTGCCTCTTCTCTTGTCTGTATGTAAGGTGGTCACAGGCCGTCGGCCTAGTGAACCAGAAGTGTGGTGCTGAGCCAGGAGGTCCAGTGGATGCTGATGGATGGAGTTGAAGGCAGAGCAACCTTGGGAAAAACTGTGTCCGTAAGTACCAGGAAGCTTGCCAGGGGTCTGCCCAGGAAGGGGACCACTCCAGTTGAGAGTAAGTGGACAGGAGCCAGCAGGCACAGCAAGTGAGAAAGGGGGTGCCAAGTTAGGACCCTGAGGAAAAACGGAATCAGGATCATATCCATTATCTTCACTTTAGTGGCAAGGTGAAGCAGCGGCCTTGCCGCACACTACAGTCAGTTGTCCTCAGAATTGTGCATAGTTCATAGTTGGAGTATCCCACTCATCCCTTCTCCCATCCCAGTTCTAAATAAAACATAAAAAAACAAATCCCCTGGACTGTTCATTGTCTGAGCCAAGTGTCTAAAGTGATACGTTCCCCAGACGCTACGGGTAACCCAGGGGAATCCAAAAACTGCAATTTTCAGCAGCCCTCTAGGGGGCAGTGCTACATATATACATGATTCTGCACAGCGTGACCGCCCTCCCTGTAGCAGTAAATCTGCTACGGGGCAGTCAGCAACTGGTTAAGATCATCAGCCTTATGATAACTCACAGGCAGCAGGCACTCTTATATGGCTCTGGCTGGATCTGTCACAGTGTGTCACACAACATGGCTGCTGGGTGTTGATTGTGTTAACTTAACCAGCACAGGACTTGAGCCAAGGCAAAAGAACATGCAAATGAGAGCGGAATGGGCATGCGCCTGAAAATTTAGAAATAGTCCCTCCGCTCTGACCAGCACATGTTGGTCAGAAAGGGGCAAATATAATGGAAAAAAATACACCCCCCTAAGCCAGTAGGAGCGGCAGGGCTAGGGTTGCCACCTCCTCCCTTTAACCACTTAAGGACCACCCACCGTACATATACTGCGGCAGGGCAGCCCTTAAGCGCAACATCACGTACAAATACGTGATTTTGCTTTCAGGCTCTAGGGGCGCGCGCACGCCGCCGGAGCCACGCTCCTGCTGTGATTAGACACAGCGGAAGCCAGTCCGCGGTACTGGTGGCCACGATCACCATGACCTCCCGCAATCGTCAGGAAGACTGACAGAACGGCCGTCTGCCTATGTAAACAAGGCAGACGGCTCTTCTGTCACAGAGGCAGAGAGAGATCTTGTGTTTTACACAGTTAGAAATCACTCCTTAAGGCCCATACACACGTGCAGATTGTCAGCCGAAAAGATTCGGCCGACGACCGATCAGCCGATTTTCGGCTTGTTAGTATGATGCTTTCGACAGCCAACAGCGCACTTTCGGCCGAACAGAATCTGTCGTGCAAGCATTAAAATTTTTGTATGCCGACACCAGAACGGCCGATTGTTCGCCAGTCAGTACAGATTTCGGCCGACAGACAGCAGATTAGCAAGACTGGGCATGCTCAGAAAAGAAAAAACACAGGGAAAGTTAACCATCACATGACATCACTTCTGCAGTCGGCGGACAAAATTCGTGTGCAGTCTTTTGCACTTTTCAGCGGACACGACAGCCCGGGGACAAAAGACGGCCGATCGTTCGGCCGACGATCGGTACGTGTGTACGGGGCTTTAGGAACACACTTAACCCCATGATCAGCCCTAGTGTTAACCCCTTCCCTGCCAGTGTCATTTATACAGTAACAGTGCATATTATTTAACACTGATCACTGTATTGGTGTCACTGGTCCCCAAAAACTGTCACTTAGTGTCAGATTTGTCCACCGCAATGTGGCAGTCCCGCTAAAAATCACTGATCGCCGCCATTACTAATAAAAACAATAAAAAAAAAAAAAGTAAATAAATCTATCCCATAGTTTGTAAATGCTATAACTTTTGCCAAAACTAGGTAATGTACGCTTTTTGGGATTTTTTTGCCAAAAATATGTAACAGAAAGCAAATTGGCGTAAACTGATAAAGAAATTTAGATTTTTTTAATTTTTTTGTGGGAATGTTTTATAGCAGAAAGAAAAAAAATATTGTTTTTTTTTTCCCCAAAATTTTTGCTTTTTTTGTTTATAGCGCCAAAAATTAAAACCGCAGAGGTGATCAAATACCATCAAAAGAAAGCTCTATTTGTGGGGAAAAAAGGACATCAATTGTATTTGGGTACAGGGTCCCTTGGCAATTGTCAGTTAAAGCAGCGCAGTGCCGTATCGCAAAAAATGGCCTGTTCATTAAGGGGGTAAAATGTTCTGGTGCTAAAGTGGTTAAATCAGACACATATTAGGCCCCTTTCACACAGGCGGACCGTTCAGATCCGCCTGTCCGTTTTTTTGGTGGATCTGAATGGTCCCCCCATGCATTTCTATGGGGGATCGGATGTCAGCAGAGACATGTCCACTGACATCCGATCCGATCCGTCAAATCTGGACGGATAGAAACCCTATTTTCCATCCGTCCAGCGGATCGGATGGGATCGGATGATAACGGACCGACGGTCCGTTCCCATCAGATTTCCCCCATAGAGATGCATGGGGAACTGACAGCTGTGTCTCCGCACACAGCGCAGAGACACAGCTGTCATCCTTCTGCTCAGCGGGGGATCGGCGGCTCGATCCCCCGCTGAGAAAAACGGAATCCATCTGACGGACGGATAGTGTGAAAGGAGCCTTAATCACACAGGTTCTGAGGCTAATATAATGCACATCAGGCACTGAGTTTAATTACCACTTTAATCAGCCACAGAACCTGTGTAATTAATGTGTGTCCTGGTTTAACCGCTTGCCGACCGCCGCACGACTATTTACTGCGGCAGTCAGCCCCTCATAGGCAAAGCGACGTAGTACTTCGTCGCTAGCCTGTGAGGGTCTCAGGAGCGAGCGCGCGCTGCCGAAGGGGCGCTCCAGCTCTCGCGCGGTCACGGACCCCCCCGCGCGTGTGACCGGCGGCGATCGTCGGTGGAGAGGGAGAAAGGCAGGCGGCTAATGTAAACAAGCCGTCTGTCATTCTCCCCGGTGTAGGAATGGTGATCATACGGTTCTACTATGTAGGACCGTTGATCACTGTTCATACACCTCAAGCCACAGCCAATCACAGTTAGAATCACGCCCCTAGGGACACACATGACCCCTCCCTCTCAAAAAAGTTAACCCCTTCACTGCCAGTGTAATTTTACAGTAACAGTGCATATATATAGCACTGATTACTGTAGAAATGTCACTGGTAACCCCAAAAGTGTCAAAAATGTCAGTCAAGGGTCCGATCTGTCCGCCGCAATGTCGCAGTACCGCAAAAAAAAAATTGCAGATCGCCGCCATTACGCGTTAAAAAAAAAAACAACAAAAATCTTTCCCTTAGTAAATGCGATAACTTTTGCGCAAACCAATCAAAATACGCTTTTTGCAATTTTTTTTTACTAAACATATGTAGCATAAAACAAATTGGCCGAAAATGTTAAAAAATTTTGATTTTTACATTTTTTTGGGGGGAATTTCATATAAAAAAATGTGAAAAATATTGTTATTTTTGCAAAATTGTCGCTCTTTTTTTGTTTATAGCGCATGATCAAAGAATCGCACAGGTGATCAAATACCACCAAAAGAAAGCTCTGTTTGTGGGAAAAAAAGGACATCAAATTCGTTTAGGTACAGCGTCGCAATTGTCCGTTAAAGTCACGCAGTGCCGAATCGCAAAATAGGCCCTGGTCAGGAAGGGGGTAAAATCTTCCGGGGCTTAAGTGGTTAAAGTGTTACTAAACCCAGCACCCTGCATTCACTACTGTATATCTGGTCTCCCACAGTACACAGAACATGGAAATCCAATTATTTTAGTAAATATAAACTTCTAAATACCTGTTAGCAGTTAGAGCAGTCTTATGACTTCTATCAGTGTCTGGCCGAGTACTGGAGGAGTTTTCATTCTCCTCTGATTGTTCTATGAGGCTGCATGACCCCTGAATTTCTGTCTGGACAGTGCTGATTGGCCCTGTGCTGATCACATGCACCCTCCCCCCAAACATAAAAACTCTCTAGCAATACACACCAATTTAAGCATGTACAGAGTGACTCCTAGGGCTCTATTCTATCAGCAGATGGATTGGGGTCAGTGGAAGAATGGGAGGATCAGAGAGTATGGGATAAAAGGGCCTTTTTACACAATGCCTGTCCTCTGATCACAACAGAACATTCATGCTGGTATTTGTAGTTCCCATAGTGCTAGGACAGTGGTGCTTTCTTGGTATGGGGGGGGGGGGGCTCAAGTGCAGCCCTCCACATCCCCCTAAGGGCTGCACATAAAATTCAGTGTCAGGGACAGCAAACAGGATATAGTCAAAGAAAATAGGAATGCAGACCTAATACAAGAGATGGTCAGAGACTGCAGACATGATACAAGAGATAATCAGAGACTGCAGATATGGTACAAGAGATAATCAGAGACTGCAGATATGGTACAAGAGATGATCAGAGACTGCAGATATGGTACAAGAGATGATCAGAGACTGCAGATATGGTACAAGAGATGATCAGAGACTGCAGATATGGTACAAGAGATGATCAGAGACTGCAGATATGGTACAAGAGATGATCAGAGACTGCAGATATGACACAAGAGATGATCAGAGACTGCAGATATGGTTCAAGAGATAATCAGAGACGGCAGATATGGTACAAGAGATAATCAGAGACTGCAGATATGGTACATAAGATGATCAGAGACTGCAGATATGGTACAAGAGATGATCAGAGACTGCAGATATGATACAAGAGATGATCAGGGACTGCAGATATGATACAAGAGATGATATGGTACAAGAGATGATCAGAGACTGCAGATATGATACAAGAGATGATCAGAGACTGCAGATATGATACAAGAGATGATCAGAGACTGCAGAAATGGTACAAGAGATGATCAGAGACTGCAGATATGATACAAGAGATGATCAGAGACTGCAGATATGACACAAGAGATGATAAGAGACTGCATATATGACACAAGAGATGATCAGAGGCTGCAGGTGTAATACAACAGATAGTCAGAGTCTGCAGACGTGATACAAGAGATGGTCAGAGACTGTGGACGTGATACAAGATATGGTCAGAGACTGCAGACGTGATACAAGATATGGTCAGAGACTGCAAACGTGATACAAGAGATGATCAGAGATTGTAGACATGATACAAGAGATGGTCAGAGACTGTGAATGTGATACAAGAGATGGTCAGAGACTGTGAATGTGATACAAGAGATGGTCAGAGACTGTGATTGTGATACAAGAGATGGTCAGAGACTGTGAATGTGATACAAGAGATGGTCAGAGACTGTGAGTGTGATACAAGATATGGTCAGAGACTGCAGATATGATACAAGAGATGGTCAGAGACTGTGAATGTGATACAAGAGATGGTCAGAGACTGTGAATGTGATACAAGAGATGGTCAGAGACTGCAAACACGATACAAGAGATGGTCAGAGACTGTGAATGTGATACAAGAGATGGTCAGAGACTGCAGATATGATACAAGAGATGGTCAGAGACTGCAGATATGATACAAGAGATGGTCAGAGACTGCAGATATGATACAAGAGATGGTCAGAGACTGTGAATGTGATACAAGAGATGGTCAGAGACTGTGATTGTGATACAAGAGATGGTCAGAGACTGTGATTGTGATACAAGAGATGGTCAGAGACTGCAGATATGATACAAGAGATGGTCAGAGACTGCAGATATGATACAAGAGATGGTCAGAGACTGCAGATATGATACAAGAGATGGTCAGAGACTGTGAATGTGATACAAGAGATGGTCAGAGACTGTGATTGTGATACAAGAGATGGTCAGAGACTGTGATTGTGATACAAGAGATGGTCAGAGACTGTGAATGTAATACAAGAGATGGTCAGAGACTGCAGATATGATACAAGAGATGGTCAGAGACTGTGAATGTGATACAAGAGATGGTCAGAGACTGCAAACACGATACAAGAGATGGTCAGAGACTGTGAATGTGATACAAGAGATGGTCAGAGACTGCAGATATGATACAAGAGATGGTCAGAGACTGCAGATATGATACAAGAGATGGTCAGAGACTGTGAATGCGATACAAGAGATGGTCAGAGACTGTGAATGTGATACAAGAGATGGTCAGAGACTGTGATTGTGATACAAGAGATGGTCAGAGATTGTGAATTTGATACAAGAGATGGTCAGAGACTGTGAATGTGATACAAGAGATGGTCAGAGACTGCAGACATGATACAAGAGATGGTCAGAGACTGTGAATGTGATACAAGATATGGTCAGAGACTGCAGATATGATACAAGAGATGGTCAGAGACTGTGAATGTGATACAAGAGATGGTCAGAGACTGTGAATGTGATACAAGAGATGGTCAGAGACTGCAAACACGATATAAGAGATGGTCAGAGACTGTGAATGTGATACAAGAGATGGCCAGAGACTGCAGATATGATACAAGAGATGGTCAGAGACTGTGAATGTGATACAAGAGATGGTCAGAGACTGTGAATGTGATACAAGAGATGGTCAGAGACTGTGAATGTGATACAAGAGATGGTTAGAGACTGTGAATGTGATACAAGAGATGGTCAGACTGTGAATGTGATACAAGAGATGGTTAGACACTGTGAATGTGATACAAGAGATGGTCAGAGACTGTGAATGTGATACAAGAGATGGTTAGAGACTGTGAATGTGATACAAGAGATGGTCAGAGACTGTGAATGTGATACAAGAGATGGTCAGAGACTGTGAATGTGATACAAGAGATGGTCAGAGACTGCAGATATGATACAAGAGATGGTCAGAGACTGTGAATGTGATACAAGAGATGGTTAGAGACTGTGAATGAGATACAATAGATGGTCAGAGACTGAGAATGTGATACAAGAGATGGTCAGAGACTGCAGATATGATACAAGAGATGGTCAGAGACTGTGAATGTGATACAAGAGATGGTCAGAGACTGCAGATGTGATACAAGAGATGGTCAGAGACTGCAGATATGATACAAGAGATGGTCAGAGACTGTGAATGTGATACAAGAGATGGTTAGAGACTGTGAATGAGATACAATAGATGTCAGAGACTCTGAATGTGATACAAGAGATGGTCAGAGACTGTGAATGTGATACAAGAGATGGTCAGAGACTGTGAATGTGATACAAGAGATGGTTAGAGACTGTGAATGTGATACAAGAGATGGTCAGAGACTGTGAATGTGATACAAGAGATGGTCAGAGACTGTGAATGTGATACAAGAGATGGTTAGAGACTGTGAATGTGATACAAGAGATGGTCAGAGACTGTGAATGTGATACAAGAGATGGTTAGAGACTGTGAATGAGATACAATAGATGGTCAGAGACTGAGAATGTGATACAACAAGAGATGGTCAGAGACTGTGAATGTGATACAAGAGATGGTCAGAGACTGTGAATGTGATACAAGAGATGGTTAGAGACTGTGAATGTGATACAAGAGATGGTCAGAGACTGTGAATGTGATACAAGAGATGGTTAGAGACTGTGAATGAGATACAATAGATGGTCAGAGACTGAGAATGTGATACAAGAGATGGTCAGAGACTGTGAATGTGATACAAGAGATGGTCAGAGACTGTGAATGTGATACAAGAGATGGTCAGAGACTGTGAATGTAATACAAGAGATGGTCAGAGACTGTGAATGTGATACAAGAGATGGTCAGAGACTGTGAATGAGATACAAGAGATGGTCAGAGACTGTGAATGTGATACAAGAGATGGTCAGAGACTGTGAATGTGATACAAGGGATGGTTAGAGACTGTGAACATTCTATAAGAGTTGTTGGAGACTGGGGCCATGTCTCTGGGGACAATCATAGACTGGAGGTCTATTACATGAGACTACCAGAAATGATTGCTATAACAGGGCACTAGGGACACCCAGATTAGGGTGTGCAGGGGCTGTGAGGGGGTCAGTTTAGGTAGGTGGGGGTTGGGTGTAGGACAGTCCCTGTGGGGTGACCTCCTATGAGTTACACAAGCTGTATACTCAGCTCTATGTACACTGTATGAAGACATCTGAACTTTCACTGCCTAGAAAGAAATCTGTCACGAGCTCCCCCCTTCCTGCATATAGAGCTCAGCGTGACCTGCCAGCACAGAGGCCCCGCTAATAACGAGCTGTCAGTCACACAGAAGGGGCGGAGTCCTCCACCTCTCTGCTAGTGTATGACGTAAGCTTTACCGCCGCGTGCGGGTCTCGGAGTGTGACGTCAGCGACCCTAACAGGTACGTTCTTCCATAGAGCTTTAGCGGGGCGAGGGTGAGAAGCGGGGGCGCGCCTTGGTTCGCGAGCTCAGTGTGCTGACGGCGGGCGCGCTCTGGCGGAGTTCGGTGGGAAAGAAGCGGGCGCGTGTCACATGTGTGGATTTTCTCCCCAGTCAGTGAGGGACGGAGCAGAGCGGCTGCAGAGGAGCTCAGAGCACGGCCTGTACAGCCAGCTACAGCTCGGCACATCTCTCCTTCTACACACATAGAGGTGAGTGACAGCCCGGACACCGGAGAGGAGGAGCCCGGCACAGTATGGGGGATTTATTACACTTCTTCTCAGCCTGCACCTCCTCCATGTCCGGCTTATATCATAGAGGTGATCACATCCCATGTCCTGCCGTCTACACACAGGCTGAGCCCTATGTGGGATGATTACCTGTGTAGTGGGGGCTCATCTGGGGGGAGGGTGGGATTTGTCTGCTGGGATTAGAGGGGTGACCTGTGGGCTGAACACTCCTCCTGGGGGGGGGGGGGGGGGGACCTGTGTGCAGGGGGGTGATCTGTCTGGAATTGGGGGAGGGGGTGACCTGTGTGCTGGGGGCTCATCTGGGGGGGTGACCTGTCTGGAATTGGGGGGGAGGGGGTGACCTGTGTGCTGGGGGGTGACTTGTCTGTAATTGGGGCGAGGGGGTGACCTGTGTGCTGGGGGCTCATCTGGGGGGTGACATGTCATGAATTGGGGGGAGGGGGTGACCTGCGTGCTGGGGGGTGACTTGTCTGGAATTGGGGTGACCTGTGTGCTGGGGGCTCATCTGGGGGGGGTGACCTGTCAGGAATTGGGGGGAGGGGGTGACCTGCGTGCTGAGGGGGTGACTTGTCTGGAATTGGGGGGAGGGGTGACCTGCGTGCTGAGGGGGTGACTTGTCTGGAATTGGGGGGAGGGGGTGACCTGCATGCTGAGGGGGTGATTTGTCTGGAATTGGGGGGAGGGGGTGACCTGCGTGCTGGGGGGGTGACTTGTCAGGAATTGGGGGGAGGGGGTGACCCGTGTGCTGGGGGCTCATCTGGGGGGGGGTTAACTTTGCTGGGGGCTCATCATGGGGGGGGGGGGGTGCTTAACTTTGTACTAGGGGCTCATCTGGGGGGTGCTAACTTCATGCTGGGGGCTCACCTGGGGGGGCTAACTTTGTGCTGGTGGCTAACCTGGGGGGGGGGGGTTACCTTCATGCTGAGGTCTCATCTATGGCAGTGACCTGCGTGCTGAATGCCCATCTGCCCCTCATCAGTTTTTGGGGTGATGATCTGATCACGTGACCTTCTTTACAATGATGTCTGTGGGTGGCAACACATTTTTATTGGCTGAATTGCCCCTCTGTGTCCCAGAGAATGACCCCCCTGACATTTGGAATCCCAGTACAATGATGGATCACTGCTGATGCCTTTTCTCCATACGGTAGGCTGATCCCAGCAGTTTGCCTAGTTGTGATGCCGGTGCTATTACCATCCTGGACATCTAGTTCTACTTGGAATGCTCTGTGTGGACGGGTTTTGTGCCCCCCCCCCCCCCTGGACTGTCTGTATGCAATGTACAGCGTGTGCGGCGGTGCATGGGGGATCCCTTGCAGTCAATGGCCCAGTATAAGGACATTGGGGGAGGGCTCAGTCTGTTGCCCTTTTTCTGTCTTCCTGGGAGAGTGTAATGTCAGGGAAAAAAGAAGGCTTGTTCTTTGAAGAGTAGTGGAGGAGGCGGGGGGGGGGGGGGGGTTTATCGGCTCAGGAAATGATTATAGATCAAGTGTTTTTTATTTTCCAGAAAATTTTGCTCAGAAAAAAAAAAAAATGCGTGGTTGCTTTGCTCTGCAATGAATGGAAGTAAACTGACCCTGATGAATGGAAGTGTGTACAATGGCAGAATACCCAGAGCTGCCTTGTGATGGTTTGTTTTCAAAATACTACAGACTTCAGTGATGAGTTATACCGATCCTGGGGTTAGCAGGAATAGTTTGTAAATGAAAAGGAAAAGAACATGCACTTTGTTTTTCACTGCTCAGTGCCTGCAGCGACAATTATACAGATCTGGTGAACAGAAAATGGAATACAAACCCCGGCAGCAGCACCCCGATAATAGAAGAATATACACCTTAAAAGTGGAAAAAGTACATGTGGGGGTACTAAGATTGAATTTAGGTCAGTTAGTACGGTTGTGATCCTTTTCTTACTGCTGCTGATATACAGACGGACGTTTAGGCGCAGTTTGGCGTTCTTTTCAGCAGCCCCTGAACTCTCCTCTGTTATCTGATCTGTACACTGAGACCTTTATAGTCATTTACAGGCAGTTGAGTTTAGCGGCATTTTTTTTTTTTTTTTAATCAAAAAATGCATTCAGACAGAAGTTTATTGGCATTTGAAACACCAAATGCTTGTAACAGCGTGCAAACACGGCAACTTGTATTTTATAAGCATTTTGTTTTTAGGTGTTTTCAATGGGGATAGATTTCTGACCATTTTACAATATAAAAACGCTCCTAAACCCGGCAAAACAGATGTTTGTAACCCTCGGTTACTGGCTGATAAGTTTCAGCATTCAGTTCTGGTTCACACATATGCAATGTCAGACCTTACGTGTGATTCGCAGCATACTGCTCTGCAAATCACATGCGATGTCTGTGTGTTCAGATTGTATGGTTGAATTTGCATCGTATTTGGCCCAAAATTGCACAGGACCCTATTTTTGGGCCGCACCAGAATCTGATCGCATGGATGTTCACACCAATGCGATCCGATTCATGTCTGAAGTGATGGTTCGCACTTCGATATGCGTACTGATCTGGGGGTGCCCTTAACTGTGTATTGACACCCCCAGCGATTCCCATATGGCAGTGTAAACTGCCTGCGAGTCGAGTGTGTTGCGGGAACCCACAATGGATTCGCAGGGTTCCCGCATCGCATATGTGTGAACCGGCACTCAGGAGAGGTTTTCAAAAATGCTATGTACATGAAGCCTTAGTGCCGGTTCACATTAGTACGATCACAGAGATCGCATGTAATTCGGAGCGCACTGCTCCTAAAATTACATGCGATCTCTGTGCGGTGCAAATTCAGCCACACAGTTTGTATGTCTGAATTCGCACCGCAATTGCACTAAAAGACGCACAGGACCCTTTTTTTGGTCCGCAGCAGAATCTGATCGCATGGTGATTCACACTGGGGCAATCCCATTCTGTGCGAACTTACAGATCGCACTGCGATATGCGATCTTATCTGGGGGTGTCGTTAACTTTTAATTGACACCCCCAGCGTATCGCATATGGCAGAGTGAACTGCCAGGGGTGCGGATGCGATGCGGGAACACGCAGTATATTCGCAGCATTCCTGCATCGCACAAATGTGAACCGGAACTTTAAAGAATTGTCATTATTTTGTTCTGGGATAGTCTGTTGTGTTGGATAAAATGATACATTGGCAGATTGTTTCACTTTTTAAAATTGATACATGACATTGGAAACAAAACAAGCAGCCTGTGTATGGACTCTGAAATGTACAGTATATAAATTCTAAGATTCTATTTGTTCCCTTTTGGTATCTGTTAAATATACCATTGAGTGTCGGTTCACACTGATCCGACCCGACTTCGGGCGACTAATGCCGTCTCCCGTGCACCGCGACTTCGGGCGACTAATGCCGTCTCCCGTGCACCGCGACTTCGGGCGACCAATGCCGTCTCCCGTGCACCGCGACTTCGGCGCGGCTTGCAACGACTTCACATAATGGAAGTCAATGCAAGTCGCTCCGACTTTGCAAAAAAAAAGGTGCAGGAACCTTTTTCTAAGTCGCTCCGACTTGAGTCGCTCCTATTAGAACGTTTCCATTGCACAGCATGGAGCGCTACTTGTCAGGCAACCAAGTCGCCTGACAAGCCGGAACAGTGTGAACCGGCACTGAAAGTGTTTTGCTGTATCTTTTCTGCCAGTGCAGAGAAAAAAGTAGCTGTTGATCCAGTCTTTGCATACAGTTATCAGTTAGCATTAAGAGAGGGAGGTGTTGTATAGTCCTAACACACCCCCTTCTTAGGATGACCACATTGCTCCTCCAGAGCCAAGCAGGGCCGAGTGGAATCGAGCCGGTACTTGCAGTGGAAAAGTGCCACTAGATACATCAGTTTCACCCTAGAAAAGGAAGAGCGTTCCTGGCAGGATTACCTAATAACTATTTCCTTTTACTAAGTGATGCGGCAGCTGTGAGATCTGTATATTCCTGTATATAGCACGAGCTCTTTACAGTACAGCACCATCTCTGTAGACTTCCCATCTTCATTCAGACTTAGAGATTATCAGCCATTCAGTGAAAGTGAAGTATTTTTATCAATGAATACAAGATGACTTCTTATTGGCCGAAGTAAAGATTGTGACATCATCCACCTCCCTCTCCACCTTGGCTGATTGGAAGAAGCCATGCATTGATAAAAATACAAGACTTCCTTTTGAATGGCAGAAAACTATTTAAGTTGTCAGAAAACTACTGTTGGGCTTTAATACAGGGCTTGTCAAGTTTGCTTTTTTTTTTTTTTTTTTTCTAACAAAGCCTACGGGTAGAACATGTGACCTGTTCCCGAAGGTGAACATATCCTTTAAAGTGTTACTAAACCCACATTAGTAAAATCAGTCTGATAATGCAGTAAAGCATGCTTGTTACTCTCCCTGTGGAACCTAAGGGGTTAATCCTGTGTATTTTGTAAAAAGGCTGTTTGACCCTATCTTCTCTGATCCTCCCCTTCTTCCACAGGAGAATAAAATAGGGTAGTTCCAGATTTTTATTTATATATTATTTCAGGTACTTATATAGCGCTGTCAATTTACGCAGTCACATATTACCACAAAGGTCTAGAAAACACAAAATCTCAGTAAAAAACACATTAAAAGTTATTGTTAGGGGCAGAAAAATGCAATAAATGACCAATTTTTTTGGTAAAGTATAAAAGCCGAGGTTGCACCGAGCAAATAAATTCCCAACATGTCAAACCTTAAATTTTGCGCGTGCCCATGAAATGGGGACAAACTTCAGATGCCTATATTTTGCATAGGCAACACTTTAAAAGTTCCCAGTAGGTCATTAGTTTAGCATTACAAAGGAGGTCTGGTGCTAGAAGTATTGCTTTCATTCCGGCATGTAAGGCGTTGTGTAATGTGGGTATTGCATTTGAAGTTTTCAGGCATACGTGCCCTGCCGCATGCATTTACGTTTGTACCTGTGTATATGGGGGGGGGGGGGGATGTTTGGGTGTAACTAAAATTTTTACAATTGAAAAAATTGTTACTGTAGGTTTTCCAGTGGTCCCCCAAACTGGCACTGGAGACCGGTTTGGTGGAAGAAAATTTGTTTGCAGTGTGGTGTGGCGATGGCGGCGCTCTCGACGGCTGGTTTGTCAGGGGCAATGGCTGGTGTTAGCACTTCAATCTTCACGACACCATAGTTGGTATGGTGTCAGGATGAATAAAGTGCATTATTTCTATTATTACATTGTAATATAAAATGAAATAGTTCAACTCACTATAATGCAGAATCAGTGGGAGTTCCGAGTGCGTCACTTGCCACTGTCGCCTGCCACCAGGATGGGGGGTGAGAGATGGTGTCATCTCTCTGCTCGCCCGCCGCGGCTGTGAGGCCTGTTCGCAGTGATGTGGGGTAAGCAGTGAGAGATGTCTTCTCTCTGCTCGACTGCCCGCCGCACTGCTGACACAGCAGCCTCCATGTGTCCCAGGTGCAAAGAGGCCACGGACCTGTTCAGCCACTTGATTGTTTTTACAGGTGGCGGAAGGGGACATCCCCCCCCCCCCCCTCCTGCCGCCCTCCTGTGCTTCTACCGGCTGACCGGTGCGATTGGCGACCCGGAGAAGAAATCCACTGGCGCCGGAAGTTCTCCATAGAGAATAGTGTGGGCCAGATGGTCCCTGGCAGTCTCTCTGACATTTCGGAAGCCGGGCGTGATGTTATGATGTAACGCCCGGCCTCTGCAGTTACAGACACTACCGTTTCCTTGGCTGGAAAGCCGAGATATATTAATATGTACAGGCCAAAAGTTTGGCACACCTCATTCAAAGAGTTTTTTCTTTATTTTCATGACTATGAAAATTGTAGAGTCACCTGAAATGGTCTTCCAACAGTCTTGAAGGAGTTCCCAGAGATGCTTAGCACTTGTTGGCCCTTTTGCCTTCACTCTGCGGTCCAGCTCACCCAAAACGATCTTGATTGGGTTCAGGTCCGGTGACTGTGGAGGCCAGGTCATCTGGCGCAGCACCCCATCACTCTCCTTCTTGGTCAAATAGCCCTTACACAGCCTGGAGGTGTGTTTGGGGTCATTGTCCTGTTGAAAAATAAATGATGGTCCAACTAAACGCAAACCAGATGGAATAGCATGCCGCTACAAGATGCTGTGGTAGCCATGCTGGTTCAGTATGCCTTCAATTTTGAATAAATCCCCAACAGTGTCACCACCAAAGCACCCCCACACCATCACACCTCCTCCTCCATGCTTCACGGTGGGAACCAGGCACGTAGAGTCCATCCGTTCACCTTTTCTGCGTCGCACAAAGACACGGTGGTTGGAACCAAAGATCTCAAATTTGGACTCATCAGACCAAAGCACAGATTTCCACTGGTCTAATGTCCATTCCTTGTGTTTAGCCCAAACAAGTCTCTTCTGCTTGTTGCCTTTCTTTAGCAGTGGTTTCCTAGCAGATATTCTACCATGAAGGCCTGATTCACACAGTCTCCTCTTAACAGTTGTTCTAGAGATGTGTCTGCTGCTAGAACTCTGTGTGCCATTGACCTGGTCTCTAATCTGAGCTGCTGTTAACCTGCGATTTTCTGAGGCTGGTGACTCGGATGAACTTATCCTCCGCAGCAGAGGTGACTCTTGGCCTTCCTTTCCTGGGGCGGTCCGCATGTGAGCCAGTTTCTTTGTAGCGCTTGATGGTTTTTGTGACTGCACTTGGGGACACTTTCAAAGTTTTCCCAATTTTTTGGACTGACTGACCTTCATTTCCTAAAGTAATGATGGCCACTCGTTTTCCTGTACTTAGCTGCTTTTTTCTTGCTATAATACAAATTCTAACAGTCTATTCAGTAGGACTATCAGCTGTGTATCCACCTGACTTCTGCACAACACAACTGATGGTCCCAACCCCATTTATAAGGCAAGAAATCACACTTATTAAACCTGACAGGGCACACCTGTGAAGTGAAAACCATTTCAGGTGACTACCTCTTGAAGTGTGACTCTACAATTTGCATAGTCATGAAAATAAAGAAAACTCTTTGAATGAGAAGGTGTGTCCAAACTTTCGGTCTGTACTATATATATATATATATATATATATATATATATATATATATATATATATAATCTCAAGCTTTCCAGCCTAGAGGCGAGATCTGGGGACTTAAAGGCACCAGATCTCGCTGTAAAGAGGACCTGTCATGTCCTTTTCCTATTACAAGGGATGTTCACGTTCCTTGTAATAGGAATAAAAGTGATAAAAAAAAAAAAAAACAAGAAAAATGGGAAAATGTCAAAATAGAAAAATAAAAGTAAAATATACAATGGAAAAAAATAAAAAATTAAAGCGCCCCTGTCCCCACATGCTCGTTTGCAGAAGCGAACGCATACGTAGGTCGTGCCCACATTTGTAAACGGTGTTCAAACCACACATGTAAGGTATCGCCGCAAATGTTAGAGCCAGAGCAATAATTCTATCGCTAGACCTCCCCTCTAACTCTAAACAGGTAACCAGTAAAAATGTTAAATCATCGCCTATGGGGATTTTTTCACGAGTGTGCGCAATTTTAAAGCATGACATGCTAGGTATCTATATTTTCGGCATTAAATCATCTTTCACGTTATGCAAATTGGGTTAACTTTAGTGTGTTTTTTTTTTTTTTTTCCAAAAAAGTTTTGAAAATTGCTGCGCAAATACTGTGCGAGAGAAGAAGTTGCAACGGCTGCCATTTTATTCCCTAGGGTCTCTACAAAAAAAAAAAAAAAAAACAACATATAATGTTTGGGGGTTTTGAGTAATTTTCTAGCAAAAGAATGATGATTTGTACGTGTAGAAGAGAAGTGTCAAAATTGTCCCGGGTGGCAAGTAGTTAATGAGACATCCAGGGGAGCTGAGCGGATGTGTGTCCACTTTCCTCCCCCACCCAGCAGCACCCGCTGTGCCAGTCCCAGGCAGAAGTGGAGCCTCCTATACATAGCGGGGGGGGGGGGGGGGTTGTGGAGCATTCAGGCGGCAATTTCTTGTCGCCATGGCGGCCTGGGGTTTTTTGAGCCCTGCTTTGAAATTTTTGAGCTAGTGATTTCTATTGGTGGTATTTACTAACTAATGGTGTTTTATATTTAAAAGAAGAAGAAAAAGATTTATGAAAAATCTTTTGTTCTGACTAGCTTGGTTTTCTTGAGGCCCTAAAATGCCAGGACAGTACAAACATCCCCAGAATTACTTTTTTAGAAAGTGACCAGACCCACCTGTCAACCCACAGCAATCAATTAGTATGCAAAATAAACAATCAAACAAAAGATATTCTGCATAAATGACCTAACAGTTAGGCCCCTTTCACACTGTAGAGTCCATCGGCGGACTCCGTTTTTCTCAGCGGGGAATCGATCCGCCGATCCCCCACAGAGCAGGCATATGGCTGCTCTGTCTCTGCGCTGTGTGCAGAGACAGAGCTGTCAGGTCCCGCTGTTCTCTATGGGGGGAATCGTATGAGAACAGACCATCTGTCCGTTCTCATCCGATCCCATCCGATCGGCTGGACGGATGGAAAATAGGGTTTCCATCCTTCCAGATTTGACGGATCGGATGTCAGCGGACATTTCTCCACTGACATCCGATGCCCCATAGAGATGCATGTGGCATCCGTTCAGATCCGCCTGAAAAAAGGACAGGCGGATCTGAATGGTTCGCCTGTGTGAAAGGGGCCTAATATACATGAGCATTCTAATTCACTCAAAACTGCCAACCTCCATGAAACACTTCTCCCAAAAAACAACCCGGCGTCCTGATCTCAATGACAATCTGTCCTTCACAAGCCCTTGGCTGCTGGGCTCTCCTTGATTGCCTCTGGCTGTCTGTAGGGAGATTGTGTTTTTCAGAGCACTGGGTGGAAGGTGGATGTGATTAGCGGCAGAAGAGGAGGACTTTGTCTACATTATGTGTTTACACCTGTGATTGGAAATCAGAAGTGATTATAAAGCCTTGTACATGCAATGATCATATCGAACGAATGATCATCCATGTTTTTTTTTTTTTTTTTTTTTTGCATGCTGGTCTAATATCAAGAAAGGAAGTTATGAACATTCTCATACCACAGAATACAACTTTGGACGTGATGTAATGTGTTGTATTGTAACGTAATCTTTTGTTTCCGAGCATGCGTGGGCTTGGTCTTCTGATTTTTTTCGATCAAATACTATACTCATTTTACGAAAACAGTTAATTCTAGTATGGTACCAGAAAAATTAGTCGTCGGCTCTCGAAAGCTCTGTACTAATGATCAGATTATTGTATGATCGCTTAGAAAGCGGTATTTTTAATCCGATTTTCTGATTGTGTATAGGCATTAGGCACAGAGCTACTTTGATTGGCTCTCTGCATTTTGCCTTTGGAAGGCACACACGTGTTGCTAGGAGGATGTTTTAAAATGTCCCATTGTTGAAGCTTATAGCTGCATTCTGCTAGAAAATCCTGTTAATAAGCTAGGACAGTGCATGTTTCTGATTGCCTCTGTTGGAAAGGTGGTGACAAAAATGGTCAAAGACATTATATCTTTGGTTTATGATATAAATTGTTAATGAATGCATGTTTTAGGTTAGTGTGCTTTTAAAGGA
This sequence comes from Pelophylax lessonae, assembly GCF_965119305.1. NCBI lineage: Eukaryota > Metazoa > Chordata > Amphibia > Anura > Ranidae > Pelophylax > Pelophylax lessonae. The sequence continues at coordinate 132,543,183 of NC_138772.1, forward strand.
GATGCACAGCCACTTCTATGGATCACAGGAGTGCATTTCGCTCTGCAGTCATTTTGACCTGTTTTCAGCAGAGAGCGGGCTGAAGTCCACTCTCTGCTGACGTCACAGATGTCGGTGGTCCAGACTAAAGTCCACTGTCTGCTGACGTCACAGATGTCAGTCCAGGCTGAAGTCCACTGTCTGCTGACGTCACAGATGTCAGTCCAGGCTGAAGTCCACTGTCTGCTGACGTCACAGATGTCGGTCCAGGCTGAAGTCTGCTCTCTGCTGACATCACAGATGTCGGTCCAGGCTGAAGTCCGCTCTCTGACGTCACAGATGTCGGTGGTCCAGACTAAAGTCCGCTCTCTGCTGACGTCACAGATGTCGGTGGTCCAGACTAAAGTCCGCTCTCTGCTGACGTTACAGATGTCTGTGGTCCAGACTAAAGTCCACTGTCTGCTGACGTCACAGATGTCGGTCCAGGCTGAAGTCTGCTCTCTGTTGACGTCACAGATGTCGGTGGTCCAGGCTGAAGTCCGCTTTCTGCTGACGTCACAGATGTCGGTGGTCCGGGCTGACGTCCGCTGTCTGCTGACGTCACAGATGTCGGTGGTCCAGACTAAAGTCCACTGTCTGCTGACGTCACAGATGTCGGTCCAGGCTGTAGTCTGCTCTCTGTTGACGTCACAGATGTCGGTGGTCCAGGCTGAAGTCCGCTTTCTGCTGACGTCACAGATGTCGTGGTCCAGGCTGACGTCCGCTTTCTGATGACGTCACAGATGTCGGTGGTCCGGGCTGACGTCCATTGTCTGCTGACGTCACATATGTCGGTGGTCCGGGCTGACGTCCGCTGTCTGCTGACGTCACATATGTCGGTGGTCCTGGCTGACGTCCACTCTCTGCTGTCCAGGCACCGCATCATCATGACCATGGAGTCGGGATCTGCCAAGTGCAAGCTGCTGAGAGCCTGAGCCGGCCGCTCCCCAGAGTTCAGTGCTCCAATTAGTGAGGAGAGGGCAGAGCAGAGAGCTACTGACAGTCAGCAGCTCTCTGTTCGGGGAGCTGTCAGAACCGAGCGATCAGCGGTGTCTCTCAGTGCAGAGGCGCCGGGGGATAGATGCAGCATCGGACCGATGCTTCATCCACCTAGATAAGTATAAATGGGGGTAAACATTAAAAGCCATACTTCTTCTTTTTAAATGTTAAAAAGTTATTTTGTTTGCATTTTTCTTTTGTTTTTTTTTTGTTTTATATACTTTATTCTTTCTTATTTAGAAGGCCACTGTCAGCTGCCATGATAGCTTGCTTTGTGCTCAGATTTTACAGTTTGTAATATTAATATCATTAAAGGATAAAAAGAAAGTTTGGTATCCTTGGTCTAGTTATTGGTTCTTGACTGCCAGGAATATGAAGCTGAGCTTACATCAGAGATAAAATACATTTCTTTTATTCCATTGGGCAGAATGCGCCGATATACATAAATACATATGTAAATGTGCTGATTCCTCCCTGTGGAGTTAGGCAATTTTATCTTCTGTGTCTTCTCATCTTCACTTAGATAAGTTGCCTCTGGTGTTGGGGAGCCTGCGCAGAGCATATATTTTAAGTTTCGTGTTTTAATGTGTGCAAAAAGGTTTATTACTTTGTCTATAGATAATTGTACTTTGCCATACATAGGAGACGTATTATATGAGCCTGTTCAGCAGATGGTAAATGTTAACACTTGTGACATCATTTTATGGTTAGTTATTGGTAAGGCTGAAAAAATAAATATTGAATAAGTTTTACTTTTAGATAAGAAAAGGGAGGAGAGCAGCTTCTGGAAAAGTTATTCTTTTTGTTCTATCTTATCTTGCTGTGCAGTTGCATGCTGACAGTACATGCTGGGTTGAGGGCCTTTGCTCTAATCAATAATGCAGCTGTACTGTTTATAATATACTGTATATGTAAAGAAGAAATATGCAAATGTAGATATGATTCCAATGCAGTCCTGCAGTAATCTGAGCATGGCAGTACATGTCCCAAGTATGTCTGTGGTGATAACAATGTGTTACACAAGTGTAAGCTCCTGGAGCTTTTGAGTATTTTGACAGTATTTGAAGGTTGCCTAACATCCCCTGACATTTCCTGTATTGTTTTGCTAATGCAGACTGTGCTGCTTTACCTATTAAAAAAAAAAAAAAAAACACGGAATTGCAGGTATGGATATTTTATACATAGTTACTATAATCCAGCTTGCATAATATACCATATGAAAGCCGATACCCCCAGAAGCTGAAAATCACTTGGCTAGATCACTACACTAGTGATCTCTACATGCTTCTGTGTTCCATGCTGATGGTCTGCAGCTTTCTGAAAACAGGTCAGCCATTTGGCACGGGTGCCATTCAAAGCATACTTTGCATTTTCCTAATGAATGCAAATTGTTCTCTGATTGAACAAAGTGGAGAGTATGATGTCATGTCCCCCTCTCTACCTCATCCAATAAGAGAAGGCTTTGTATTGATTCAGAGAAGTAAAAGCAATATTTACATTTAAATGCCTGACTTTGAGGGTCCATTGCATTAAAGTGGAGCTTCACTCGCTCAGTAAATGTTGATTATTTTTAATCCTTATGCTGCTAGCAGTAAATAGGACAATATATTGTGTGTTTTTTTTTTTATAGTGTGGGTTTGTGTATGTATGTGTGTATATGAGTGAGTGTGTGTGTGTGTGTATGATATATAATGTGTGTGTGTGTGTGTGTGTGGTATGTATACATCAGCTTCATATTCCTGGAGTAAAAGAAAAGCAGGTAGTATGCACTCAATACTTGGTCGTGGCTCCTTTTTGCATGAATTACCGCATCAATGTGGTGTGGCATGGAGGGGATCAGCCTGTGGCACTGCTGAGGTGTTGTGGAAGCCCCGGGTTGCTTTTGATAGCGGCCTCTGCATCTGACAGCTCATCTGCATTGTTGGGTCTGGTGTCTCGACAATACCCCACAGACTCTCTATGGGGTTTAGGTCAGGCAAGTTTGCTGGCCAATTAAGCACAGTGATACCATGATCATTAAACCAGGTATTAGTACTTTTGACAGTGTGGGCAGGTGCCAATTCCTGCTGGAAAATGAAATCAACATCTCCATAAAGCTGGTCAGCAGAGGGAAGCATGAAGTGCTCTAGAATTTTCTGGTAGATGGCTGCGCTGACTTTGGACTTGATAAAATACAGTGGACCAACACCAGCAGATGACATGGCTCCCCAAATCATCACGGGCGGTGGAAACTTTACACTGGACCTCATGCAGCTTGGATTATGTGCCTCACCACTCTTCCTCCAGACTCTGGGACCTTAAATTCCTAATGAAATGCAAAACTTACTTTCTCTTACGTCCTCCGACAGTCGCCGCCCACTTCATATTCATCACCAATGGGGTTATGTCCTTTATTCCGTAGGAGTAGCTAGGCAATAGAATATGTTAGTACAAAGACTTTTAACATATCCCACTCCCAGGGGGTGGTCCCCTCAGTACATAACCCTCCACTTCCTGTATCCAACTCAGTTTCATTTGTCTAGCTGTCAGGAGTAGCTGGAAGTTTCTGTGCTGGGGCACCTTGTCTCAGCTCTCTTTCCTTTCTTTGGATTTTATTTCAGTTTTTTCTCTCTTTCTTGTTAGCTGTTATTTTACCAGCGTTAGTTAGTTCTTCGGAAGAAGAGGATCATGCGGGCTGCGTCTCGGGCTGACCCCCCTGGTAGCAGGCTGTGGGTCAGTGGCTTCTCAGCCCGCCATCGAGCGTTCAGTCAGGTATCGCTCCTGAGTTATCTGAACGACCCATCCCTGTTCCGTGCAGGGATGCTAGGTGAGGTGGCTACCTCCCTGGACGCTGTGCGGTTTCTCAACCCACCTTCTGATGCGTCCTGGATGCGACTCTCCCTGCCTCATGTGCAGCGGTTTGTTCGCCTGTGCGGGTCCCCCACGCCATTTAAGAGGTAAGTGCATTTATGTGGGGACCTGTCTGTCTGGGGGGTGTCAGTCTGGGACTGTGTACCTTGCCCTGTGTTCACACTATTACGTTTTCCCTATCTCTCACATTGCATGCTGTGGGCTGCAGGAGGGGGGGCTGGCTGCACTCTGTGTCAGTTTTCTGTCTGTGTGAACGGCTGTGTGCTGTGGGGCTTGAGTTCTCATGCTTGGGGCACGTTACAGCGCCGCTGCGGCGGTTTACCATGTTCCTTTTTTGGGCAGATGGTGTGTTTTACTTCTCCCTCATGGGGTGTGGGAGCGGCGGTTTCGGCGCCAAACGGCGCCATTTTGGCTGCGATCGCTCCGGCCGCATGTTTTACATGCATGGCGGCCATTTTCTTGTAGCCTCCATAGGCTTTCATAGAGCGCCCTGTATGCCAGCATTTCCTTTCCTTCAGGAGCACCGCAGGCAGCAGCAGCAGCACCGATCTCTCCAGGTTCATTTCTTTTTATTCCCTGTATCCTGCCTTGGTATACTTGTCCCTGTGGGGGTCCCTTGTGTGGGATGCTTAGTGTGAGTGGGCTACGATCGCAGCGCTCTCTTAAAGGGGCGGTCACCCTTTTATTTTTGCTGCTACAAGGGCATGGATTCTCAGGAATACTAGTTTCCTGCCAATTTAGTGGGAAGCCAGGGGACTGCGGTTTCCCCCCCCCCGGGGGGGGATTTGGCTGCGATTGTGGCTAGCCTTGCGACTCAGGTGCAAATGCTGGTGGTTGCTCAATCCTCTAAAAGGCCCAGAGTTTTCAATTTCCTCTGTTTCAGAGATTGATGGTACTGGGGCTGCTGTGGCAGAGATCTCCTTATCGGGGTCTCGTTCTTCCCTGGACCTTATAGGGTCAGAAATGGAGGCTGAGGTAGAGGGGGTTGATAATTCTCCCCCTGGCTCGTCTGAAGAGCTTGCACTCATGGATGAATTGGTTGCTTCTATCAAGCAAACTCTGCGTTTGGAGGAGAAAACATGTCCTCCAGCTGCCTTGGCGGCTTATGGGACGCAGAAAAGGCGCAAATCATCGCAGATGTTTCCATGCACTGATGATTTTCAGTGCGCTGTGAAAGAACGATGGCGTAATATACGCAAACCTTTTGCTGTACCAAGTAGGTTTAAGCTGCGCTATCCTTTTACGCCCGCTACTGATGGGCGTTGGTGTGTCCCACCTCCGGTGGACCATGCGTTAGCAGTTTTGAACAAGTCCGCTGCGATTCCTGCTGAAGACACCCCGGTGTTCCGGGATGCCACGGACAAGAGGATGGAGTCCCTTGCCCGTCGTACCTATTCTATTATGGGTTCTATGTTGAAAGCTTTATTTGCTTCACTTATGGCGGCCCAGGCGGTCGCGAGCTGGACGCAGGTGCTTAGGCGTGTCCTGGTGGCTGATTCTGCCCCCCAGGCGACTTTGGATATGGTGGATCAAATCCACCAGGGTGTCATGTATTTGTGTGATGCGGACCTGGATATGGTTCCGTTGGCTGCACGTGTACACAGTGTGGCGGTGTTATCTCGCCGCCTGGTTTGGTTGAAGTGTTGGTCTGTGGATCAATCTTCACGTAAGACCTTGGCCAATCTGCCTTTTGATGGTTCTCGCCTTTTTGGCGAATCCCTGGATGCCCTAATTAAAGGGGTCACGGGGGGTAAGAGCACGCTCTTACCTCAATCCCACAAGACTGAGACGGCTCCTGGGAAAAAAGAATGCTTTATTTCGGCCCCCTCAGGGGTCCTTTCGTGCCTTTCGGTCACACTTTGGGGCAAGCCGTCCAAGGGTCAAGGCTCCCGCAAGAAGCCGTGGGCAGGTAAGCAAAAGTCCGGCCAATCCGGTTCTGCGGCCCACAACAGTGCGGCCTGAAGGGGCGCCCTCACCCAATTCACAGGAAATCGTTCGATCTGGCTACTAGATTGAGTTTCTCTCTCGGCCGGAGAGCAGATTTTTTCCCTCCAGTCTTCTCTTATCCCCGGAGCGTTTGCGGGACCTGCATCTGGCGGTGCAGGACCTGAGGGCTCAGGGAGTGGTGGTCCCGGTGCCTCATCGGGACAGTTTCGAGGGTTCTATTCCAATCTGCTCACCGTGCCCAGGAAGGAGGGCTAGGTGCGTCCGATTCTGGACTTGAAGGCGCTGAACCGCTTTGTGCGGGTGCGCAAGTTCCGCATGGAATCCCTGCGGTCGGTGGTGGCTGCCCTGGTTCCGGGGGAGTTCATGGCTTCCATCGACTTGAAGGATGCGTATCTTCACATCCCGATTTTCGAGGGTCACCAGAGGTACCTTCGATTCGCCATAGCGGAAGATCATTACCAATTTGTGGCGTTGCCTTTTGGTCTCGCCTCGGCTCCAAGGGTGTTCACCAAAGTGCTGGCACCGGTTCTGGCTTTGTTGAGGGCCCAGGGCATTTCGGTTCTGGGGTATCTGGACGATATTCTGGTTCGGTCTGCGACCAGCCAGAGTCTGGAGAAGGATCTGTCCGTCACGTTGCAGACTCTGCAGGAGTTTGGTTGGACGATCAATTTTCCAAAGTCGACATTGTGCCCATCGGTTCGATTTTCTTACCTGGGTATGATTCTGGACTCTGTCCAGGCGAAGGTCTTCCTGCCGGAAGAAAAACTCGCAGCTCTTCAGGTGGCAATCAGGTCCCTCAGGGACGTTCCATCTTCGTCCATTCGGACGTGCATGCGGTGTCTGGGATTGATGGTCTCGGCTTTCGAGGCGATTCCCTTCGCCCAGTTTCACACACGGGATCTCCAAGCGGAGATATTGTCCAAGTGGGACGGGCGTCCGCAGTCTCTGGATCTCCAGATGTCATTGAGTTCTCAGACCAGAAGGGCTCTTCTGTGGTGGCTTCAATCCCCCTCAGTATCGGGGGGCAAGTCTTTTCATCCCCTTTCGTGGACGGTGATCACCACGGACGCCAGCCTGTCGGGCTGGGGTGGTGTTCTGGGCGTTCTGTCCGCCCAGGGTGTTTGGTCGACGGAGGAATCCTCCCTTCCGTTCAACGTTCTGGAACTGCGAGCGATACTCCTCTGTCTTCGTCGTTGGAACCCGGTTCGGGTGCAGACGGACAATGCCACGGCGGTGGCTTACATCAATCACCAAGGGGGCACCAGGAGTGCCCGGGCGGCTCAAGAAGTGGCCGTGATTCTGTCTTGGGCCGAGACGCATATCCCGGCAATATCGGCAGTTCACATTCCGGGGGAGAAAATTTGGCAGGCGGATTATCTGAGCCGCCAGACCCTGGACCAGGGGGAATGGTCCCTTCACCCGGCTGTCTTCCAGATGTTGTGCGCGAGGTGGGGTCTTCCGGAGGTAGACCTGTTCGCGTCTCGTCTGAACAACAAAGTACCACGGTTCATGGCAAGGACGCGCGATCCTCGGGCAGACGCGTCAGACGCGTTGGTTGCCCCGTGGCATCAGCACCAACTGATGTATGCGTTCCCACCGATTCAATTGCTGTCCAGGTTCCTTCGCGGAACCGACCACGGTGATTCTTGTGGCACCGGACTGGCCTCGCCGGTCCTGGTACGCAGACCTCGTATATCTGGCAATCGACGCCCCGTGGCGTCTGCCTCTTCGAGAAGATCTTCTGTCGCAAGGAACGATCTTCCATCCTGCTTTACAGTCGCTGGTCTTGACGGCCTGGCTGTTAAATCCGAGGTCCTGAAGAACAGGGGTCTTCCCCTGAGTTCATTCACACCTTAATAAATGCGAGGAAGTCTTCCTCGGGGAAGGTTTATTACCGTACTTGGAAGGCGTATTTTGCCTGGTGCGAATCCAGGGGTTTCTCTCCTGACACTTATTCGGTGTCTAGGGTGTTGCCCTTCCTTCAGACGGGTGTTGACCAGCGTCTGGCGCTGGCCACGATCAAGGGTCAGGTGTCTGCTTTGGCCGTTCTTTTTCAACGGCCTGTGGCATCTGATTCTTTGGTTGGCACTTTTGTGCGGGGGGTATGTCATCTGATCCCTCCTAGGAGGGACCCTCTTCCCCCTTGGGACTTGAATCTAGTTCTATCAGTATTGCAGCGTGCTCCTTTTGAAAGGTTCAGGGAGATCTCGCTGTCTTTGTTATCCAAGAAGGTCGCCTTTTTGGTGGCTATCACCTCGACTCGTCGAGTGTCGGGGCTGGCAGCCTTGTCCTGCAAGTCTCCGTGTCTGGTTGTGCATTTGGACAAGGTGGTCTTGCGACCTAACCCTTCTTTTCTTCCAAAAAGGGTTTCGGACTTTCATCTCAATGTGGACATTGTCAAACCTTCGCTTTGCGCGAAGCCGAAGCTTCCGACGGAGGTGTTGCTTCACTCCTTGGATGTTGTCCGGGCGATTAGAGTCTATCTCAAATCGACTGAGTCTTCTCGCAAGTCGGATGCCTTGTTTGTCCTTCCGGGAGGTCCTCGGAAGGGCATGGCGGCGTCGGCTTCTACAATCGCCAAATGGATCTGACGGACCATTGATCAGGCCTATGCTTTGAGGGGGAAAGTTCCCCCTGTACCTGTGAAGGCGCACTCTACCAGATCTCTGAGTACGTCTTGGGCCTGTCGTCATGGGGCCTCTGTGGCCCAGGTGTGTGAGGCGGCGACTTGTCGACTGTACACACTTTCACGATATTCTACAGAGTAGATGTTCAGGCATCGGCTGATGCTTCCTTTGGCCGCAAGGTTCTTAGTGCGGCAGTTTCCTAGAGCCCTTGTTACGGGTTCTTTGGCTTTTTGGGATTTTTGTTTTTTCCCTGGGTTTTCTTGCTCCTGTTGAGCGAGTGTTTTGTTCTTATGCCCAACTGGTTTCCTTCCTTTGGTAAGGTTCCTTTCTCTGATGGGGAGACGGCGTTGCCTTGGGCGCGGCTGAGTTCTTCCCACCCCTCATATTTACACTGCTTTGGGACATCCCCATTGGTGATGAATATGAAGTGGGCGGCGACTGTCGGAGGACGTAAGAGAAAACGGAATTTTTGTAAAATCTTACCTGTAAAATTCCTTTCTCTGAGTCCTCCGACAGTCGCCGCCCACTTCATATTCATCACCAATGGGGTTATGTCCTTTATTCTGTAGGAGTAGCTAGGCAATAGAATATGTTAGTACAAAGACTTTTAACATATCCCACCCCCAGGGGGTGGTCCCCTCAGTACATAACCCTCCACTTCCTGTATCCAACTCAGTTTCAGTGGAATAGCAGTAGAGAGTACATCAAAACCCCAAAAGAGGGGCGGGGGCGGCGACTGTCGGAGGACTCAGAGAAAGGAATTTTACAGGTAAGATTTTACAAAAATTCCGTTTTCTCTTACGTCCTCCGACAGTCGCCGCCCACAAGAGAAAACGGAATTTTTGTAAAATCTTACCTGTAAAATTCCTTTCTCTGAGTCCTCCGACAGTCGCCGCCCCCGCCCCTCTTTTGGGGTTTTGATGTACTCTTTACTGCTATTCCACTGAAACTGAGTTGGATACAGGAAGTGGAGGGTTATGTACTGAGGGGACCACCCCCTGGGGGTGGGATATGTTAAAAGTCTTTGTACTAACATATTCTATTGCCTAGCTACTCCTACGGAATAAAGGACATAACCCCATTGGTGATGAATATGAAGTGGGCGGCGACTGTCGGAGGACTCAGAGAAAGGAATTTTACAGGTAAGATTTTACAAAAATTCCGTTTTTAGCTGAAAAGAGGACTTTGGACCACTGAGCAACAGTCCAGTCCTTTTTTCTTTTCCTTTGCCCAAGTAAGACCCTTCTGACATTGTCTCTGGTTCAGGAGTGGCTAGACACAGGGAATGCAACTATTGTAGCCCATGTCCTGGATACGTACGTCTGTCTGTGTGTGTGTGGTGGAAGCACTGGCATCAGCTGTAGTCCACTCCTTGTGAATCTCCCCCAAATTCTTGAATGGCCTTTGCTTCACAATCCGCTCAAGGCTGTGGTTATCCCTGTTGCTTGTGCACCTTTTTCGACCACACTTTCTCCTTCCCAACTTTCCATTAAAATGCTTGGATACAGCACTCTGAACAGCCAGCTTCTTTACGAATGACTTCTTGTGACTTACCCTCCTTGCGAATGGTGTCAATGACTGCCTTCTGGATAACAGTCAAGTCAGCAGTCTTCCCCATGATTGTGTAACCTACTGAACCAGACTGAGAGACCATTTAACCACTTCTGGACCAGAACATTTTCCCCCTTAATGACCAGGCCATTTTTTGCGATTCGGCACTGCGTTACTTTAACGGTCAATTGCACAGTCGTGCAACACTTTACCCGAATAAGATTGATGTCCTTTTTTTCCCCACAAATAGAGCTTTCTTTTGGTGGTATTTGATCCCCTCCTGTTTTATTTTATTTTTTTTGCGCTATAAAAAAAGAGCGATGATTATGAAAAAATATATATTTTTCACTTTCTGCTATATAACATTACCAATAATAACAAAAATAAAATAAATCAAATTTTTTTCATCATTTTAGGCCAATTTGTATTCTGCTACATATTATTGGTAAAAAAAATCCCAATAAGCGTATTTCGATTGGTTTGCGCAAAACTTATCGTGTCTACAAACTAGGGGAAAGATTTGTCATTTTTTATTTTTTTTTTACTAGTAATGGCGTCAAATCAGCGATTTTTAAGCGGCCTCCGACATTGCGGCGGACATATCGGACACCTAACCTGACGTTTTTGAGACACTTGGGGGGAACAGTAATATTGCTAAAAATATGCCCTGTTAACTGTTCTTATGACACTGACAGGGAAGAGGTTACCAGGGGTTATCAAAGGGTTAAATGTATGCCTAGGGGGTGTTTTTCTAACTGTGGGGGGGTGGCTTAATAAATCTACACCGTGACCTGTGTTCCTAAATAGGAGGAACACAAAAGCCCTGTGTTGATTGCTGACAGAACAGTGGTCTGCTGTGTTTACAACAGCAGACCGCCATTCTGTCTCCATGGGGAGCAATCGTGGGTGCCCATCGGCACCCGCAAATCAGCTTCCCTGCTGGCGAATGGGCACGCCCCCACGATTGCTCCCTCGAAGCGACATACGGGTATGGCATACGGTACGCGGGAACTTGCCGCCGTATATTTTGCGGTGGCTGGTCGGCAAGTAGTTTAAGGCTCAGAAAACCTTTACATGCGTTTCGAGTTAATTAGCTGATTAGAGTGTGAAACCATGAGTCTACAATATTGAACTTTTTCACAATACTCACATTTTCTGAGATACTGAATTTTGAGTTTTCACTAGCTGTAAACCATAATCCAAATTTAAAAGAAACAAATATTTAAAATATATCACGCTATGTGTAATCTATATAAAATGTGACTTTCACTTTTGAATTAAATTACTCAAAATAAATTACCTTTTTTAAATTCTAATTTTTTCAGATGCTCCTGTATGTGCTTTGTTTTTAGATTTCACCACTTTAAGCTTTGTTAGTAATAGTTTGAACTTCCACTTTAGGAACAGATTTATTTTAAATTGAATAAAGCAGTAAAAACACAGACACTGAACAATCTGCTTTGTATACCTTTCTACACCCTTCACCAAAACTGCTGCAACAAAATTCTACTGTGAAAGACTGTTTTCTTCCCATACTCCGTTACATCTGTGTAACCTGACTGCAGTATGCATTTATCTTCTGCCCTAATGAGAACAATGGAGGATTCATTGGAAATATTCTGTACATTCTGAAGCTGCCTGCAGCGGTCTCTAGTATCTAAGTAATGCCATCTAATCCCGTTCCACTTGTGGATGCCATCAAAGCATGGTATTGGTAGTTGTAGCTGGTCAATCTAAAATGCAACAGTGGTAATGGGAAGATTCACAGATGAAAACTGTGCAGCAATTTGAAAGTCCAACTATTCATATTGAGAGCTGTTTTCTTACATTCTGTCCAGGTAATGGATGTCAGACTGTATAGAAAGTTTTTGGAAATGTCATATTTAGTTGAGCTCTAAAGGAATCTAGTGATTTTTGCCCATGAAGGTAAAAACGGGTTCACTTTAATGCTAGCCCCAACCTCCTACTGTTTGTTTTCTTGTTACTTTCTTTTCTTGCAGAAGCAACTGGAAGAAGCCCCATACAAGCTTTATCCAGAAGTCCTGTTTTTGTGACTTCCATTTGTTTGGGGAAACAGCGGTGGGATAGTCAGAGAATGAAAAGTATAAGCAACTGCAGGAGCTGGCGTTGTATGGCAAAGCAGATTTTAAAGTGGAGCTCTCAAGTAGAAATAAAATAAATAGCCCAACAAAAGGGGGAAAATAAACATAAAAACGGCTTTTGCAATACTGACAGTTCAGAGCGGTTTCCTTCACTTTTTAAACGGCAGCTTGCATCATTCAGTCCACTGTGCCTGAACTTAAGGTACAATGTACACACCTTTTTCTTGGTGCGTCATCACAGCAGCCTGGGCTTGGAGTAAGGTCTCATGCACACAGAACTTTTTTTGTATTTATTTTTTTTATTTTGTCCTCCCCTGGACACCTATGCCCCAGGGAAGGAAAACGCAGCATTAGTGCCTGAAGTCGAGTTTTGTAAACTTGTTTAGGAGAATTAAAGCACTTGGGTGTTCATTTCTTTGCCCATTTATTTTGACAAAACACTCCATTCTTGATGGTGCCCACCCTGGGTTTTTTCTGTCTTTAAGTGCCCCTGCTTCTAAGCACCTGTAAATGACTGTATGTGCATGGACACATAAGCTAACCTAGAGGGGCATTTAGAGACCAAAGAAAAAAAAAAAGTGAAAAATGTCTCTAAAAGCAATATTGGCGCCCAGTGTGCATAAGGCCTAATACTGCTCTAAACGGTGCTCATGCATCATTTCTTGGGCATTGCTTAGTCCAGAAGCAAGGACTGCATGCTGTCACTGGAGAAGTACTACCCCAAAGGTCACCTCCCCAAAGACCCTTAGGAAAAATGTGTGGGGAAAACATAAAGACAGAGTTTGGCTTTAAAGCCTTTCTATGTGCTTACTATACTCAAATATCAAGTGTTGTAGCAAATCCATGTATTGCTTGAAATAACTTACCTGTGTAAGCTTTAAGTCCAGTGTAAAAAACCAGCATCAAGGAGGCTAAGGCAGTGCTTGTTGTGGTTTAGATTTTTCACCATGCTGGAATGTCTCTGAACCTGTTCAGGGGTGAGTAAGTTATTCGTTTTTATACTGTATATGTACCACATTGGTGTATCACCTGCATCTTGAATAAGTCCCAGTAGTTTTGTCCAAATGAACATATCTTCTGTAAGCGGTTCACCAACATATGGCTGGTTTTACTAAGGGTACATTCACAATGGCAATTTAGGCCGGTTCAAATTGTAGTGTCAGGAATTTTTTGAAATCCTGCTGCAGTTCTGGGCACTTGCCAGCCCTTTTCACTATGACAGGTTGCTGGGGGCCACAAGTATTCCTGGCTGTCCGCACAGTCAGCTAGTACTGACTAGCTGATGGATGCGCGCTAAGTGCGTTCAACTGCAATCTGGTTGTGTAAAGAGCCACACAATAGTTTTTACTAGGACAGGTCACAGCCAGCTGCAGCTATTTGTGGCTATCTGCACAACCAGCGATTACGGGCAATGATCCCTGCTGGTCGCACTTTGTGCAAGTCCACCACGATCACTGCAGGTAATCGCTGACTCCGGCAGACAGCCGTGAACAGCACCTGGCCACCCAGAGCTGCAGCAGGAATCGGAAGAATCTTGCCTCTACAATTCACGCTGACCTAAATTACAGATGTGAATAAGGGGTATGTGTGGTGAGTCCTGCGCTGTCTGGGGAAGGTACTGCTCAAAAGGCCAAAGAGGCTATTCCCAGATGCTGCAAGTACCGAGACTGGTAACCATGCAGTGTGAAACTCATACAGGGGTGGGGGATACTGCGCTTCTGGGATATTGCGGATAAAACTGTGCTCAAATAAAAGTGTCTACCACTGTGGATAAGGCAAAATGAATCGTGTTCAAGCGGTTAAAAAGGTAAGTAATAAATAAATCAAGTGAAGGATAGTCCGTCCTTCAATCACATATGTGCATCACATATGTGCAAACAGTGTAAAAAATAATCAAAGTGCTGAAAATTACTAACAAACAATCTAGATAAAATGAAAGAATAAATATATATATATATATATATATATATATATAACACCGCTTAAAGTGCCTAAGATGCAATAAGTGACAAGTAAAGTGCTAGGTGCATATAAATATAAATAAATATCTCATAAATAACTAAAGTGTCCTCTGTGCTCCACAGCAATAAAGCAATTTGAGTGAAACAGTCCAAAAATTATTGTGTCCAGGTGGGGGGATTCCAAAGGTGATACTCCTTCACCTAACCCCGTGCTCAAGGTGGTGGGGTGCTTCTCCTAAACCCCTCTAAGTGTGCGAACTGCTCACCTCAAGGTCTAAAAGTATAGGCCTTAACCGATATCCAGGGGGCTCCTCTCCAATCCTGCTTTGCGTCCCAATAGGGCCTGATGTCTGGGCTGCTACGGGTGGGCTGGCTCCCTATCCCTCTCCAGGTTCCCAGCGGTCCCCAATGGTTCTCAAATTAAAGAGGCTCGAAATAGTGCAAGTATTGTCATACAATAAGGTGCTTTTATTCACATAAGATTAAATAGACTCACATTTGCCAAGCGAGTATAGCGCATAAAATGTATTCGGAATGGGATTGCGGTCCTCACTTCCGCATGTGTGCGGCACTTCCGGTCCAAGCGTCCCTAAGCGTTACGCCACTTCCGCATCACGTGGCTTCTTCAGGGGTCGGTGTTGTATACATTTTTATATATATATATATATATAGATATATATATATATAGATATATAGATTTTTTTTTTTTCTTTCATTTTATCTAGATGGTTTGTTAGTAATTTTCAGCACTTTGATTATTTTTTACACATATGTGATTGAAGGACGGACTATCCTTCACGTGATTTATTTATTACTTACCTTTTTAACCGCTTGAACACGATTCATTTTGCCTTATCCACAGTGGTAGACACTTTTATTTGAGCACAGTTTTATCCGCAATATCCCAGAAGCGCAGTATCCCCCACCCCTGTACAGATGTGAATAATTATTGGCAATAATT
Organism: Pelophylax lessonae; assembly: GCF_965119305.1. NCBI lineage: Eukaryota > Metazoa > Chordata > Amphibia > Anura > Ranidae > Pelophylax > Pelophylax lessonae. The sequence goes on from NC_138772.1 coordinate 132,558,199, forward strand.
TTGCTAATAATATTCCCATACTTGTAAATACACTCACTGGGCAAATTATGGGGGACATTATGCTAATCATGGGTAGGTCCTCGCTTTGCGTTCAAAACAACCTCAATTCTTTATGGCAAGTATTCTGCATTCCATAAACTTTCCTTTTGAGATTCTAGTCAATGATGACATGATTGCATCACGTAACTTCTGCAGATTTGTTAGCTGCACATTCATGCCACGAATCTCCCGTTGTACCACGTCCTTTTTAATTGGGTTAAGGCACAGTGACTTGCCTACTGTCTGTGTACTTTGCAGGAATGTGGATTTATCAGGCCTCATGCACACTTGGGCGTTCAACCCATGTGTGAGATTTTGGTGTCTTCCTTTAGGTGGAAAGTACGTCCAGCCCCCTCTGCTAGCAGCCTCTATGAAAAGTTAAAATCTTTAGTAAATCAACCTCATAGTGTGCCTGCCTTTGGGTGGAAGGCACTTCCAGCCCCTCTGCTGGCAGCCTCCATGAAGAGTTAAAATCTGCTGTGGCAGGATGGTGCATGGAATGGTACGAATGTTTAAGGCAGTATGCGCCAAAGAAAGCCTGTAGGAAAAAAAGCTAGAGTCCTAGCATTTTTAAAGATGGGATTGTATTCCCCCTACTGCAGCCTGCAAGACATAAATGTTGCCATACATCTTGCTCTGTCACAGGGAAGAAGCTATTCCCAGCAGCTACAAGAGAATGCCTTGAGCAGGAAAGGAGATGCGTAGCCATGCAAACTAATGCAGAATCCATCCTGTCTTGCCCAGTGCACCCTCTAGTTTGCTTCTTGGATTAGCGTCTTTGCACAGCATGGTGTAAGCAGAAACTGGAACCTTCAGGATGTAGGGTAGGGAACAAGCTAATTTCTTTAAATAAAGGCTGCAGAGAAAGCAACAGCTCAAGGATCCAAACTGAAAGTGTATATCCTCCTCTTTGAAAGATAAGTGCATTTTCAGCACTAATTCTTTATTTCTACTTGTTTCTGTAGTCTGTACAGTCATAGGAGTTGATTTACTAAAGGAAAATATACTGTGCACTGCAAATGCACTTGCTCTAGAGCAGTGGCTTTCAACTCCTGTCCTCGGGACCCACTAACAGGCCAGGTTTGCAAGATAACAAATACATAACAGGTGATATTATTTGCTGCTCAGTGATTGCAGTATTCTAGTCTGCATCTCCCCAAGGTAATACTTACAATATGGCTTGTTAGTAGGTCATGAGGACAGGAATTGGGAACCACTGCTCTAGAGCTTAGTAAATGAGGTAAAGCTTCTCTTTGTAAATAATACCCAAGCATAGAAGGAGAAAAAAAAAAGCATTTCTCTGATATTCATTGATGGACACAGCTCCTGATCTTCTTAACCATTGGGGTATACTGCTCCCCTACAGGAGTAGGACACTAGGCAGAAAAAAGTCTGGCTGCACCTTTGGGCAGTCCCAGGGAGGGGTATACTCTTTCTCTCTGCTATAGGTACTCAGTTTTTTTTCTGCCTATTCAGGAGTAAGGCCCTGCGAGTTTTGTCTCGTGGGGTCGCATACGGCTGGGTCTCTTCCCAAGTCGCAGCGTTCACCCCCCCCCCCCCCCCTGGCAGACAGCCCCCCATTTCGATGGAGAGGACGTTCTGTGTGGAGCAGTGCATGTCTGGTTCCTGGTATG